>NC_135721.1:64606253-64921253 GCF_964656455.1 Halichoerus grypus | reverse complement strand
CTAGTAAATTTTTGAACCTGAGGGGGTTGTTCATGAACTTATTGCTGATCAGTCAGAAGTGTGGTGGCCTGGGACTTGTGACTGTCATCTGGAAGTGGAGGTAGTCTTGGGGGACAGATCCCTTCAGCTGGGGGATCTGCCCTCACTCCATGCAGTTAGTGTCAGAAGTGAATTGCATTCTGGGACACCCATTTGGTATAAGATGTTTCACAGGGGAGATGGCTTCTCTGGTATAATGTGGAACACATCCATGTTTTAAAAACGTAGGAATCAGGCCTGCGGTCACTTGTCAAGTGCCAGTTTATCATCACAAAGATGAAAGAGTCTGGAGTTGGGTCACTTCCATTGCCCAGGGAGCTTTGAATCTTTCCATTCTCCTTAAGACTTTTTTGCTTGAAAATTAGTCTGATTCACCTCGCAGTCACTCATCACCAGCCCTCCCTGTCTTTAGTATCCGAAACATCAGAGGAAAACACAGGTGGAGGCATAGGGAAGTGAACTCTGCTGTCTTCATAATCTGCCTAAGGAATCTGCTGGTGGGGGTGGAAGCAGCTGCTTTTTCTCACAGTAGAGAAAAGCTTCATGTGAAAGTTTCCCCCCTCACACAAGTTGGGTGTAGAGGGGGGGGGTCTCTCAAATCATTAGCTTGCAAAAGGTCAAGACTTAGAAATGCTTTAGAAAGTAATTCGAATTAAGATGGATTGTTGCCCCATGTTTGCAAATTTTATATATACGAGGCTGGGGAGATTTATACTTATGCCTAAATTGTGTACTCCCATGTATAATTTAGAAGGAAGATGAGGAAAGCCTTGTGCATCATGTTGTGTAGCAGAGAGATCGTACCATGCCAATTCAGCCTTAAGGCAGAGTGCTATGAAGTGACTTTTATGCATTCTGTAAATGATTTCCCACATCCCATGATGGCAAACCCACATTCTTGACCTCTGACCAAATTGCCCCAGCAGTGTGGAACATGTGGTGGTGAAGAAAGGGATTCAAAATAAGTGGGGCTTTTTGCAAAGCAGCATTTTATTTGAAATAAAAATGTAAAACTTAATCTTTTAAAGAAACGTAAAAGGTAAATGTTCTCTTTTTATAAGTGATAAGTGTTTATGGTTGGAGGTTATATTTTGTACAATCAACACAAATCCTTTAAAAAGTACAACATTTCACTTGAAAATATTGATAAAATTGGGGCGCCTGGGTGGCTCAGTCAGTTGAGCATCCTACTCTGGGATTTCAGCTCAGGTCATGATCTCAGGGTCATGAGATTGAGGCCCCCTCTTCATGGGGCTCCGCGCTGGGTGTGGAGCCTGCTTAAGATTCTCTTTCTCCCTTTCCCTCTGTTCCTCCTCCCCCACACCCCCAGCACACACTCTTTATCTCAAAAAAAAAAAAAAAGATAATGTAATTAGAATTAATCTTTGTATCAACACTCATAAACAGTGAATTTTAAAAATTGGGAGGATATACACCAAAATAGTGTTTATTTCTGAGTGACTTTCCTTTTTACTTAACTGAATTTTTTTCCTGAAATAAAATCTGAACTATTTTGTAATGAGGAAAACAAAGCATAAAAACATCTTAACATCTAATATCACATTCAGAAGTTTTAATTTCTCCCCCCAAAATCATGACATAGGAGAGTGGTAGGAAAAAGCCTGTGTATAAATAAGTATTGAAAAAAGAAATTAAAAATGAAATTCCTTTGGGAGATGTCACTCATCAACATTTATGAGCTAAAATTATGCATAAGAGCCTTTCTGCTAAGCTATGGACTTAGCAAAAGAAATTGACCTTGAGCTTACATGGTTAGTGCGGAATCAAGGACAGCTGATAGCCATAGAAAAATGAGCTGAAGGCACCTAATTGTATCCTTTACCTCACATCCATAAAGTATATAAGTTATTAGTTATTATATGTATAGGCCAGACTCCCTTTAAACATAGTCATTTGAGTGACCAAGAATCTTGGTGGAGCATTTTAATCAGCTAAACCGCTGATATGCTTTAAATATTTAGAGCAGTATTGCCTAAAAGAAATGTAATACCAGCCACGTATGATTTTTAACTTTCTAAGTAAGATATTTCAGTTAATCAAATCATCCAAAATATTATATCAATGTGCAATCAGTATAAGAAAGTAGATAGTTTACATTTTTTTCTACTAAATCTTTGAAATCCAATATATATTTTACTAGCCACATTTCTCATGGTCAGTAGTCATGTGTCGCCGATGGCTACTGATTTGGATGGTGCAACTGGAGTGCCTTCACACAGACACTTTTATTGGCTAAAACCTTATAGGTCCTGCCAAACAAATGTGAGCTTTAAAATACCATCAAGTATTTGGTCTAGGGTATATTTATAAAGCAGTAAGTAGTTGGCCACTTGGCTAAATGTGAATTTAAATTCTGATCAGGAATAATGCATCAGTTGAATCGTTATTGTAAAAATGAATACTTCTCCTTTTTGTGCTTTCCAGTACTATTTTTCAGTGGATGCAAGGTAGCAACAGATAGATCCTCCAGCACATCTGCACTCTGCTCTTTCAGCTGAAAATTTGGCACTGCTCTCAAGCACTGTTTTTGGATGCAGAAGACTGAAAAGCACACTTGTTTAAAAATGCATAATTCAAGAGCCCCCATAAGTTGAGATTCACTAATGTAGGAGGGAGCCCAGTAGTCCACATTTTTAATGCATATGATACACTTTGAGAAACACTTTCCTGGGACATGGCCCTAGTATTCTCACTTAATATTCGTATCTTCTTACCTCTGAGTATTTCCCCCCAAAGTGAAAATCAACTTTTTATCTCTTCTTTAAAATAGTAGTCTGCTCTTTCTCCCAGTAAGTAGGTCACAGTTTATGTTTTGATATCTCGACACCTAAGAAGCCTTCATGTTCTGCCCAAACTGAGTATAGGGCTGTCTCCTGGCAGGAGAAGCACATTCTTCCTCTAATCCCAGGCCTCATTCCAGCCGCTGTGTGGGTGGATCCTCCTGGTCCCAATGGTGATTGAGGCCCCCCCAACCCCCATCACTGTTGGGGCCTTCTCATTTGTAATCTCCAGGAGGGCAGAACATTTCTCTGGGCCTAAATTAGAGTGCGCATTAAAATTAGTAGGGAAACTTGAAAAGTATATCCTAAAGAAAATTCTGCAGTGATAGATAAAAAAAATTCAGGCACAGGGTTTCCTCAGGAGGAAAAGAGCTGGATTCTGTACACTGAGAATTAGAGCAGAACTTGTCATCACTTTCTCCCAAATGACTGCAAATTTCAAGCTATCATTAAAGTTATGTACTTCGATTGTTTACTTAATTCCAGAATAGATAGACCTGCACTTGGACAGAGGAAAACCTACTTTTAAAACCTTAAAAGATTTTTAAGTTTACCTTTTTCCAGAGATATCTTAATGTTTTTTCTACCTACAATCATGAGTTTTTAATGAGATGGTTTAGATATTGGCTTTATATTTTTTATGGTCTCCTCTAATATGATGGCTTTACTTAGAAACCTTCCAGGTTTAGACTGTTAATTCACAATCCACTCCTCCTGCCAAAATGAATAAAAATATATATATATAAAATATATACAAATATATGATATATATAATAAATTATATATGTGAATAATATTTATAATATGAATAATATGCATAAAAATATATTATATATACAAATATATATGTATAACATATAGACATATAAAATATTTGACTTCTTTCTAGTGAGAGTACAAAGCCAGTGTGCTATTGGATATATAAAGAGATCTGTAAAACTTGGTCTAGAATTGTCTAATTGGGAAGATAAAACCTATTTACATGAAACAGTAACTAAACCTGTATGCAAGTGCCAGGAAGGTGGTATAGGCAGTTAGTGCTCTAGTAATTTAGAGGCAAGTGGTGATCACGAGGAAGAACGGCAGTCATTTGAAGATGGATGGAGTCGTGTAAGGATCATTGGAACTTGGGGAGCAACGGGGCCTTAACCTGGGCGCGGCTGCTTTGTTTCCACCGCCGCAAAACCGAAGAGGCCAGGCTGCAGATCCCTGAGGACCCCTCTCATTAAAATAGAAAGTCTGCTTTTGGCTTCTCAAGCTTGGACTCATTCCTCTAAAATTAATTGAGAGCTTTTCTTATTTGCACACCCACCTGCCCTGTTCGGATGGAACATTTCTCTGGCCCAAGGGAAAGGCTTCTCGTATGAGGGAATGGGTTTTTATACTCAGGATTAACAGGGCTTTAACAGCTATCCATTATTTTCCTCATCCACTCTTGAAGCTGTTTCCCTGAATTTTTGCATTATTTGGGATTATTTGAGAGAGAGGCATGGTCCCTAGTGCACAGTAAATATACCACCCATCATTTGTGAAATCTGAATCTGAAAGAGCATTTCATCCCGAAGAGGTTCATGGAAACTATTGAGGAGAAAGTCTGCTTAGGTCATTACATGTCGTTCCAGGTTATACCCTCAATTTATTTAGTGTGTACATACAGCTTCAGTTGTTTCCTGACCAGAGGAATGCAGGAATGGTTTCTTTCTTGTTTGGGTACAGTTCTCTCAGGTTTTCTTTCCCTCCCTTTCCTCTGACTGCTGGAGATGACCCCTCCCCACTCTGGAAATCAGCTTGGGTTCCTGCTGATGTCCCTTATACCCTTCACATTCTGTGCTCCCCTTAGCAGTGCTGACATCTGGGAGTGTCTGAGGTGAGTGGTCCTGGCGGGGAGCACGGCCTACACTTCCTCTCCTTCACTACACCGCTTAACCACACACCATTCCCCCTTCCTAACCCAGCCCACGTTCCTGCCCCTGTCTTCTAGAGCCCCATTCTCATTTCTCAGCCACCTGGCAGGACTGCCCTTGATCCACGCTCCCTTAGTCCTCTCTTCCTCCACCCTTAGCCTTTGCCTTACCTCCTTTTCCCACCCCACCAGAATACTTTTCCTTAAGTCAGCCTTTTACTTTTAAGGAATTCCAATCACCATTTCTATGAGAAAATCCCATACATTTTATGGTTAATTTGTGAATGAACTTGTTAGGGAGTATAACCTATTTCTTATTGGGGACTGCCTGGGTAAGCAAGAGGAAAAACTTAAGATTTTTCTCTTCCCTTAGGCTTTTCCTGGCTCTCTCTGCCAATGTGCCCCGTCCCCATCTGTCTGACTCTTAAAATATCAGCTTTATTGAGATATAATTTACATATCATAAAATTTGTCTCTGTCAAGTATACACTTTAGTGGTTTTTCATCTACTCGCAGGGCTGTGCAACAGTCACCACTAATTCCAGAACATTGTTATCACCCCAGAAAGAAATCCCATACACATTAGCAGTCACTTCCCATTTTCCCACTCCCCCTTGCTCCAGGCAACCACTACTCTACTTTCTGACTACGGATTTGCTTATTCTGGGCATTTTATATAAAAGGGAATCAAGCACTATGTGGCCTTTTGTGACTGGGTTTCTTTTACTTAACAAAACATTTTCAGGGTTCATCTATGTTACAACATGCATCAGTACCTTGTTTCTCCCTCAGCTCTCTTATGTAAATAATTGTGGTAGAACAGTGAGAAAGAACAGGAAAATTCTGTGAAAGCTACCAACATCATAATACTTTTTTTATCTGGCAGTTCCTGGAAACAGATGGCAGATCCATTGTAGATATCTGAAAGTACTGTGGACTTAGGAAGTTTTCCATTTCGTTGTTCGGTGTCTCCTATGGTCATTATTTGTTGCCTTTATTAAATTCACTTACATAGTTTAACTCCTTCGCCAGTTTCTACCAAAGTAGACCTGTGAACAGGTACCATCATAGGAAGATAGAGAAAGTACAGTTTACATACAGGACATTTGTAAAGTCCTCTACACTTTACAAATAAAACATGTCACATGATAAGAAAAAACTGGAAGTGTCAAAAAAGTAGGTTTTATATTAATGCAGTTCAAAGAGCTAAGGTCTTATTTAACTACCATCTTCAGTGATACCATTCAATTTAGTTTTCTGATTTGTAGAGGGATTGATGCCTAGATGTTAGATAGTTTCTTAAATTACATTTTGATTTTTGACACCAAGTTGATGAGAGAAGATGGTTTTGGTTATTACACTGTATATTTGTCAGTTTTGACATGCTCCCATTAAATAGTAATCCCCTAGGAGGGATCTGGGCAACAAGGCAACAAGCATTTGGTCTGTGTCTGCTCTTTGGCTTCTCCCAAAAGAATCCTGCATTCAAAGTTATTTTTGGTTAGTTCTTTCTGGTTGTCAGGAACAGAAATCCACTTGAATTATCGGAATAAAAAAGCCTATGTCTTTGGTGGAGTAAGGGAGGCGTGGGGGGAGGGCTAGTGCAAAATTGCAGGCTGACGAGACCTAGAAATCCATCAGTGACTGCGGCCACTGTGGGGCTGGAGACACGCTTCATCTTTCACATGGGCTTTGTGCCTCATTCACCGGGGTCCTGTGCGTAGTAATAGTATCTGCCCCTTCCTTACTCAGCTCACACATGGCTTTGGTGTACTGTAGTTCCGGCTCTACCTCTTGCCAGTCCTTTCTCTTTGGACCGCATTGCCAGAGGACTCGCTCAATATCCTGGTTTTCTCTAGTTCACATCTCTATGAGGTTGGATACAGAGATGGGGCTCGGATTGGCCCAAATGATCTTTTTATTCCAGGCCGTGACCACCTGGATACTTAGAAATGATTACGTACGTATACATATTTATTCATTTACTTATTTACATTTTAAGTAAGCTCCACACCCAGCGTGGGACTCAGACTCACCACCCTGAGGTCTAGAGTCACATGCTCTATAGATTGAGCCAGCCAGGGGCCCCTACAAATGATTATTTTTAGAAGAGGTATCCACGGGGTGCGTGAGTGGCTCATTCGGCTGAGTTTAGTCTAACTCTTGATTTTGGCTTGGGTCGTGATCTCGGGGTCACGGGACTGAGCCTTGTGTAGGGCTCTGTGCTGGCCATGGAGGCTGCTTGGGATTTTCTCTCTCCCTCTCCCTCTGCCCCTCCCTTTCTCTCTCTCTCTCTCTCTCTCCCCCTCTCTCAAAAATGAAGGAAAAGAAGTAGTAGTAGTAGTATCCACCATACAGGTGAAGAGCAGGAAGCCATTTGTACAAAACATACCAGCCCCGTCCATCCACAACGTAGAGGGCGTTTGGCTGGCAGTTAGAGGCTGTGGTTGGCATTTCTAATGCAGAATTGTGGTGTGGTGGAAGACTGTACTTTATATTGGGACTTTTGGAGAACGATACTGGGGCATTCTGCATGACCAAAGGAAGAGTTAAACAGCTAATCCAAGGGAAAGGCAGGGTGTAGACAGGCCCTGGAACCACAGAAATTAAGGCTTTCCATCTCTCAGTCTCTTGTTTTTAGCTTCTGTCTCTCCCCTTGGAGGTGGTCTTCCAGGTGACTGAAAGATGATTGCTGTCTGCCGCTGGATGTTACTATCTGCCACTCTCCCCATTCTTCTAGTTACAGTTGGAAACATGGTCGGGGGGCGGTTTGATAGGGAGGCTGGTTTATTAGGTTTTGGTCAGGGGGCCACTTCTGACCAGTGAACTGTGTGCAGGGTGTGGAGGGATGTAAGAGCATGGCAGCTCTCTCTGCAGTAATGGACCTGTTCCTGAAAAAGGAGGTGAGTGCTGGGCAGATGACAATAAGTAACAAAAATGCTCACAGCACATTTTCAGATAGATTGATGTTCTTGATTCAGAAATAAAACTGTTATAAAATGATAAGGTGACATTTGCTATTGTCTGATTGCTTTCTTAAAAAAACAAAAAAAGCAGAGGCACCTGGGTGATTCAGTTGGTTAAGCCTGCCTTGTGCTCAGGTCATGATCCCGGAGTCCTGGGATTGAGCGCAGTGTTGAGCTCCCTGCTTAGTGGGGAGCCTGCTTCTCCCTCTGCCTCTGCCCCTCCCCCCCACTTGTGTGTGCTCTCTCTCTCAAATAAATAAAATCTTTTTTTTTTAAACAACCAATAATGTGCAGCTTCCTTTAACGTGTTTGAAACAATAAAGTTCACAAAGAGAAATGAACATTAGCATTTCAGTCTTTTGAATATGCCTCTAAGAAGATGCTTCGTTTGCACCTAAGTTGTTAACTTAGGATTTGATAATTTTGTTACTTGGAAACAGGCTGTCCCATTCTGTTTTCTTGAGGCCTCAAGGATCAGCACCATTCTTAGAGTATGACAGGTGGCCAGTAACAGAGCATCATTCCAGATTTTTTAGCATTACAATGATGTAAACACCATATTAGCATGCTCCTTACCCACATTTAATCTATTTCGGGGAAGTAGATTTTGTGTATAAAATAAGCAGTGAATGTGACAGGATTACATAAAAGTGTTGTGATGCTTCCCCAAAACCTAAATCTTAGCCTCTTCATTCTCTGGTTGAAAAACATGTCCCAGGGCATCTGGGTAACTCAGTCGGTTAAACGTCTGCCTTTGGCTCAGGTCATGATCCCAGGGTCCTGGATCGAGCCTCACATTGGGCTCCTTGCTCAGCGGGAGCCTGCCTCTCCCTCTGCAGCTCCCCCTTCTCGTGCTGTCTCTCTCTCACTCTCTCAAATAAATAAAATCTTTAACAAAGAAAAAGAAAAACATGTCCCCTTTCCACAGTTCTTCTTCGTTATTCTGATTGGGGTAATCTTCAAGGGAATTTGCTAAATGTGAGTTTTGACCTCTTTCCTGCAAACCTGTGAATTTTCAGAACCCTAAGGTAGTGACATAATTGGGTGATGGACACATGTTATTGGGTGAGGCTGAGAAAAATTTTGCCGTACAGGTTTAAATTTCTGCAGACTCCTTAGATTTCTTGAGCACCTATGTGAAATTGCTTTACTAGCCGCATGATTGTGTCCATAGGCATCTTAACAGCATCAGAGAGATGCCAGGCCATTTGCCTGTCCCCTGCCCTCCCTGCATTCCCTGTTACCTATTGGATCGCCCTGTAGGCCTTCAGGAAACCTGAGCCTCTCCACTGTCTCCAGCCTGAGCCCCGGCTTCTCCATGAAGCCATCTCCTGTGTGGTTCACGCTGACCTCTTCAAGAAATTTCTTTGGCTGTTGTATTTCTGTATCCTACCCCCTGAGTCATATTAGTTTCATGTGTGTGCTCAAGGTGGGTGTATCCATATTCTCTCTCCAGCTGATCAGTAAACCCCTTGAGATCGTGACTGAATAATACTTCTTTCAACATTTCCTACAGTGCATCATAGAAATCAAAATGCAGTTAGGTGCTTTTACTTGTCAGATTGAAGAGCCCATTCATGGTCAGAGCTACCAAGTTCCCACTTCCTCTGGGGAAAATTTGCCCCTAATTTCTGTGATACCCATCAAAGAGTTAGTTCTTTAAGAATTTTACATTAAAATGTAAGAGATAATTCCTTTTAAAAATTTGATGCATATCTTTTGAGATTCTTTCCACGCATATTATTGAAACACCTTTTTTTTTTTTTCCTAGCAATAAGCAGAAGCAGGGGCAGTTGATAATTAGAATCTGGAGTTTAATCTTTCTCTCACTAGAGAGTATTTGTCTTAGAGTTTCATTCTTGCAGGATCTCATCTCTCTACTACAATATTAACTTATAGAGATGCTTTTGGAAGTTTGGGGCATTATTTTTAAGCTGGTACAAACCATTACACAGAGGATCGGATATCTTTCACATGATGCTCTCCGAGTGGCCCCTGCTTCCTTTTGTGTTGCACGTGTCTGCCCCTAGGGTTTTATACTTTTTTGCCCAAAAGAGTTAGAGCTAAAGATTTATTTGTCCGCTCCTTCCTCAGGTCATTGCAGTATTTCTGGACCTCTCTCAAAAGCTCTCTCTTCACCTTCCATGTTTCAGGATGCTGAAGGTGCTTGATGGGGGCATCTCTATAAAGAGGCGCGCACTCCTAGGTTGGCCTGAAGTTTGCCTGTGTTCCCCCGTGTGTCAGTTAGCCTCGAGTGGGTGCCAGCAGTTGGAGTTTGATGATTTAATGGTTCTTTACAGATTTATAAATGCTGGCCACAGTTGTCCTCCTGGAATAATGTATTGTGACTTTAAGGACATAGGGAATTTGGTGACTATGGTGGCCAAACATGACAGGGGATGGAATGCTATAATTGTAGTTTATGGTTCCTAGAATACTTATATTTCACTATGACGGCCAAAGGCCATTCATCTGTCCCTCAGACTAGGCTACACGTGGACTAGAGTGCTATTGTCGTTGTTGTTTTAACTGGTGTTTAATTTAAACCTTTTCTTCTTTGGTTAACAACAACAAAAGCTATCTAGCACCTTTCTAGGTCCATGGGACTGGCAGTGTGTCATTTAGCCTGCTTGGCCCTTGGTCGATTTTTACCTTTTCTGAGATGGGTTTGACAGTTCCATGGGTTGACATTCCTGAAGCTGATTTTGGAGAAATGAGCTTACAGACCAAATCGGTTAGCCCTTTATATGTCCCTATGATGAAAACACAAAACTTGATACCCAGAACTGGTCACTCTGCAGAGGATTAGTGTGTGCTTCCGGCTTCTTCCCTGAGCCCCTAAACACACCATCCTTGGAGTTGCATCCAAGCATTTGAGGGAAGGCCAGTGTTAGTAGGGATGCTTGTAAATAATGTAGAGGTATTCAAGACTGCCTTGAGAAATACAGGATGGAGAGGAGGCAAGGCTGGAGGATATACTTGATACTAATTCGAAACCCAAAACCCGCAGCACTGAATTAACAGGTGTGCTGGTGCAGCTTGCTTTGTGCATTTAATCAGGTATAATCTTCAGGTGTGCCCACATGAGGGTTTTTTTTTTTTTTTTTGACCCCCCCCCACATTCAGGGAGCCATTTTAATTGGCACACCTAATACCGTTATTGTCTGACTGAATTTTATCATAGAGGATGAAGTTTCTGTGTTTTTTAAACTGAACAGAAGACTTCAGACTGATCATGTTGATCCAATCTATAACTGACTTAAGATTTTGACAGGAAAAAAAATTTGAGCAGAATATCAGTAGCAAATATATTTTACACGGTAATCAGTACACACAAAAATTAATGTATATGGGTATGTTTGTGTATTCACCCACATTTAAGTTTCACAGTGTAATGCTGAACTTGAATTCATGAGATGCTATGATGTTTTATATTCTCCCATTTTTTTCAAAATGCTACTATTGATCTACTAATTAGAGTTTTTAACAGGAAACCCTGTGGTAGTAGGTGCATTTAAAGGACATCAAAGTGGCCTGTTTTTAAGCTGTGTGAATCATGATTATTAAATGAGTAAGGTGGTATTTGATTTTTTGTTTCATTCATTATTAGTGAATGACTAAGTGAAATTTTATTGAGCACCTACCAGGTACTGTGATTAATAGTAGCAATACAGAAATAGGGGGCGCCGGGGTGGTGGCTCAGTCGGTTAAGCGTCTGCCTTCGGCTCAGGTCATGACTGCAGGGTCCTGGGATCGAGCCCCACATCGGGCTACTTGCTCAGCGGGGAGCCTGCTTCTCTCTCTGCCTGCCCCTCCCCCTGCTTGTGCTCATGCTTTCTCTCTCTCTGGCAAATAAATAAATAAAATCTTTAAAAAAAAATACAGAGATAGGTGATGAAGTGAACACAAGTCTGTGGTCAGCAGAGAAGAGTCTCACTTCTCACAGGAGAGGCAGTGTCAGTAGATGGAAGGGAGTCTTAGGCTGAGCAAATGGTGCCACGAATAGCGTGATGGTGCTTGGCTCTGTCAGGGAACCACGTGCAGAAGTGCAGAAGGAGCTCGAGGTAAAACTCGACATGCAGACAAGGAGGGCCTTGAATGCCATGCCGAGGAGTTCAGCTTTTATCCTTTCGGCCACTGGTTTTCAACATTTAGCTCAGGAGAATTTGTATTTTCAAATGGAATTTAATTTCTTACCTCACTATGTTAAATGGCAAATTTGGAGCCAACCTGAATGAAACCGAGCGGTCTCCCCTAGATTTCTACCCCCAGGGGTCCTGAAGCCCCTGGTGACTTAACCTGAGAACCGCTGACAGCACTGGACTTCTGTGTCAGGGGGGAGCCCTCTTAGGAGACATGTTTGTCCAGGGAAGAGACAGGAAGAGGTCCTGAAACTGTGGCAATGGCAAAGGGCTTGAGAGAGCAAGGACATTAACTGTTGAGTTGGAATCCCGAGAACTTGCTCTCCAGTGGGCTGTGGAGCCCGGGAACAGGAGCAGGGAGGAGCATGAGTTTGGTTTTGGTTATGTAAATAAAAGCCTCATGCCAGGTTTTCCTTTTGGTTGCCAGATGCTTGGGGTAGGTGAGGGCTGTGTTGGGTATATTGGTCATGAATCTGCAAAGCAGGCCACTGTTGGGTTTTGGGTTTTTTTTCTCTATCATGTGGCCTCCAATTTTCAGGATTATATTACGTTTTCCTGAGCTCATATTAGTCTGCAGTCTCTCCAGCATTTGGAAACTGTATGGGCCCCAAGGCTCTCTCAGGCTGCCTCTCTGGATGCGTGTTTGCAGTCCCCCTAGGGCCTGAGCACCCAGTGTTGCAGGGGTCTGCATTCAGCCATCCAGGACTGTCCATCTCAGGGCTGATGCTGAGAAAGGAAGAATGGCTTTAGAGGCCTGGGGTCCAAGATTAAATCCCTGTGCTACCACTTACCAGCTATAAGGTGGTGAGCAAGTTCTATAGGATGAGAGTCATAAAGTCCACCCTGTGGGATTGTTGAGAGATCTTCCAATAACGTGGAAGGCACCGAGCTCTGTGTCTGTACGCAGTAGGCATCTGTGTGAGGTGTTCATTACAACATTTCATTATGAGAATAAACCTTCTGGGGGCACCTGGGTGGCTCAGTCAGGTAAGCGTCTAAGACTCTTGATTTCAGCTCAGGTTATGATCTCAGGGTCGTGAGATCAGACCCAACATCTGGCTCCACACTGCTGAGCGTGGAGACTGCTTGGGATTCTCTCTCACCCTCTGCCCCTCCTGCATTGGCTTGCTCTCCCCAAAAAGAAAGAAAAAAGAAAAGAAACCCTCTGAAGAGAGGGCTCTTCTCTCCTCCTGCAGGGAGGCATTCCATATTGAGAAAGATTATATTAATGCAAGGTGGAAGAGGAGAAGTCAAGGTGGGAAAGCAGGAATATTCAAAGGGCACATGTTCTGGTAGCCTAAAGACAGTGGTGACCTGTGGCTGATCGCTGTGGTTTTTAGAGGGCATATGTGACCCTCAGGCCTTCCAGGGGGCCAGAAAAGCACTGAAAAAGACTTCCATTTTCTTAATTTAAAAAAAAATAAACAAAACCTGTTATGTTCTGCCCATTTGCATCTTCTTTTACATTGACCTGTTTTATGTTTATACTCTGTGCTCATTAAAATGATCACAACTCTAAACATTTACTGAGAGAATGATTCAGGGGGCAAGTGCAGTAAAAATATTTAAAAACTTTTCTTGGAGCTGAGGTTAAGAAGTTACTCCCCACCCCGCCCTCCTCCTGCAAATAGCCAAGATGGGAGGGAGAGAGAGAGACCGGGATAGGAGTGAGAGACCTGTGTTCCTTGGAGGAAGAGAGACATGCTTAGCACAGAAAATCCCATTTGAACAGGCTGGCTCTGACTGGAAGAGGGCTGGTCCTTCGTGGGGGTTATTTAGCTTTCCTGCATGTTCCTCCTTGTTGAGACAGCTGTAGCTTGGTATCAGGGGATAATAAAGAAGAAATATTACTAGATTTTCAGTGGGATTATTTATAATACTTAAAATTTGTGTATCACTTTCATCTTGGAGAAGATTATAAAAATATTACTATAATATTAACAGTCTTTAGTAGGAGGCATTAGCCCCCATTTTACAGATTTCAGTCTGAGGTTTTCCGAACTGGGTTGTTATTTGCCCCAGCCTGCCTGCCTTAGTGCTAATATAAATCAGAGGCTCCTGTGGTCCAGGGCGGTAATGGAAAGCCTCTGATACCTATCTTTGGCCTGCCTTTTCTAACTCTACTGGAAGTTGCTCTCCTTCGAATAAGTATTTGTAGGTCTCTGAATGCCCTTTAATTCATGGGGGGGAAAATCTTGTACCTCTCCCTACAGTTATTCCATATTAGAGAATCATGAGACTGAGACCCCTTGGGTAAACTCAGAAGATGAGAATGGTTGGAGGAACAGAAATTAGAGCATAGTTTTTTGTGTTTTGGTTTTAAGTAATGAATACTCATTTGTGACATCAGTGCTGATTGAGCTTATTTTAAAACTTTTCCCAATAGGACACACATTACCTGTACTTAACAGGAAAGCAGAGTTAAGAATCTGATATTTTACAGAGTTTTTTTCTTTTTGTTTGGGTCAAGCACAAGCGAAATGTGACCAGTTTAAAAAGGCCTAAGTGACCTATCTATAAAAAAATAAGGCCAAACATTTATCTGTGTCAAATAGTATATTAAAAAGATACAGAATGAATTGTCTTATATGATATGGAAATACACACTTAATCCTAGATATGAGTGTTGGTGGGTTGCACAACCAGAAAAAAAAAAGTTTTTTTCATTTTTAGGAAGGATAAAATTAAATAAGTGAAGGTATCCAAAGACCCTACCAAGTGATAGATATTAGCTGGGCACTTTATGTAACATGCCTACTATCTAGGGAAAACTTTTTTTTTTTTAAGATTTTATTTATTTATTTGTCAGAGAGAGAGAGAGAGAAAGCAAGCACACAAGCAGGGTGGGTGGCAGGCAGAGGGAGGGGGAGAAGCAGACTCCCCACTGAGCAGGGAGCCTGATGGTGTGACTCGATCCCAGGACCCTGGGATCATGACCTGAGCTGAAGGCAGACGCTTACCCGACTGAGCCACCCAGGCGTCCTGGGAAGACTTTTTTTTAGGTCACAGAGTTTCAAAAAAATTTTGTTTGTTCATTTGAATGTTCATTTAAAGTAAGCTCTACACCCTGTGTGGGACTCAAACTCACAACCCTAAGATCAAGAATCGCATGCGCTCCCAACTGAGTCAGCCAGGCGGCCCTGGGTCATGGAGCTTTTTTATGGTATTTATAGGAAGTGGCTTCAGACAGCGGGCCATTGTGGGTATTGTTATTGCAGCCAGGACATCTGAGTGCCGCTGGGCCTGGCTAGTGGAGACATGAGAGAAATCATCCAACTCCCAGCCTCAGTTCCCTCATTTGTAGAATGAGGGGGCAGGCTGGTTAGATCCCAAGGTCTCTTTTTTTTTTTTTTTAAAGATTTTTTATTTATTTATTTGAGAGAGAGAGAATGAGAGAGAGCAAGCACATGAGAGGGGAGAGGGTCAGAGGGAGAAGCAGACTCCCTGCCGAGCAGGGAGCCCGATGCGGGACTCAATCCAGGGACTCCAGGATCATGACCTGAGCCGAAGGTAGTCGCTTAACCAACTGAGCCACCCAGGCGCCCGATCCCAAGGTCCCTTAAGCCTCTGAGATTGTGTGTAAGCTCCTGGGCAGTTAGCAGGCTAACATCCTCTTGTTACCAAGGTGAGTTTGGGCCTCTTTTCCTGGTGGTTTCTGTGTATACTGTGAGAAGCAAACTGTGCATGGGCATAAGGATGAGAGCAACCTTTGTCCTTCTCCAGGAAATAAATGCTGTGTGACTCAGACTCAAGTCCTAGGCGCTTGTTAAGTTTTTGTTACGTTTTTATGTTTGATGAGTCAGAAATGCAGATTCTTATAGAGTGTTACCAAATCTTTGGTTAGAATCGCTTCAAATTACAGACCCCTTTCCTGTGTAACGATTTTTGCCATTTGCCCTTTCATCACCTAATAGGATAGAAGGACATTTTGATCAGTAAGAACCTTGGTCTGTTGCTTCATGAGCCCTTATTACACTAAAACTTCTTTTTTTTAAACTTTTATTTATTAAGTAATCTCCACCTGTAATATGGGGCTCAAATTCACAACCCTGAGATCAAGAGTCACATGCTCCACCGACTGAGCCAGCCAGGCGCCCCTACACTAAAATTATTCTTCACAGAAAACTGTGTATGTGCCCACACTGACAGGACATCAGTATTCTTTAGCTGGGTGGGCAAATATAAGTATTGCAGGCTGGTTGATGCTAGAGTATCGTAAAACCTTAGGAGTAAGGAAAACTGGTCTATTTAGTATGCACCAAGGCGATCCTGTGACATGTGGGCCCGTGTGCACATACACACACACATACCCCCGAAGTGTGTCAATGTGCACACTCCTGTTTAAGTACTATGTCTTGCTACTGACTCTTCCTAAACTGCCAGTTGATTGCTTCTGTGCTTTGGGGACTCAATCTCAGATGCTGACTGGAAAAAGAACGTTTTTGAACAGTTTCACGGAGGTTGGACTTGTGGAGATGCTGAGGGCTGACCCTAGTGCTAAATGGTATATGGAGGTTACCACAGTGCTGTGCACAGACGTGAGGCTTGCATGCAGTTTGGAAATCAGTAACTAATTTTTTAGGCCTTTTTTTTAAATACATATAAAAATGAAAGTTGGCATGATTCCCATAAAGATTTTTTTTTTTCTTAAGGGTTCAAGAGTGGGCTTGGAGGGATCAGTGTGTTGGTCGATAGCCTCTGAGAACGTTTGAGCTTCGGAGTCACACACACAGACCACATAGCTTTTAGACCTGCTGCTTGCCCCCATGCCCGGTATTGCATTCCCCCTGATTCTTCAGTAAAATGGTTTCTTTAAAAATTATTTTTAATTGTAAAGAACACATAAAATTTACCATCTTAACCATTTTTAAGTGTACAGTTCTGTAGTGTTAACTATATTTACAATGTTAGGTAGCAGATCTCTAGAACTTCTTCATCTTGGAAAACTGAAACTCTGTACTCACTGAACCACCCCCCATGGCCCCCTCTCCTCAGCTCCTGGCAGCCTCCATTCTGCCTTCTGTTTCCTTGAGTTTGACTACTCTCGATGCCGCATGTAAGTGGAATCATACAGTACTTGTCTTTCTGTGGCTGCTTACTTCATGATGTCCTCATAATGACTTAGCATGACGTCCTCCAGGTTCATCCATGTTGTGGCCTGGGACAGGATGGCCTTCTTTTTTAAGTCTGAGTAATATTCTGTTGTGTGTTTATGCCACACTTTCTTTATCCATTCATCCATCAATGGACATCTGAGTTGTCCACCCCTCTGCTCTTGTGAAAAATGCTGCAGTGAACATGGGTGTGCAAATATCTCCTTGAGATCCTGCTTTCAGGTTTGGGGGGGAAGGGATATATACCCAGAAGTGGGATTGCTGCATCATATGTATTTCTATTTTTAAGTTTCTGAGGAGCCTCCATACCGTTTTCCACAGCAGCTGCACCATTTTACATTCCCACCAGCAGGGCACAAGCATTCTAGTTTCTCCACATTCTTTACTGAAGCGTTTATTATGTTATAGAAATAAGGTGTAGTGGAGAAAGGCACCATTGTGGTCACAATTTGTGTTTTTTCCTGGTTAGATGGTAATTAAGAGGGTGATAGAAATGGTAGTAAAAGGCGCATGGAGAGGTGGTTGTAGATGAACATGTAAGGTTTCAGAAAAGAGCTTCGTCTCTCTCTTAGCTCACTTCACTCCTTACCTGTCATTAAAATTCTGGTTATAATCAATGAATCCATTTGTCACATGTTTTTTAAAAAAAAAATGCCTCCTAAGTAAACTTCCCTCAGAACATCCTAAGAATTATAAAGAAAAGTCCAGCGCAGAAAACTGAGTTTCCTGGGGCTGACAGTGTATTTGATTCTGTGTTGGTCTGTGAGATAGGATCGTCAGTACCAGGGTCTGGGCCTTCATTCTTTCTGTGCTGGGACATGCTGGACATCAGAGAACATGGAAAATAAGTGTCATCTGCCACTTAGTAGGAGCCTGTTGGCCCCACCTTGGTGTTGGAAGCTGGAAGATGAAATGGGGGAGGGGATGAAGATGGGCTTTTCCTGATTTTGAGCCCTGGGCCCACCTTCCTGGCAGAGAGCTTTGAGAACTGCCTGCCACCTCCTCTGTCCTCAGCTCCTGGTTTGACCTAGAAATGAAAGGCAGCAGGAATTCAGAAGGCCTGCTTTCTACTTTCTGGCCTGCGGTAACTTACTCTGTATCTCTGGTCATGCCTCTCATCTGTAAATGAAATGGTTGGCTTAGGTGGGTCAACTTTGGAAGGGACCTTCTTGTCTCCCCTGAGGAGTTGGAGCTCTCAGCTTCTTCTCGTGAAGGATTAACACATAGACCCGGGGGTGTTGCGGAAGGTGGAGTAGGCCCTGCAGTTCTCTGAATGGTGCCATCTCCCTCAGAGCCTTTGCTCTGTTCAGGCTTCTGTTCAGTGTTCACACTTCTGAAACGGCTGAGGCGTTTTTGAACAGCTGCTTCGGAGAGGATGCTGGGCTGAGGGATGCAAAGTGAAGGTTTTCCGAGACTTGCAGCTGCCCGAAAACAGGTTGTGATGTATTTCCAAGAGCCTCATATCCAGAGGACCTTAGAGCTTTTCTTGGATTTCAGATCCCCTGGTTTTTAGGGAGAAAATCAGAGAAGCCAGGGGACTGGCTCAGGGTCACAAGGCTGGTCAGTGACAAAAGCTGAGACTGGAGTCCCATTTTCCACTTCTCTCAAGTCCGTAACTGGTGCACTTTCCATTATTTTAATGAGGCTGATAA
This sequence comes from Halichoerus grypus, assembly GCF_964656455.1. NCBI lineage: Eukaryota > Metazoa > Chordata > Mammalia > Carnivora > Phocidae > Halichoerus > Halichoerus grypus. The sequence continues at coordinate 64,902,636 of NC_135721.1, read as the reverse complement.
GACTGGTGCACAAGAAAAGCAATACTCTAGGGCAGGGCACAGGAGGTGCCAGGCCGGGGGGTGCTGACGGTGCAGGTATAAGGTTTCTGAGAAGGAGCAGTCATGTCAGCTGGGATAATCTGGGAACTCTTCCTGGAGGAGGGACGCCTTGCCTTGGGCTTGCCTTAAAGGGTGGAGAGACCTCTGACAGAGGAGGGGAGCACCCAGAGCAGAGCTGTGGAGATGGGAAAGGCCAAAACCGGTGGTGGGATGTGGCTCAAGCTTGGCTGGAGCAGAGGGACAAGGAGGAGGAGGGGACGAGGACTGGCATTTATTGAGTGTCTGTGTGTCAGGCACAGTGTCTGGTCATTTACCCGTGTCATCTCAGTGTCCTGGGTGGGGGAGTGACACCCTGACTGTGCATCACTTTCTCCTCCTGCCATCAGTACTCAGCATCTGTCTTCCTTAGAGGAAAAGTTGTGCTTTGATCTGGTGGGAACGGGGAGGAGAAAAGTGGGAAGAGTGGTTGATGTCTGCAAAGAAGGTCTCAGAGGTAGTTGACAGTCGGTAATTCTTTCATAGTAGGTCTGGGGCTGGCCTCCCAGTTAATGGCAGCTGGTGGGCTTGGTGCTCCTCAGTGACCGGGCTGACCATGAATTATTCAGGGCCTGTGCCCAGCGAGTGGCTGCCTAGCAAAGTTGTGTGGGAAGGAGGCTGTGTTATCTCACTGAGAGATTGGCAGAAGCTCAGGTGCTGAGGAGGAAGAAATGACTGCACCCTTAAAATATTTCACATTTTAACATGCTAGGGCCGCACCCCGTGTTCCATAGCCCTCCAGCTGGGTAATAGGGACCCATGCTTCAACAGGAAGAAGTAACGCCCCCCACCCGTAATTAACAAACCCAGTAACCTACACTCTCATGTTACTGTGGCACTTGTTGGCAGGGATTTGGCTAGGAGCCACATGAGAATCGCAGATAAGGCAATATAGCCACAGAGAGTGTTTGTGTGGGAGAAACGCCACTCTGCTCTGTTTTTATCTCAGCCAAGTAGAGAGGTGCTGTTGTTGATCCATTCGGAACGGTTCTTTCTGTAACTGTCTCTGTTCTTCATTTGTTAACATGCCACTGTGCGTGTGTGTGTCTGTGTCCCTGTCCGTCTATCCATTGGTCTGACCTATTTTCCTAGGTAGGTTGAAAGTGCCTGCGCAGAAATCACTTCTTATAACTTTGCTGGTCCCTCCAGTGTGGTCTGTGCTCCCAGATGGGCCTGAGCACATGTAGACGGGTTGACCTTGACTCCCTGGAGCCCGGGAGGTATGAGGCCTGTGCCTTGATGATGAGGTTTGCATCCCTCCCTTTCCTCTTCCTTCTTCCCCCTCTCGGGGGGTGGGGGGGCGGGGGGGACTGTTTAATCTGCTCTTTTCTAAAGCCAGTCTATGGTAAGCTTCTGGAAAAGGTAACATGGGTATGAAGACCTGAGGGCAGGGTCCAGAGGCCTGTTTTCACAAAGAGTAGATTTATATCTCCTCTCTCCCAGTTTTTTCCCCATGAGCTGCACCACCAGGAAACGGCGTCTTCTCACTGCCCCGTCTGCTTCCTTGTAAGACTCTGGCCCAGTGACTGTGAACACCTGTGTGTGTCAGCCTTTTCCCTCCATGTTGGAGGTGGGAAGCAGGACCAAACATCCTGGGCAAGAGCAGGCCTGGCCCCAGCTGCATTCCTCAGATGTTCTTTTCCTTTGAACCACTCAGCCTCTAGCAGAGGAGCCCAGTCTTGGCTCTGGCTGGTGTTCTGTTCACAGGCATAGCAACACCTGTTTGCCAAAGGTGGGGCCTCTGGACTGGGGCATTCTTTTGCCCATACAGGGAAGCTTTGCATGGGCAGATAACAGATGCGATAAGAATGCAAGGATAAGGTTTGGCCAGGTTGAAGATTCAATAAACTGCATTCCTTCCCCAGGGCCTTGGGTACTTGTTACTGAGTGTAATTTGCCATGTTTCTCTTTCTCAGCAGAGATGTCAGGTACTTTGTATTCAATTCTGCTGTGACCAGCTGAACAAGAAACAGAAAAAAAAGATATAAATGGGAATTAGATTTGCCCTGGTATTTCAGATGCAGCCATGTAACTAGATAATTTGTAGAAGCTGTGCGTGTGTATGTGTGTGTATGGGAGATAGGAAAAAAAAAATCTGTATCCTCTCAGGAACAGAGAGAGCAATTGCTGTAGATGAAAAATACCTTTGGTCTTCCCTTTAATTTTTTGTCTAGGTATTCTAAGTCCTGAACTCTCAAATCTGATAGCCCCACCTTAAATAAACATTGGCCTTTGTAAAAACATAGGCGCTTTATAACTCATTTCATAGTGAATATTGTATTCTTGTTATCTCTGAGGTGTTACTGCTTTATTTTTATTATAAAATATGATTTTGAATATGCCTTTCCCAGTGTAAAATGGGGTGAGTGACAGAGAAGGGAATGGGGTTTTGTGAGTATCTCCCAGCTGGAGGACTGGTCTTGCCATTTGAATTGCCCTTGTTTAGAGATCCAGAGGGGTACCCGCACTGGTCCCTGGCCTGAGGTTAGTGATTCCACAGGAAACCGGCAACATCCTCCAACCAGTAGGCCAACCTTGGTGGCCAAAGGTGGGGGTAGAATTAGTTTTTGAAATTTCCCTGTGAGGAGTTTATTTTTTTTTTTTTTTTTTTTAAAGATTTTATTTATTTATTTGACAGAGAGAGACACAGCGAGAGAGGGAACACAAGCAGGGGGAGTGGGAGAGGGAGAAGCAGGCTTCCCGCGGAGCAGGGAGCCCGATGTGGGGCTCGATCCCAGGACCCTGGGATCATGACCTGAGCCGAAGGCAGACGCTTAACGACTGAGCCACCCAGGTGCCCCTCCCTGTGAGGAGTTTAAAGACGAGTAATCATAGCTGCACAGACAGTGCGGCTATCTTCCCAACATTTCTCTTTCCTAAACATTTATCTCAGTGATACAACAGCTCTACGAAGTTGGTTCCGTTGTTGTGCCAACTTTTCAGGCTCAGGGAATCACGGAGTTAGAAAGCAGCAGAGCCAGATGCTTAGATTCCACGTCAGTCTTTAAGCGCCTTTCCTCCTTTAAACCCTGACCCAAATGCTCCGTGGGTGATGCTCTGGGAGTAATCAGAGAAGTGGTCTAGGCCCTGATCTTCAGGAGCCACGTGGTCGTGAGGAAGCACTGCTGACTGCTTCGGGCTGCCCAGGCTGTGGGCCCTGTGTGTGCGGTGCCATTGGAGAGAAAGGAGATGTTCTGGAAGGGTGGCAGGCAGCTAGCCATGAACAGAAACACTAGTGTCAGGAATGTGTTCTGACGATGGGACTTGTTGAAAATTGTCCTTTTCGGGAGGGCAGGGGAAGAAGGTTTCCAGGTAATTCTGTTTTCTGGTTTTGACTGGATTTCATTGTGATATGCTTGGTTAGTTGGTTGAGCTTCCTGGTACGTGGGGCAGTTCCCTTTGAATAAGGGATGGGTATTTAAGAATACACATATGGAGGCAGGCTTTGGGAGAAAGGGCAGCAGTAACTAGGTAGTTAGGGGGTGGGAGGCTCTCAGGGCATTATACAGTAGAGGGGATGCAGAAAAAGAATGCCCACAAGTAAGGATTCAAGACTTTGAGAAGTGGGCAGGAGGCTGGTTAGAGAAGGAGGTGGGTGGGTGGGCGGAGAGGTGAGACAGATCCCGTAAGCTTCAGCTCTGGGGAGCATAAATGCACCAGCATGAGTTGGAGCCTGCTTCTCTCTCTGGCCACACCACTGGAAGAGGATTATTTTAGTAATATTATTTTGGTTTCCTATAAAGAAACGCTCAGAAGAAAATGGCTGTGGTCCTCCAACTGTTGTCCAGATGAAGGAAAGGCCGATCTGGAAAGGGCAGAGAATTTGGCAGAATAGTTTATATGTGAAACCTTGTTGTGTTCTGTCCCTCCCTGTTCCCACCACTTTTTTTTTTTTTTAAGATTTTATTTATTTATTTGACAGAGAGAGACAGCAAGAGAGGGAACACAAGCAGGGGGTGGTGGGAGAGGGAGAAGCAGGCTTCCTGCAGAGCAGGGAGCCCGATGCGGGGCTCAATCCCAGGACCCTGGGATCATGACCTGAGCCAAAGGCAGATGCTTAACTGACTGAGCCACCCAGGCGCCCCCTGTTCCCATCACTTCTTTCCCAGCTCTTGGGTTGGTTTTTCAAGTCCTTGAACGTGTACACATGCTATAACATCTTAGCACGTTGGCAGTCCTCTCTGAAGCATCGCAATCTTGCTAATGTTTAGATGTTCAGGAAATGAACACGCCATAGTTTATGCTTTTGAGCTTGCTGTGATGCAGGGAAAGCGTTGTCTTTTTTCTTTCTCTCTCTCTTTTTCTTTTTAATCTCTCAGACTTCATAAAGCCTCTTGGGACAAATACAGGCTTAATCTCATTGCTTAGTGTTTCCATGCACATGCAACATGCTAAATCATATAGAATCTTAGTGTATAGGTCCAAATATGAGGAAAGGAACAAAACCCAACCAAACAAAACCCATTCACAACAAGAGAACCCTTAAAGTAGCAACTTCCATGTGAATTAGCCGAAAATGTGCCTGTTCCTGACCCAACTAAGTGTTGCAGAACTTTCTGTGGAGGCTTGCTTGGGTTTTAGGTATCTTGATACCACTTACCCAGTTTTTTATGGTTTTTCTGAAAATCCTGCAAACCATTAGTAAGCTGATATTATGCTCTAAATACATGGGGTAAACAGGGCTAACCTTGGTCAGTCTAGGGTCCAGGTGTGGCTCTACCATTCAACAGCTGTAGGGCCCGGGGCAAGGCATGGCACCTCTCTGAATCTCAGTTGCCTTGTCTGCAAAATGGACCTAATACCTACCTCATAGGTTTAGTCACTTGAGAAAATATATTCTTCTTAGAGCACTACAGATAAACTGTGGGTAGGACCCGTGGCCTTTTGCTTTATTAAGTTAGAGTTGGGTAAATTCCTTTAAATTTCTTCTTTTCTTCCTTACAATGTCCCTATCCTTTCCCTCCTGCCTCTGAAGGTAAGGGTATCTCCTCTTGGCTAAGGCTGACTGCCCCACCCATACCTTTAAGCCATTTTCCCACTGGTCTTTTCCTACCTGTGCCAGTTCAGGGCTGAAACCTGAGCACAGAGGATATGCTTAGCTGGATGTGGCCCAGAGCCCCTTCCCCTGCTCCTTTCTATTCACCACCTCTACCTTCTTGCTCTTCTTCCCTTTGCTCTTCATTCTTTCATTCCCGGTAGCCTCGCTTTGGCTTTTATTACCCCCATTGACCTCCTCATTCACATACTGGATCACATCTTCTCTGACTTCTGGTTCCTTCTTTTTGCAACACATGATGTCATTCTAACCCCTTTCCTCCTCAAGTATCTCTTTCTTCTCTTGGATTGTCATTCCGTAGCTCTTTGGTATCTCCACTGTTTTTTCTTCTTCCTCACAGACCCTGGCCTTCCCCAGGGCTCTGTGCGCAGCCACTTGCCTCTTACCTTCCTTCCCAGGTTTAAGCCCACTACAGTCTCTCTCACTGTGCATGGGACTCTATCCTCAGCCTTGAGCTCCTGCTCCACCTCCTTGACTGCTTCTGGACCTGTCGCTCCTTGGTGCTGCAGGTAACTCAAATTCAGCCTATCCATAAAGAAATGTTCAATCCTTCCCTCCACCTGCAGCCAGCTCTAAAAACCCCAGAGTCTTCTGCAACCCTAGCCTTTGAACCTCCCACCCACGTACAGTTGGTTACCAGAGTCCTATGGATTAACTCTTGCATCAGTCTGTTCCTTTTTTGTTCCTATTGCCTCACACTGACTAGTCCTTTGACCTGGGAAACTCCAGTAACCACTTGAGTGACCTTGCTGCTTTCAGTCTCTCTCCTTTCTACCCATTCTAACTGACCACTGCCAGATTACTCTTCCCTAGAGCCCAACCCAGACCCCATCCTCCTTTGGCTGAAAAGTCTCCAGTGGTTTCCTGCCCAGGCTTAGTTCCCTCAGGGTTTCCGTTCTGCCTGACAGTCCCTCATGCTCCAATCAAAGGGTAGCACTCGCTGGTGCTGTTCCTGGAACAGTCCAGTCGGTGCCTTTACTTCCCAGCCACCCCTCCCTAGGAGAGGAGGCTTCCCCTTTTCCCAGCCTGTTGCTAGTCTACCTGTATTTCAAGGTTTGGTCACAATGCCAGTCCCTCATGGAGTTGTTTCTGCCTGTCTTCCTAGGCAGTTGTGTCTCCCTTATCCTCTGAACTCTTATAGCTCCCCTCTTTTAGCCCCTATCTGTTTCTCTGGTGTTGGACTGTTTGCGTATTTGTCCCATCTCCTTTGGCCAGGAACTCGCCCAGTCATCTCTGAATCCTCCACTGGGCAATGTACCTTGCACACAGTTGGCATCCAGTAAATACTGAATGGACTAAAGAATGAGTGCCTCTGGCCTTCCTGGACCTCCTCCCCATTGCTGAGTTGGAGGTGGTCAGGTGAGTCATCAGGCTTGTGTCCTCTTCTTCCCCTGCCCCATCACAGCAAACAGATTCCCACTTCTCACCTCCTGCCCCTGCAGGGTTATTAAACCCTTCCCCAGCCTCAAAACCTTTCTTTCCAATACTTGGCATGTGTTCACTCTGCCTGGCTTGTTCTGAGTCTGCTCTTTAGTATTGAGTGTGGCTATACTAATCCCAGCCTCTACCCCCATCACCTAGTACGTAACCTGGCTAATTAGAAAGCTTATTTCACCTACTTCCCCATACCAGAGGGAGCTGAAAGGGAGACTCCAAGAATGGTGACTCATACTCTATTCACTAAGTGGCTTAAAGATTAAAAATAAAGCATTGTAAATTGGCAAGCACTTTGCAGTCTCATTGTCTCGGCCCACAGCTGGACACTTAGAGACTGAAAACTACATTTAGTAGTGAAGTATATTTTAATATTAATATATACTGTATTTAATAGTGAAGAAGGGCCTGTTAAGATCTTAATTGAGAAAATTCTCCATTCTTTTTGTTGCTTTGATGTGATATGTGGGGGAAAATATGTAAGAGGTATTTTGAAAAATACACTCCTAATTTTGAATGAACGATCGTTGTCAGGGTATTTTCACATCATTCCCTCACTGACCTTGTAGAGGTAGGTATTAATTATCCCTGTCTGACAGGGGAGGTTTAGAAAGAATCTAGGGTTTCTTCTAAGGTCATCGGTGATTAAGAGCCTTGGCCAGGACTAGAAACTCAGGTCTTGAGAATCCTAGTCCATTGCTTCTTCCAGTAACCCCACATTTTGCCACATTCCTGTCAGCATTGTGAATTGCAGCTGTGGGCGGTTAAAGGGGCTTTAGAAATTACTCTACATCCTGGATGGTGAGAAATGCCTTCAAATCCTGGCCCTGGCTTTAGAAAGCTAAAGGTTGACACGGGGTGTATTTAAAAGCCTCTGTTGTAGATGTTATGCCTTCAAATCCTGGCCCTGGCTTTAGAAAGCTAAAGGTTGACACTGGGTGTATTTAAAAGCCTCTGTTGTAGATGTTAGGAATGGGAGTTGCTCAGTTGAACAGCTAGCTAGACTTTGGGTTTGTTTTAACTCTAGTTCAGGACAGGATGCAGTTGTTTGAATTACAAGTGCCCTGGGGACTAAAGTAATCCTGGAGTGGAGGCCCACCTCTTTCGAGCAGATTGGAATCCCTTAGGAACAAAATTACCTTCTTCGGTGAGTATTGCTGCAGGGCTCCATGTGGAAAAGCCAAATTTGTGATTTGTTGTCTGCCCACAGTTAGTTGGAGAAGGTCAGAAGAAAAAACTAGGGTCAGTTATTTCCCTAAAATACACCTTGATCAGTGTTCTTTTCTTTGTAGAGGATTTTTTTTTTTTTTTTGGTTGAGATTGGTAGGAGAAATTAAGGAGTGTTTTAATATCTTCAAGAACCCAAAAGTTCGGGAGCTTCATTTTACAAATCAAAGTAGGATTTGAGGGTAATTTCTGTTCTTTTATCTCCCCATCCGTTCGTAAACTCCTCAGGCCAGGGATCCTTGAGGTGTTTACCTGTGTACCTTTCTCCCACAATGCCTTGCAAATCAGTGCTCCAGTAAATCTAGCATTGGATTCGTTTTATAGGGTCACTGTTACAAACCTCCCGCTAAACATCTCGTGAGGGCCGCAGAAGTCTGTTGAGATTGTTCTGTGCGCTGAACTTACACCTCCCCTCGCTGTGGCCCTGCACAGTGCCCAGAGGGACTTTGTCTCATTTTTACACGGTGGCCGGCCGGGCCGCCGCCGCGTGGTTGGCGCCCGCGCAGTGGGGACGCCGCGCGCACCCAGGTGCGCGGCCCCCGTGCCCGCGTTATCTCCGCACACAGAGCCGTGGATGAGCCGCCCGGCCGGGGACCTGCGGGGCTCCTCACCCTCCCGGGCCGCCTTCTTTTCATGTGATAGTAATCGGAGACTTTTCCGTTACATGAGGCTCTCAACAAAAGATTGTAATTCCAGCAGCTTTGTTTGGGAAGGTACCACCGCGGCGGGCGCGTCCTGGGCCGGGCCCGGGGGTCGGCGGCTCCGGGGTGGTGGAGGCGGCACGGGCCGCGCCGGGGCCGCCTGTGGGTGGGGGGCCGCGGGCCGGCCGGCCTCCCCCGCGCCCCTCCTCGTGGTACAGCCTGCGTTTCCTCTACAATGCTGTTATGCTAATCAGGTGACATCACCGCCCAGCGCACGGAGAGTGGCTCCTGATTAAATTACAAACCGGCGGCCGCCGCGGGCAGCCGGGAGGAGGTGTGTGTACTGCTCCCGCGAGCTCCTGGGCTCGGCGACCGGGGCATGCTTAGGATTGGCCATATTTAAAAAAATTTTTTAAGTAGGATTTGCACCTCCTTCCCTCCGTCCTCCCGCCCCTCCTCGGTGATTTATTTCAAGCTTCTAGTCGGGAGCCACAAAAGGAAGGAAAGCAACAAGGAATTAGATTCCCAGAGTGGTAACTCCTGGCCGGGCTAAGGTGGACTCTCCTGCAGCCAACTTCCTATCAGATCCGCCTGCTGGACTTTCAGACCGGAATGGGGCTTGCCTAAGGTCCAGCCTTTTTCACCGGGGCCGGGAGCCAGGCCGTGCGGAAGCTGCTGTGTGTTGGATGGGGGTAGGAGGGGGCCGGAGCGGGATTTCCACCGTGCAGCCCGCCAGGGCGGTACGCCGGGCATAATGGAATTGCAGAGGACGTCTAGCATCTCAGGGCCGCTGTCGCCAGCTTACACGGGGCAGGTGCCTTACAACTACAACCAGCTGGAAGGGAGATTCAAGCAACTACAAGGTAAGCCCCCGCCTCCCAAAGGCCAGGCCTGCCCTGGGGCTGTGCCTATGGGGGTTCCGAGATTTTATTTGTGCCATATGGTACGTGACCCTAATGAAGACGGGCCGCCACACGGCCCGGCCCCAAAGCCTCTGGTTGGCTGCGAGCACCCCATTCACTCCTTAAAGGAGACAGTTTCTCACTCTACTCTAGGAAAGCCACCATTTGGAGTCCCTTTCCCTCTCTCTCTCTCTCTCTCTCATCCTTTTGGCTCTCGGTTGTCAGGTATCTGCTACCCACTGAGTACACATTTTCTGGCCTTTTAGCTATCTTTGCAGCTCAGTGGATCAATGCTAATAGGCCTGTTAGTATGCAAGCGTTTGATTCCGGGTCGCCTGTTTCCCAGCCCCCCAGCCTCTTAACCTCTGGGAATCCTAAAGGTGTAAAGTGCACTGCTCGACACCCAGTCCTGTAGAACAATAGCAAAGGAGAGGAGGGAGTGGTCTTTTTGTTCCTAAGCCTTGGGTAAATTACAGTTTTGATTCCGAAGCCTAATTTTAACTCTTTTGATGTATTGTGTTGGGAAGAGCCTTCCCATCAATTTAGTAGGCTATGTAATTTATAATGAAAGCCAGTTATTGTCATTCCAATGCTATGGGTTGGATTAGTTGGATCAATTACAGGTTTCTTGGCGTCTGTATTAGTCTCAAATAATTGAATGAATCCAGTATTTTACCGCACATATTTTTATGGAGAGCGGGGTCCTGTGTGCAGCAGTGTGTGGGATGATGGGCCTTCAGCCCACCGCTGGGGTGGCCCTTGCAGCCCTCGGCTGCCCCTGCCCTACCAGCAGGCCTGGCTGGAGGTTTCTCAGACCTTGTACATGAAAAAAGGGCTCGTAACTGAAAACAGAACTCCTTCCGTTTGGAAGCCCCTGGAATCAGAAGTAGGCCAGGAATGGCTCTAACTAATGTGAAAAAGTGGCCTTCACACACTGTGTTTCTTATTTTAACGCTTCTCAGTGCCACCAGTGTGGTTCCCGTGAGGAGGAGGAAGGAAGGAAGCAGCTCAATCCTAGAATGTTTTCATTGGGAAGGGGAGGGAGGATATATTTCATTCACAGGTTTATTTGTCTCGTGAAAGAGTTGACAGTAATGATACTTTTTTGGAAAACAAGAGGCAGAACAGGATGTGATTTTAAACATTGGCTAGTCTGTGCTGCATTCCTGGAGCAGTTAGCTAAGAAGAAGCTCCATTCCCTCCAGGGAATGGTTGTGTGTCTTTGCTTCATTCTCTTTGAGCTCTTTGAAGGTGGAATTTGCGTTTTTGGGAAAATTTGGAGTGGGGGGGCAGGGAGGTAGGAAGAGTTTGCAGATGGTAAAGAGAGGAATGGTGGTGTGTCTGTTATCTTCTGGGTCTCTGCTGGAAGCCCCACAGTTTTAGGTTTTGAGAATTCAGAACACACCTCTAGTAAACATCACTGAGTCTCCCTGCTTCATTGTGTCATACCGTCAAGGAGAAAGCACCCAGTGGTGGATCCTTGATCAGAAAACCTATTACCAACGTCCAGTCAGCCCACTCCTGTAGTCTCAGAAAAAATGCAAAGCCAAGGAGAAGATGTAAGAAGGTGTGGGGAGTAGTGTACTCACAGGCCCACCCGTAACAAAAGGCTGTTATCTGAAAGCTTTGAGGATGGTTGTAAAACTGCTCACTGAGAAGGGTGGAGCATACAGGAAATGTCTTAAACTGTCCTTTCTGGATAGAAGAAAATTTAAATTAAAAAAAATCACCATGCTCCCCTGATATTTTTGCCTGGTTACTGTTCCTCAAGGAAATCCCTTCAAAAGGGGTGGGCTTCACATTTTGTGTGGTAGCCTTTTTTTTTTTTTTAAATGACTTTTGCTCCTTAATGTAGCTCCAGATAACTTTTTTATTTCTACATATTGTGGTTTAGGAGTTACACAAGTTTAGTGTTGGTATTTCTATAACAGAAAACCACCCATGTTGAGGAACTGAGAAAGAGTGAATTAACTTTCAGGTATGGTGGATCCCAAGAGAATTACAAACATGGCATCCTCCTTAGTAACAAATGGAACTGATGGCATTTTAAGCAACTTTAGGGAGAATTTTTGCTAAAACCTTTTCCCATCCCTGCCCGCAGTTTGTATTTGTCGTTCTTCCAACCACCACATCTTTGATAATGTATAGATTATATCATCTGATTTAATTTTATACGTACCTCCAAAGCTGCCCCTCCCCCTGCTTTTTTTTTTTCTCTTCTGAGTATCATCCTTCCTAGCACTTATAACCCAATATTGATAAACTGTGGTCCTTTGAATTGATTTTTTTAAATGCCTGTTAAATGAATTTATTCATTTAGCATCTATGTTGAGAGTCCAAGAGTACTGTGATTTTGTGGGAGATATTTCTGCATTTTTGCAGATTTCAAATATTTTCACACTGGATCCTAAAAATTTCAAGAGGGCCCAGGGGATGAGATATGATGTTCCAGCTAAGGGAAGTATGATATTAAAATGTATTGGGTCTACTTAGATAGTAAGCAAATAAGTATGACTTATTTACAATCTGATTTAGGGGACTGAGATGTGGAGTGATGTCTTTCACATTAGTGCTCCTGGCATAAAACAAGAGACAGGACCTTCAGCCTCTGATGGCTTCAGAAGTTAACCACCAACACCCAGCACACCTAACAGACACACCCAGAGTGCATGCTTTGTTTCTTTCTCTGCAAAATTAAGTTACCACCTTCCTCAGAGCCTGTGCACGTACTTTAAAGTTGGATTCATTTTTTCTTTTTTACGTAAGAGAGAAATGCCAAAACAAAAAACTCAACCTCACATGTTTATAAAAAATGTAGTAACAGGTTTATGATACCTTTTCTCCAGTTTCAGATCAGTCAGCTTAATTCCTTATAGGAGAATATTGCTGCTCTTGTACTCAGAAGCTGTTGCTTGTGCCTAAGGTGTAAACTAAATTCCAGCCCCCTTACTTGGCATTGCACCCTCCCCAAAATGGCCCTACCCCAAGGACTTCCTTTTTGGGCTCTTAATTCCAATCCAATCTTCCAGGTGGGCAGGTTTACAGCTCTTCATAAAACCAAGCCCTGGATTTTGGCTTCATTGTCTGCCTTCTGCCTCAAATGCCCCACCCATCCATTTACCTATAGCAATCATTCCTGTAAATTTTTAAGACTGCTCACATTCCAGTTATTCCATAAAGCTTCTTGTCTCCTCTGTTGGGGTTGGTGGGAAAAAGGTTTCATTGAGTGCTTACCATGTATCAGACATGTTAGTAGGAGCTTTATATATGGTTATCTTCATAACACATCTGTGAGATTTTAAAGATGAGAAGACAAATAGCTTGACCGGGGTCACAGGCATTATTGAGCTCAGGCTGCACATTGTGGTTCTCTAACCTTCTCCTTGACTTATAGATACTAATATTATTTTATTTCTGTAATAATGACAATAATAATAACAACAGTAATGAAGTTACATTGTGAAATGGGCACCCTAACCTGATTCCTCTCTCCTGCCTGCCTGCTTCCCAGAGAGCACTGATTCTCTTGGCCCTGGCAGTGGAGTTTTAATGAAGAAAGGATCTAGTTGAAAAGCATCAAAATGAACTTCTGCCTTCTTTGCAGCCTAACCCTGACATCTAGCACCTGATATTTCTGGAGAAGGTGCTTTTTCTTAGCTGTTCTGGCTAAATGAACTTGTCCCACTGTCTAGAAAGTTACGGAGTAGTCTGTCTTTGGTGGGACATACAGGGAGACTACAGAGCAGTTTATTACATGCTATCAGAGTTGCCTTGTTGCCTTTTTTTTTTTTTTTTTTGGTCCTAGTTTCTTCTCTTAGGGAAAAAATATTGCTGGTCTTGTGCCCACATATTGTGAAGAAAATTTATTCTCAAGTTTTTCAGAACTTGCCAGTTTGTTAGGGTACCTAGATGTTTGTCTTGCATAATGTCTTAAACCTTATAGAAAGAAGATTACTGGGCTTACACCTCCATCTTGTCATGAAGAAAATTTAAAGGTCTTAGATATAAAGTATTAGCCTCCAAATATTTCCCATTGTTACAGTGAAAAGATTTGGTGACAAATGGTAACTCTTATTTGGGGGTGGGGGCCAAGAATTTAAGAGCATTTCTGATTTAATGAAAACATAAAAGATTGGCTTTTTGGTCTGGATACCTGCCAATACTGTAGCTTTTCTAAGCCCAGATAACTTTGTGGCACAAGTCACCAATTTAAAGAAATATAGATATCTTTTGGGGGCGCCTGGGTGGCTCAGTTGGTTGGGCATCTGCCTTCAGCTCGGGTCATGGTCCCCAGGTCCTGGGATCAAGCCCCACATCGGGCTCCCTGCTCCCTGGGGCGCCTGCTTCTCCCTCTCTTCCCCACTCATGTGCCCTCTCTCGCTATCTCTGTTTCTCTGTCAAATAAAGATCTTAAAAAATACATATATATATATATATATATATATATCTTCTTTTTACCAGTTTACCAGAGTTTCAGCTCACAGTTTTGAAGTTCTTAACAGGTTTGTGAATTAGAATTCTTTTTGAATGATGTAGTAATAATAATAATTACTATTAATATGTGCAGCACTTAACTTTAATATGTATCATCTTGCATAATTAACTAAGTGAGATTATTCAAAGTACCTAGTATGGAATCTAGTACATAGTAAGTTCTAAATAAGTGTGCCTTTATTTAGTATTAATAATAATTCTCTGGGGTAGATATTCTTATTTTTTTATAGGTAAATAAGTGGATCATTGGGTTAAAATCAATTGGTATGAGGCTACATCTCCAAAATCCAGGTTTTCTGACTGCATATTTGAGCTCTTCTAGGACCACAGAGTGTGGGTTAGGTTTGAGCCATAGCACCCGCTCCGTAGATATCATGAATGCTTTCTGGTGGCGTGGAAAATTAATGAGCTCAGGACCGCTCAGATTTCTGGACATGTGGTGTTCTCAGTTTTTGGTGGGCCAGGAACTCTGACAATCAAGGGAATACCGATTCCTTTAGCTTAAATCCAGTGTCTGACCGGGATGTCCATTAAAAGGACTGTTGGAGGCCAGCTAGGAAGAAGAGGAGGTGACGGATTAACTCCCTTTGAGGGAAAGAGACCATTTTTCTTAGAGTATTGAAATGGGACTGAATGACCAGACTGCTAAGGAAGCTTTCTTTTTTTTTTTTTTTTTTAAAGATTTTATTTATTTATTTGACAGAGAGAGAGAGAGCGAGAGAGGGAACACAAGCAGGGGGAGTGGGAGAGGGAGAAGCAGGCTTCCCGCGGAGCAGGGAGTCCGATGCGGGGCTCGATCTCAGGACCCTGGGATCATGACCTGAGCCGAAGGCAGACGCTTAACGACTGAGCCACCCAGGCGCCCCTAAGGAAGCTTTCTGATGACTCTGTTCTTGTCACCTCTTCATATGCCTAGGGCCTTTTGGAAAGGGGTCTGCTCCACTGCATCTCCCACTGTTTTAGTCTCTTTCTTTGGTTTCCTGAACTACCCCTCCCCTGCAACTCTTGGGCCTCCCTAAAGCTGGGTCCTAATTAGAGCTCTGTGCAGAAAGTTTTGGGATTTGACTCCATGGTGATTTGGCTCCAGCTGACCTTCCTATCTCCTGCTCCTGATACTCCTTCCTCAACAGTACTCAGGATTCCCTAAACCTACCCTGCATTTTCCTGCCCTTGAGACCCTGCTCTCTAGGTTTCTTGCACCGGGAATTACTTCTTCAGTCAGGATTATTACTTTTGAGTTTCAATTCAGGTGCCACTTAATTCTAAGTATTCCCAGAAGGAGGGGAGGTCAGAATCTCTGCTTGGATTCCCTTCCTGTAAGATTTAAAGTTGAAGCACTTGCTCATTTTGTGATTTTTCACATACTGCTTTTGGTTACCGTTGATTTACCTTTTTGGGCTTTTTTCTACATTTCACAAAGTTTAGGGGCATAAAGACAAAAGTCTGATATAACCTGTCTGACACATAGCAGTTACCAAGTCTGTTAAAGAGTAAATAAATGAAATTGTTATTACGGACTACTTTATTGCAGTGGTTCTCAGCAGCATCAGTGTGATCTGGGAATGTGCTAGAAATATAAATTCTCAGGCCAGACTTCTGAAACTCTGGGGTGGGGCCCGGCAGTTGGTGTTTTTATAGCCTGCCAGGTGGCTCTGGTGCACACTCAAGTTTGAGAAATGCTCGCTTATTGGATCATTCCTACAATCTTTGTGATTTGGTGATGGGGAGGGAGGGAGATGGGGAGGAACCGACTGCATGAATCACTCCTAAATGGGACCAGATATTCTGATTTATTGAGGAATGAAGAGTTGTGAAGAAGTATGTTTAGAATAAAATTAATAGTCGAAAAGGCATTTAATGAGTCAGGAATGGCCTCTCTCCCTTGAAATTAGAGAAGCCATTTAACATCTGCAGGCCTCAGCCATCTCATCTGCCGGAGGTGCTAATTATCTGTCCCAGTTCCCCACCGAATTGGTGGGAAGACCAATCCAGAAAGATCTAAGTTTAAAAAAAAAAAATAGAGAAAAAGATAATAGTATTTTCAGCTTGCGCGGACAATTCAGTAAGGTGTCTTGTTTAGTTTCATTTAGGTTCTTAGTAAAGAATCTGTTGCATTTCACTTGAAAAACAGAAATCCCCGCAACTTGGTATCTGGAAGGGAGGCAAGTGGCACCTGGCCACGGCCCTGTCCTGGATATCTGAAGATCTGGGCTGCTTCCTTACCTGAATACCTGTTAGGTTTACCGTCAGGGTTGCGTTGAACAGCAAATGCCATAGTCTATATGATGCTTCCTTGGAAGCATCTGTACTATTTAAAATGTCAAGTGTGGGGCGCCTGGGTGGCTCAGTCGTTAAGCGTCTGCCTTCGGCTCAGGTCATGATCCCGGGGTCCTGGGATCAAGCCCCACATCGGGCTCCCTGCTCTGCGGGAAGCCTGCTTCTCCCTCTCCCACTCCCCCTGCTGTGTTCCTGCTCTCGCTGTCTCTCTCTCTCTGTCAAATAAATAAATAAAATCTTTTATTTATTTTTTATTTATTTTTTATTTTTTAAAAGATTTTATTTATTTGACAGAGAGAGAGATAGCGAGAGCAGGAACACAAGCAGGGGGAGTGGGAGAGGGAGAAGCAGGCTTCCCGCCGAGCAGGGACCCCGATGTGGGACTCGATCCCGGGACTCCGGGATCATGACCTGAGCCGAAGGCAGACGCTTAACGACTGAGCCACCCAGGCGCCCAAATAAAATCTTTAAAAAAAAAAAAAATGTCAAGTGTGGTTATTGTTTCCATCATCATATTTTCTTTTAAAGAAAACTATATATATGGATGAACTGTAAGAAGTCCAGTATGGCACAGCAGTTTAAATATGGACTTCAGGGTTTGTTTTCCCCTCTTCTGGAATGTGACACGAATAGTGACAGAGCTTCAAGTTTTCAGTTCACGATAGCTTTACAGGCATACCTCTGTTCACAGTTGGAATCACACTTGTGCATGTTCGCAAAGTCAGCTGGGTAGATCTCAGCCGTTTTTAGATTTTGGTGTCTTTTCTCCCTCTTGCCTGACAAGTTTCTATCAGTTGTTAGGCCGCCAGCTATGTATGAAAAACTAATGACAGATGAAATAAGTGATAAGGGCATTGTAAGCACTTTTCTTACTTCAGTAATCTTTGCCAGATTGGCTTAATTAAAACTGGCAGCTGTTAAACCACTTCATGGGTGCAAAGGACTTGCCATTTATTTTATTTTATTTTATTTTTTAAGATTTTATTTATTTATTTGACAGAGAGACACAGCGAGAGAGGGAACACCAGCAGGGGGAGAGGGAGAGGGAGAAGCAGGCTTCCTGCTGAGCAGGGAGCCCGATGCAGGGCTCCATCCCAGGACTCTGGGATCATGACCTGAGCCGAAGGCAGACACTTTACGACTGAGCCACCCAGGTGCCCCAGGACTTGCCATTTAAAAGCTCAGTTGTTGGTCACTAATCTGGGCAACTTTAGAGCAAGAAGAGTCGAAGAAATAAAACTGATTTTAAAGATAGACAGTTTGCTTTTTTGTTCTTTTTGTTTATTCACAAAAAATTGGTGATTGCCTGCTTTTCAATGAGAACTGTCTCCAGTTAGGAAGTGTGTGAGAAGGTGTTCAGCAATGCCGGAAATGCTGGTTGAGCTTACAGAGGAATAGAAGCAAGTGTACAAAAAACTTGTTCCAGGTTAGGGACCCAAGGTAGGGAACCAAGAGGTGCGGGACCAGGGTAGGGGGAGTGGAGCGGGTTCAGGGTGGCCAGAGTATTTTATAGAGTGCAGAGCCAGGAAGGGCAGGTTGGAGAGGTTCTAGAAGGATAATTGAAAAGCCAGAGGATGCGTGGTCCTGTAAATCAGGTTAAGGAGTTCAGAGATAAGTCTCGCTGTGGAAAGCCACTGAAGGATTTTAGATAGGAGAGTGACTTGTTCTGACTTTTTTTTTCTTCCGAAGAAAGGTGTGTCCGACTACTTAGTATGATGATTGCTTTAGAGGGTAGTGGTCAAGAGAGAGGCTGGAGACCAGTTGGGAGGCTGTTGAATTTGTTCGGTGACAAACTTAGAAACAGCATAGACTCCTCGAAATTTGAACTGCAAGGTACTTTGAGCCTGGTTACTTAGTGTGGTCTGCAGATGACCTGGGAGTTTGTTAGAAATCTCAAGTCCAGAATCTCAAACCCACCCCGGATCTACTGAGTCAGAACTTAGTTGTAACAAGATCCCTAGGTGGTTTGTATGCACGTTCAAGTGTAAGAAGTGCTGCCTTGGAAATAATCTCTACTTGCCTCCTTACCCCTATGAGCAGAGAGGGAAATAGTCCCAGAAAGGTTATGACCTTCCTGAGGTTTAAAGTTTATATGTTTTTTTAGGAAGTCTGCAGTAAAGGTAAGATTTTCGTGGGTTTTTTTTTTTCCTTTTAGGTAAACTAGAGCATTTTAAAGTAACTATAAAAATACTCTTGTATCTAAATGTATAATAGTTAAAGTTTAGTATTACACTAGGAGATTACAGGGCTTTAAAAGCATGGTTGGTTAATTCCTAGCATTGTAAATCTTTGTAGAATTTGGCTGGGATTTTCCTACTTGCTAATCCTGCAGTTTTTGAAATTGGTGCAGTTAAAACACAATTTCTTGTCATTTACCCATTTGGTATTAATCGAGAATTACAAAATTACAGAATTTTAGCATGGTGTTCTGGGAAGTAGAGTCTTGCTAAGTCCATAATTGCTTTATAACTTCAACCTTTTATATACTCACCTAGCAGTGCTTTCAGGTATGGCTGTAAAAGTGGATTTAAAATACACTAAATATCTGTTACTTGATAAGTGCTCATTTCCTGTGAGTCTGCAGGTGAAGCTTTAAAATTAGTGGGTATTGATTAGATAGGGGAGAAAAAGCACCTGTTGAAACTTGTTGGCTGGAAGTTTTTGCCCCTTCAAGAAGAAAGAAAAGGGATGGGGGAGATAAGTTAACTTCTGTTCTCAAGTAGCACCACTCCAGAACCTTCCTGATGGAAAGGGCACAAGTAATGAAAGCAGTAGGAGTCAAGAGGCCACTCAGATGATGTTCTTACCACAGCTGGATTGACGGCCATTATTAATGGGCAAAGTTAAATTTCTAGCTGTTCTTTATATTAGTCCAAAATTATTCTTATGTAATAATTATTTCATAGCCAAGTTATGACACCTTCAAAGGAAAGAACAGTTTAAGATCCTGCAATCCCCGGGGTGCCTGGGTGGCGCAGTTAAGTGTCCAACTCTTGGTTTCAGCTCAGGTCATGATCTTCGGGTCCCGGGATTGAGCTCAGGGCTCTGTGCTCAGCGTCGAGTCTCCTGGAGATTCTCTCTCCCCCTGCTCATGCGCTCTCCCTCTCTAAAATAAATAGATAAAATCTTTAAAAAAAAAAAAAAAAAGATCCTGCAATCTGAGCAGATTTAAACTTTTCAATAGTTCTTACCTATATGCATGTATAATTTAACATTATAATCATTGTATAGATTCCGCTTTTTGTTTTGTTTCTGTTTTTTACTTAACATTATATCATAAACTTTCATATGTGGTTATTTCTATGCCTCTTGCCAAATACTGCCAAATTGCTTTCCAGATCAGGGCCATCTTTTTACTAATCCGAGCCTGTTCACTCATCTCTGTGATGAGGGTAATACAACTTTTATGAAGTAAGCTTGTCCTAAGAATAAGTGAGGTTCAGGGCACCGGGGTGGCTCAGTTGGTTAAGCATCTATCTCAGCTCAGGTCTTGATCTCAGGGTCATGAGTTCAAGCCCCACGTTGGGCACCATGCTGGGTGTGGAGCCTACTTTAAAAATAAAAATTACGATAAAAAAGAGTAAGTGAGGTTCTCCACGGGAACTGTCACACTCGCTGGTAAATGGTGGGCCCTCAGTAATCAGTGGCAGCCATTATTACATGTCCTGGTTAAATGGCAAAGCAGGGCCCAACAGGGCCAGTCTTTTGGACTTCAGTTGGGTATCTTACCCCACCCCCACCCCTGCAACCTGTTCTGGGTGTGGTTTCCTTCAGTGCCTTAGAAGAGTGGTTTGGCTGAAAACGCACCCAACTGAAACGGCCCCTTTTATGTTCCCATTTAGAAAGTATCCGAAGCTGACGGCAGTCATTTGAGTCTGACGACTTTTGATGTAGGTTGAAGGTCACAGTGGTGCTGGCTCTAAGTTCATAAAAAGCATCTAGAGCAGTTACTGCCAGAGCATCCAGCACTTTGTCAGAGAGAACTACTGTAGCCAAACTTATATTAACCACCCTCCATAGATTGGTGAATGCCTCTACTGTGTGTGCTTTTGAAAGGCCTTTCTTAGCCTTTTTCTCTCTCCCCCAACCTTGTTTTCAAGAGGCATAGGGCCTGTAAGTGGCAAATCCAGTAATCACAGTAGCAGGGAGAAACAGGCCAGCCTATATTTGGCTTCACAAAGGCCTTGTGAAAGATCTGGCCTTAAAGTCTCTTTTAATGCTGAAATGATGCAAGTGGAAAGTTAATTTGAGGATCACCGAGGCATGCTTTATTCATGAAGAATGTGAGCAAAACATAAAAAGTCTGCAGGCTCTGTTCTTCTCTGGTGGTAAGGAAATTACATAGGCTGTGTCATTATTTGGGTGAATTTGACACCCCCCCCCCCCACAGAGTGTAATTGTGATAGAATTTTGGAGTGAGAGCTGTCGTGTAAGTACAGGCTGGTTGGAGTGTGTGTATGTTTTGCCTGAAATCCTTACACAAACCATAGACCTTATTTTGGTGACTCCCATGAGGCGCAAATAGTGGTTATCTCTTGGAATGTGGCCTTGGCTTTTTGAATTAGGTTTTTTGTTTGTTTGTTTGTTTTTAAAGAGAAACTTTGAAGGTCTATTTTAATGTATATGAAGTCTTTGAAAGTCAGCCTGGTCTGTTTGGACTGTTAAATGCCAGTGAGTTTCTGTAGATCTGTAGTTTGAATGTATAGTAGTTGAGAGGTGAGTACGAGGCGGGTCTAGTGCAGAGTGTGTTTCTGATGCTTGAAAATGGTGTCCTGATTTCTACTGAAGGAGACGTTTATTCCTACAGAGGTTTAAGCGACTCGCTATAAAAAAATTCAGTCTTGCAGTGCTAGAGGGAGATTATGCATTATCTGTGAACAACTGCCAAGCAGATGAAATCCCAGCTGCACAGTCTGTGGTAGAGACTGGGTGGGAGTGGCGGGGGGAGCAGAGGAGGAAAGCCATCAGAACCTGGCGGGGGTGGTGTGGTGCAGAGGGCCGTCGAGGGCTGCTGGAGGCCGTGTTCAGAGTTAGGACATTTTATCTCAGAAACACAGCCTGGTGGAAAGCACCTGGACCCGGGAGTCACATAAGCCAGCCTGCAAATCCTGACTTCACCAGTGACCTCCCTGGCCCCATTTTCTTGATCTGTTAAAAAGTGGGAAAAATAAAGAGCCCTTAGGGTGGCTATAAATCTTAAATTAGTACATCGTATTGCTTGGGTGACAAACTCATCCCAGTTTGAGCACTGGCTGTTCCTTCCACGCAGTCTCCCCAAGTCCCAGGCAAGCTAGAAGATGGGTCGCCATAGTTATGTATGAAAGTGCCTATGACTGGGTATGGAAGACACGGTCTGTGTGTGTTTGCTTATCGCTGTGTGCCTTCCTAGTGCTTGGCTCATGAGTAATGAACGAGTAAAGTGCGGAGGGCAGTAACACATATGTAGTTGTTTTAAAGTGAGTTAGCTGCTCTTTCTCCCTGTGGCCTCTCTTCCCCTGAGAAATTTGAAGGTGCCCCTCTGCCACATAATAAATAATGTGTTGAATGAAAGAGTGAATCGCATGATACTGGTTTTCCTCTCTGATGTGGCTAAACCATAACTTCAGGAAGGGTTTATATGGGTCTGTACTTTTTTGATAAAATGAAATTTTGATAGGACCCAAGGGACCTCCCTCATGTAGTCCCTGTAGTCTGCAAGGTGCTGGGGAATTGAACTTTGGTGTGGAGGAGAGAAGGAAGCCCATGGTACCGAAGTACTTGGAGAGATACTAAAGTGCATTAGACATCAGGTTGTCTCTTCTTGCTGTTACTGTTTTTACGTTTCCCCTTTTAGTGAGAATGGGGCAAGAGTAGTTGAACCAGAGCAGCTTAGGGTCACACTAATGTAATCTAATTACATAGGTAACTGGAAGTAGAAGTGTACCTTGTGAAACTGAAATCCATTTTTCTAGGTGTGGTAGCCATTCATTCAAATTTTTATGTTGTGTGACTGTAAAATGAAGGCAACTTTTCTAACTGCAAATACGTCTTTGCTCACAGTGATGCAGTATGAGTAATGTTTTTCTAGAAGCCCGGCAGTTAATAATACTCTGAGCAAATAGAGGCAGGGCCTCAGAAATGTAGATACCAGTTTAATGTGCAAGCTTGGCCTTTTAAACTGAAGAAATAGCCACGAGAAAACTAGTTTTGGTCAAAGGACTGCTTTCCAGCCCTTAGTGGCTTCCAATCCCCTCCCCACTCCTTAAAAAAAAAAAATCTTTGGTTTTCTTCTGCAAATATATATGATTTCAATTTTGAGATGGGAGGTTATTTTTTCGTTCGAAACACAAGGAAGCAATTTTTAAAAGTCCTACTCATTCAGCAATGGCCTGACTGTAGCCAAGCTTGACTTAGGAGTTCTTGGCCACAGAACCACATACCGCAGCCCTTACAAGGTAGTAAATTCAGTTGGC
This sequence comes from Halichoerus grypus, assembly GCF_964656455.1. Taxonomy (NCBI): domain Eukaryota; kingdom Metazoa; phylum Chordata; class Mammalia; order Carnivora; family Phocidae; genus Halichoerus; species Halichoerus grypus. The sequence continues at coordinate 64,880,078 of NC_135721.1, read as the reverse complement.
TTTTTGGGAAGGGAGGGGCCTGGAGTTGAGGGAGGAGCCCTGGAGCCCTGGCCTGCTGGGTAGGGTCTGGAGCTGGCTGCCTGTGGGCCTGTTTGTGCTACCCTGTGCAACGGTCAGATGGGAGGGCGGGTCCAGATACCACTTCAGCCATTGTTGTCATCCAGTGATTCTGAAGTGACCTTTCTTACCTCATCTTCCAATGAGCTCATAGTTGTCTGCAAACATAAGTTATGCTGTGGATTCTTGCTCACTTTTTCTTTGATAAGGAGTTCTTCTGCTCACGGGTTGTTTTTAGAAGAGGAAGCCGAGGCACTGGTCATTCAGTGATTTTAGCAGTTGATTTGTGATCTCTCTTTATCCCCCCTGCCCAGTGGGAATTTGCAGTGTAACTTATTTGCTAAGGTCCGCTGCATTAAAAACCAACAAACAAAACTCCTGTTGGAGTGGGAGAGGTGATCGTTAAATTATTGGTGTTAGTGAACTCCTGTGTAATATTCAGCCTTACGGAGGCCTCTCTGGCCCTCTGCTAGGCACTGAGGTACAACTTCCAAACCTGTCCTCGAGAGGCTCACAAATAGGTCAAGAGACAGGAAAAAAAGGATACAGTTTTTGTGATAAGATTCGAATGGGTGAATAAGGAAGGGGGTGCTTTATACACCTGTGAAATAGAGAACGCCTGCCGTCCTTACTCGTCCCGGGTTGCTTTGAGAATCAGTTACAATAATGTGTGGGAGCACCCCATGAAAAAGACAACTGCCTAATCCAAGAAATTTTTGTGTAGGGAACAAATGGCAAGACTTTCTGTTCTCAGTTTCACTCAACTGGTCTGGTGTCCACTGATGAAGGAAACCGAGACCTTTTCAGTAACAATTGCCGGTATTTATTGAATACGTTTATGCCTGACTGTGTGCCATTTATCATATGCATTACCTCATTGCAGACTCAGAAGAATGCTAGAGATAGGCACAGATAGTTATCTCTGTTTACGGATGAGAAAAGCAAGGCTTGGAGAGATGAAGTCACTTGCTCAGTGTTACACAGCTAGTGAGCGGTGGGCCTGGCCCTCACACCTGGCTGTGCGTTCACAGAGCCCCACTCCGTGCTGCCTCTCTGGAGATGGTTATCTTCCTGGGAGGACCTGGGTGTGGCTAAGTGTGGTGGGAGCGGTTGGACCATGTCTACCAGCAGCCTACACAGTTTCGTGAGGGTGCTTTGAAGCAGCTTCCTCAGCCCTAGCTCCTCAGAAAGCATCCTCCCCCGTGGGTGTGGGATTTATGATGTGGTTTCCTTCCTCCTGCCTCTGGAGGTCCGCTCTTCTCCCCAGGGTCAGAAGCCCATGGGTGGCTGAGAATGTGCTTCTGCGCTGGAGTCGGTCATGCCTGCCTTGTGTTCAGGATGCGTCATGCCTGTGTCACCATGTGGTAAGCCAGTGGCGCTGTGAGGGCATGAGCGGTGCAGTCTGGTTTGGAATCAGAGGTCACACCCTTGCCACCCCATTGCTCACGAGTCCACTGATAACCTGTGATGTCAGAGTTCACCCACAAGCTTCTTTCTCCTGCACTGAATGTAACTTAAAAAAAAAAAAGAAAGAAAAAAGAAAAGAAAGGGCTTTTGTGGGCTTTCCAGCAAGGGCCAGGTATGAACCAGGTGCTTTCACGTATGTATTCAGTGTGTGTGTGTGTGTATTTATATATATATATATATATTCAGTAGCTTTGTGAGGTAGGTGGTGTCACATCTGCCTTGAGGATCCCAAGGGTGAAATGAGGTGGCATAGTCGCTTAGCCAGCAAGTGACACATGGGTGACTTTGCAAAATTCTGCAGCAAGAAGAGGCCATTTTCAACATTTCTTTGAACTTAAAGTATATATTTTTTCTATATATATAGAGGTAGATAGCAAGGCAGAGTGTACATATCTATCAACACATGGGTAGAAACTTTAATTTCGTTTAAACTTTGTTTGAAACACATGTATTTAATTATTCTTATTAGGGATTCAGCCAAATTGATAGGTGTTTTAAAGTGTCGCATTTAACCAAGCAACAAATTGAATACGCAGATTAAAAATGAAAGGCTTACCAATCAGGTTTCTCAAGTATTGATTTCTGATAAAACTGCATGCTACTGATGAGTAAATCCTTCCATTAAAAACAATGTAGTCTGCTAATTTGCTTATCCTTGATATTGTGAGGGGCATGACATTGCCGGGAGGGGTAATGCAGCTGCCTATCTTGAAGGTCGGAGCTGACATCCACCCACATTTGGATAGTGTTTGGTAAATGCATTAGGGTATTTGGGAAGATGTTGAGCCATGTAATAGCCCAAATTCAGGTGTTAGTAATCCTTGGTCTTTTTTAATAGAGCTATGGAGATGCATATAGATAGGACCCAGTGCTAGTACTTCGAGGGCTTTGGATTTTGAGTTGTTAGAGATAAAAACAAAACAAAACAAAACCTGCAGCCAGAAATCTCTTGTGATGCGGTGGTGTGGGGACTCCGTGACAGTCCATCTGTATGACAGCTCAACTCTAAGGTATCAGGGACTCATTTGAATCTGTCCACAAACCTTTGAACCGAAAGGAGAGGGAAAACAATGTTTACATACATTTGGAAAACTGGGTCCCAACTTGCCACTGCTTAGGCAGTTATGCACACCCTGTCTGCCTGCCTTTCTCCTGGGTGAGACAGGAATTGACCGGTAGCATCAAGAAACATGTTTGGGTCGGTACTTAGTGCAGCTTCCAGAACCTAGTTCAGTTTAGGTTATGGCAGCGGAGTTAGAGGGGAAGCTGTGTAATGACGTTGGTCTGTGTTTTATTTTGGTGCCACCGAGATCTGCCTCACCTTTCTGCTGCTGCGTGGCTCAGTTAGTGACTGAAAGCTGGAACACTGATGGGAGGGGAGGTGTGTGTAGGCCCAGGAAGATAGCTTTTGGCTCTAGTTGTTGCTTCAACTTCTTTACTTAGGTAGTAAGAATTGTTATCTAGAACTTGACCTCAAAACTCAGCTGGCATAACCTGGAAGCCACTTGCTTATAATGTGCTCTAGTTGATGCACAGTTGCAGACTGGCTGTTGGGGTAGAGTAGCACGTACCTACTAAGTAATGAAGAGTATCAGCTGTGGAGGAAGGTAGGATCAAGTTTTAGAACACGCTTACAGCTCTAACATCGCTGAAGGAGCCATCCTATCCATCCACCTGTTTAATCAACAATTCAGCAAGCAGTCGAGTGCCATGGTGAGCAAGTTAAGATGCCAAGCACTCTAAAAACACAGGTGTAAGAAAGTCACAGCCTTCTAAAAGGGAATACTGGATAGAAAGTGGCAGGTGTTCTAAGATGTGCACATGACATCCCTAGGTTGTGAGATGTGAGAGAGACTTTTGGAGTTGACATTTGAGCTGCAACTTTTAAGTAGGACCAGAATTAGATAATGAAGTGGTGGGTGCTTGGGGGTGGGCATGGGACATGACCTGAGAAAGCCACAAAAACAGTGAGGCATGTTGGGAAAATGGCTAGACATCTGCCTAGGATGTGATATATATATATTTTTTCCCTTCCATTTCACTTGTTAATGATTATTATTAGTAGTTGGGGTTTTGGCCTCCTTTTTTGTTAGCCAGCATCCAGCTAATGTTGGCACAGGTACAGGGAATCAGGTGCTTAGCAGCTGATGATGGGTAAAATGACCTCACACAAGTGACGTGCATCTCATTTCTCTCACCTGGTGGAAAGGGCTGTTAGATCATCATCTGATACAGACGCGAAGGCTCCTGCAAATAAATGTATGGAGGGTATTACTAGTAGTACCAGTAACCAGTGGTAACTGATTTCACCGAATACCCCTGCAAGGCTTTGCTGGGTAGGTGCCCACTGTTAAAAAAAAAAACAACAAAAAACAAACCCACAAGTGTTTCTGGCTTCTGTGTCCTCTGGGCTCACAAAATCAGTCCTGTTGGGAAACTAACAGGCTACTGAGGAGAAGGAGAGCAAAAGAAAAGCTATATCTTCATGCAGAGGGAAGGAAAAAATGGGTCCCTACTTTAAACTCCACCCCGGTGGTGGTAATAGTAATACAGCTAAAGGTTCTTGATACTTATCCTCATGCACCTTTCTAAGTACTTTGCATGTATTGATTCATATGCTTCCTGCCGCATCCCTATTAGAAAAGAGTTATCTCCATTTTGGAAATGAGGAAACTGGGGTACAAAGGATGCTTTTGCCCAAGGACGCTTAGCCAGGAAGTGGTGGAGTTGGGATTCCAGCCTAGGCTGCCTGGCCTGGACGCGGAAGCCTCCACCAGTTTGCCATGCTGCCTCTCAGGAGCATTTCTCTCATGGTGATTAAGGCCCAAGCTTTTGTAGATCTCAGGTTAGCATTTCGTTAGGACTTCACAGCCTTGATTTGGTGGAAGCGATTGCCCAGAAGTGGAGAGTCCTGATGCTGCTCCAACTGTAATGGGTTTGTTGAGACTTTCACTCCGAATTGGTGGGGATAGTGAAGGGCAGCATGGTAAATGCAATGTAAACTTCAAGGCTTGCCTAGTCCTGGGAGTCTTCATTCCCTTTTCTTTGATGGTTGGTTTGCTTTGGTAATTCTGGCAGAATAAGAGGGACTCAGCTGACCATGCAGGCTTCTTGATCCTAACCCTTCTCCCCCCTCAGCGGTACAGGTTGTCACCATGTGACATACCCAGCACTTGCCACTTCCATTTCAGCAGTGTTGGGTTTTTGTTGTTGAGACATTCTGGTTTTTGTAGTGGTGTTTTGTGTTGCCTGGTATTTTGCCGGTGTACAACATTATCTATAAGAAGACTTGGAGAGCCTGGAGTGAAGGGTAGTAGTGCTGGAGTAGAGTTTTGGAGTTAAAGATGTGATGCTCACTTCTGTGGCATCGGCTACACAGAAGGTAAGCCTGGGGCAGTTTTCAGTGGTGACGGCGTTACCTAGGAACATGGAGTTGGGCCAGAACCCACGTTTTAAGTTTACATTCTTGGAGTGTGCTGATTTTTCTTCACTTTAAACATTTTCAGCCGGTGGAGCATTTGTTGGTGCGTTTAGGCCAAGTTACTTTTATTCTGTCTGCTTCCACTGCTGCTGTCAAGTAAAAGGGAAGACTTCCAGTTGCTTATTTGTATTTTGTTTTCAGGCCACCTTTTGAGTTTTCCTAGAGCAGATGTAAAAGTAGTTTTTAGGAGGAGCACCAGTCCATCCTTATTTGTTGTTATACTCTAAAACTGCAGGCTTGGTTTTGTTTGCTGTCCATTGTGTTGTAAATTTGGCGTAAGAGGAGCAAGGGATTTATGCTTATTGCATAGAGTTCTCCCCACCCCCACCCAGTTCCAGAAGTGATTTAATTTGGCCCAGGCAAGTGTCTCCTGGTGATTTTTTTTTTTTTTTAAGATTTTATTTATGTATTTGACAGCGAGCGAGAGCAGGAACACAAGCGGGGGAGTGTGAGAGGGAGAAGCAGGCTTCCCGTGGAGCAGGGAGCCCGATGTGGGGCTCCATCCCAGGACCCTGGGATCGTGACCTGAGCCGAAGGCAGATGCTTAACAACTGAGCCACCCAGGCGCCCCTCCTGGTGATCATTTTTTAAACATGTGTTTGTGATGGTTATTCTGCTGCTTGCACAGTCTGGAATCACAAGGCTCCTGTTAGGACCATTGGGTTGGTGAACACTGGGTTTGTTCTCTTCTTTGGCCTTTAACATCTTTCTTTGGAAGGTCTGACAATTGCAGTGCTGAAAGGTGCCATGTCAGTGCTGCCTATCTGTTTTTTTCCCCCAAGAAATGCTCTTTTGATGGTGCTATAGAAAAGCCCTCTTACATGACATATGTGTTGTGAACTCACATTTTGATCTCTTTTGAGAATACACCTTATTTTATGGATTTCTATAGTTCAAATGATCTCTTTTACCTTTTCTCTGAGATGCAACATACTTAAAATGTAGAAGGAGCTACGACAAGCGTATAGTCAGGATGGATTCCATTCATCGTGTGATACCCCACAGGTGTAAAGAGTGACACCCAAGACGAGAGAATACAGTACCACGTTATCAGCTGCTGTTGTTTTTAGGATTGATTCTGTGGAGATGACAGCAAGTATGTGGCCGTTGTATGGGTAAGCCATGTAATATCACAAACCAAGACATTTCTGAAAACACCTGATCCCCAGTGAGGGTTGCTTCATGTCTGTACGGTAGGAACAGCATAGCAAGCAGGGAAATCGTTAGCTGTCTCAATACCAAAACTGCGCGCGGACCAGATCCTCACTTAGCTGGGGCACATGGCTGAACATTGGGCATTTCAGTGAGTCTGAGTGTTGCGGTTTGGTCCTGCTTTTGGATTGGGAAGATCTGCTGTGTGGAGTTCTGAAAAGTACCTTTATGAGTTCCAGTAACTCCTGACTCTCGACCTTGGGGTTTAGGTAGAACGTAAGTCTTAAAGCTTTGATGAGAATGTAGGAACCGGTTCTAGCCAAATGCATTGACTAAAATGACTGTATTGTTTGTCAGGTCTTATGAGAAAGTACCATGTGACAGCGAGGTCCTAAAACTGTAAAAGTAAATAGCCACCAGCAGTTAACTGTATTTACTTTGGAGACAGGTTATAAGCCCAAATCTCTATGCTGAACTTGAATGAGTGTTTCTTTTCTCCTCTCCTGGGGTAAAAGCTGATGAGAACTGCTCTCTGGTATTGCTAGGACAAACCTGTGTGACCTTCTTTATGTAAATGACTAACAGGGGAATATTTTCATGTACTTCGAAGCCATGTATGAAAGAGGTTTGCACACTGGTCCTGATAGCCTCTGGCCCCTGTGGGGGGAGGGAAGCCAAAGCTGAAAAAATTCAAGCTTCCGAGTGGTTCGATAGAACCCCAGCAAATCCTCTTCATGACAGTGGTGGCTCTAAGGCTATTTTTCTTTGAAGTAATAGCCCGTGAGAGTTACTCTGAGGTGACTTTTTTGTTCCATAAGGAGTAGATTTTATTTCTTGGTGCTGTGCAGAGTGGTGGTTAAAGATAGAAAGAACTATGTGTGAAACTAAAAAAGCATCTGAAACTTTTCAGGAAACCAGTAACATTTAGAGGCTTCTGGCCCACTTTGGCTGGGCATCTTTCATTTTAAATGCCCACCCTGGCTCTTCACAGTGTGTGTCTTGAATAAATAGAGGACACATTCATCCATATTACTGGGAATGCCACTTGAAGCACAGGCCTTGTGATTTGGGATGATCAATAGTATTGCTGTCCTCTGCTTATTTGTGTGTCTGGGGCAATGGGGTGGGTGTGGTAATCCCCGGATATTCTGATTATCACTCTTAGCCAAAGAGTCTTCCCTCCCTCCCTCATTGTTTGACAGAATGAGAAATGTATTGCCAGGAGCGAGTTAATTCTCGAAGGATTTGTGTTCTTACCATACATGTCCAAAAGTACCAGGCCTAGAGGTGGTGAAGATGAGATGCACACATAACAAATATAATGGTAGTACACGTGTAGGGTACGTGTAGGGTGGAAAGCAGGGAAAGTCACTAAGTGCTTCTCCTTCATGACTGATAACCCTTTTTAATATTCTTAGTGTTGGGGAGGAAGGGATGCTCTGAATTGAATATTCCCAGTAAGGGCTTCAGTGAGATGTAAGACGGTGACTGTCCAGCTTGCCCAGGACATGGGCTTCCTTTGGTGTTAACCAGTTGGTGTTGCTTTCCAGGGGATCATGGCTGGCACTGAGCTGCCACCGTGCCTCTGGGCTCCCATAGTTACCCCTCAGCTGGCGAGCCAACCCTTGGGTGGCACAGCATTCATGCTTTTTTTTTTTTTTCCTTTTTCCTTTGGGACCACTTGGAGGCCTTTCAGGGATTTTCCTGGGGGTATAGCCCCACGGTTTGAAAAAACTGTTCAAGGCCTGAGCTTATAACAAGAGTAAAACCTTTTTTCCCTTGTCATTACTGCTTCTTCCTTACTGACTAATTAGCCAGCTGCTGCAGGTCTCATTAAACTTCATTAATCCTGAGCATCTGTCTATAGGAACTGCCTCAAGATAAAGAGAGGAAACTCAGCTAAACGTTTTTGTTGCTGCTAATTACCCCAAGCTATACTTTTTATTAACTAATGACTCTGCTTACTTCCAAACGGAATGAGGACCTTTCCCCGTGCCAGACAACGGGCATTTCACTCCCCCCTGGCTGCACATACGCCGCTCTGTGGTTTGGTGTATGGGATACCTGTAATTACCAGGGCCGAGAATAGGATGGCTCTGGAAGCCTGGTTTTGGGTAACCTCAACCATTCAAAGCTTTCAATCAATAATTGATTTTTTTTTTAAACAGATGCATACTTTAAATTATCTCATGTGTTTGTTAAAATACATGATGGCAGACAATTACAAAGCTAGTTTTCTTGATTCACTGGTTCCAGAGCCTAAGGAATAATTTTAATGGAGCTTGGGATGGGAGTTGGATATTTCTATGTTGTAACTAAAGGTGACATTTGAAAAGGAAAGTGTTGATCTTCGGTTTGGATTGGAGGTGACCGAAAGCAAAGGAGTCCTTGTTGGTACTCCTCATGGGTGTCAGGTGGGGCAGAGACGTATACTTCCCTTGTGGGGACTTGGTGAGAGATCCTGGTGGAATTGAAAGCACGGTTGAGTAGAGGATTCTTTTTGGTGAGGGCTTCTGCCTTGAATTATAAGTAAACCTCTTGGTGTTCAGGTTGTCAGGAATTAAGTTTGTGGGATAACTTACGATGCTCCCCGTAGCTGGGGAAAAACGTATTCACATCAGGCTTGCCTCCTGTTTCATCTCAGATGCCGGGTAAAGTCCTTGCAGTGTAGAATTCTGTTTAGAGCAGTGGGGGCTGGCAAGGCAGACCTTGGTTCAAACCCTTGGGACTGTGCTTTGTGACTTAGGGCAAGTCACTGCACCTCTCTGAGCTTTAGTTTGCTCTTATGCAAAACATGTTTGGTAAGAATGTCTACTTTATATGGTGGTTGAAAGAAGTCAGTGAGTTTTAGGGCTTAGAAGAGTGCATGGCGCTTACAGTAAGTGCTCAGTAAACCCTAAGGATACTGGTGGATATGGAAGACAGTAATTTAATTCCCCGATCATTTGGGATCGTGTTCATGAAGCTTCCCACTTGTATAGCCGAAGCACTGGTAGATCAACCCCCATTGGGTTCTGATCTTATCCTTTGGCTGGTTGGTGATGTCGCCTAGACTCAAACCTCAGCTGTGAAGCTTTGACCCCTTGAATCACCTCTGGTCAGATGATTCTAGGTGCTTTGCTCCTTCCTCTCCTTTGCCACTTACTACTTCAAGTGTATTAACTGTGGATGAGGCTTGTATGTTATTAAACTGAAAACCCTTCCAGCATGCATCCTAATTTCTCAGCACTTTGTACGGCAATTTTCAGACACTTTTTAAAGATGGCATTTGTTTTTCCTGCAGATGAAATCTGAGGTGGAACCTGTTTGCAAACTACTACCCTAGCATCCTGTAGACCTCAGTGTTTCTTCAGTGAATGTCACTTATTTTTGTATTAATCTCCTCAATTCTCCATTTACTAAAAGGAAGAATTAGTATTTGTTTGCCTTATTTTGCTTATAAATGTTTTATAAAGTTAAATACTGATTCGGCATTCTCCAGAAGATAGGCATGAAAATTCAGGGTGACATTTTATTTATTTTAGAGTACTCACCAAAAACAGCATTTTGCATGTGACCTTTTGTGGTGCCCTGGGAGAATGTTTTCCTCCAGGAGGTGCCCTTTTTATTTCCTGCTCATCAATCTCGGACCCATTTGTGAGCCTGGGTTCTCTTATCAAATTAAGATGAATTGTATGTTTTCCCCTCAAATGGAAATGCCCTTTGAATATTTCAGAAATGGTATGTGCTCCTTTTTTTTTTCTTAAAATAATTAACAAACAGTCCAGGAATATAGAAGTGGAAATCCTCCAGTCTCTGGTTGTGCTCCCTTGAGACAATTATAGTTAATAGTTTGGGAAGTAGCCATGCATACCTTTTTATTTGCTTACTTACATTTAAATATATCTATATATATATATATATAATATATAGATATGCTTACATTTACATTTAAATATATATACATTTTACTTACATTTAAATATAGATATATCTATAATATATAGATATATATATATCTCCCTAGGATCATACTAAATATATACACTATTCTGTGACTCTTCATTCATGGCCATCTTCCTAAACCTGTATAATGCAGATTTCCCTTACTCTTTTTAATGCATACATACTATTGTTTTACATGAATGCGTCTTATTTTATTTATTTTATTTTATTTATTTTTTGTCTTACTTTAATTAAGCTGTTAGTATATATGTATAGTTTCTGGTCTTTCCTCTTTTGTTGTTGCTGATACCCATTTTCTTTACAATTTTTTTAAAAATCTGCCGTCTGTGTCTTCTACATCTTTGTGTGCTTGGACAAGTATTTCTAGAAAGTAAATATCCCACTGGTGTGATTGGTAGATGGAGGAAATGCATATTTTAGGTTTGCTCTTGCCATTTACCCTCCCACCAACCACACACACTAGTGTGTCCTTTTCTCCATGTTTTCAGGAAGTGGCAGGATTTGCCCGTGGGATAGAGTTAGTTTATTTTTGCCTACTTTCACCTAGTCCTGGAAGTGGGACTTTCTGCCACCTTAGTGGAACATCTGTGGGCTTTGAGCCCTTCCCACCCAGTTCTAAGATTATTATCTTTATACAGGCTGTTGAGGAGAAACAACTAAAGTCTTCATTAAGCTACAAAATGTCCCTGAAGAACAAATCAGCCATAGCATTCTGCTTCCCAGGAGTATCTAGGTAACAGCAGAAATACTTCTCCTGTGACAGGGTTGCTTTAACCTCTCCCATTACCTCACAAACTGGCAGCACTACAAACAGCCAGGTCCCCTCACCTGTTACAAGGACCTGACTCTGTGGGTGGGAGATAAAGCCTTGCTTATAGGGATGGGAGGGTCCTGAGGTTGGGGGTCCTGCATGTGGGAGAGCATTCTCGGATATTGTAAAGATAGGCTTTCTGTGTTGTGGGAAGGGATTTACATTTAGGTTAAGCAAACTGTGCAACAGATTTATGTTTCCACAACAAATAGAACAACAGTAAGAACCCGGCTCCCTATTTATGCCCCTTTTCCTCCTCTTTCGTTGCTTTATTCACGTGAAAGAATTAAGGTAGATAACTGGCTGTAAGCTATAAAAATTCAATATGGTCTACGTCACATCTTGTGCATTGTCTTGTACGAAACTGCACTTAAAGCTTTGATTAGTGTTCCTATTAATGATTAAAACAAACAAACTCATATAAACTGAACTGTCCTCCTTTGATTAGGGCGAGGGACCCCTTGGTGCCACCCACCCTGTTGCCTAGGTCATCATAGGGGCTGAATCTGAGGTCTTTTTTTCTGCCAGTTTTTCTGTCCTCCTTTATTAAAACAAGGGAATGTACATTGTGTACTTAAAGGATCTGTCTGCCAAAACTCTGTATTATTTGGCTTTATAAGAAATCTTGTGTAACCATTCTGTGTGTGAGGTTGAGTAAAGCCACAAAGGAAGTTACCAGAATTGTTTTTCAGGGTTTGACCCTGTGAGTGATAACTTTCTCTTTTTCCTTTTAATAGATCTTAAAAATAACTAAATGGTGGTTGAGTGTGGGCATCAATCATCAAATGCTGTCAATTCTCAAAGAATTGAAAATTTCTCGCTATTTTAGGAAAGGACTCTTAATGCTGTTAGGTGCCCTTCCCAGTGCCTTCAGACCAGTTACTCAATAAATGGTTGTCTGTTGGTTAATAGATTAACCCAAGAGGAAACAAGAATGAGAAGAGGCCAGTATGGCAGAGTGTTGGAATGTTGGGTACTAGTGTAGAAGAACATGTGCTGTTCTTACTCAATGAGAAGTGAAAATTTTGGTTTGATACACTGGAATGTTACTTAGAAAATAGTGTTAAACTAAAAAATTCTTTAGTTCAGTCCAGAAAGCAGCTTATCTTTACAACATGAGGCGTTTAAAAAAAATCTTGTCACAACCATTAGTTATTTCAACTTCTCAATCTTCCATTCAACCCTGATAGTTTCTACAGGGAGTCATGGTCACTGCCAGAGGGGTTTAGGTGACTAATTTGTAATGATCTTTAGGACAGGAGCCAGTTTCTAAATTCTTTTGTGTTTACGTTTATTTGTTTTTAAATATAATTTCCCATTAATTGGAACCTTGTCCTAATTGTATAGTTCCAAGTGATAACTTGACATTACTATAACATTCTTTGTTCCAAAACGCTAATCCTTTGCAGATTAAGTTTACAGATATAACCGTATTTGGAGGACTTCCATGATAGATTATCTTAGAAGGGCACTTCCACAACTGATTCATTTAGGAAATGATCATGGTAGTAAGCACTGTGCCATCCATGAAAAGCAGACTGCTTTGTGGTGACCTTTAGGTCTTTGTCCCCTCCTTCTTATCTTTGTGTGTCTCTGGTTTTATAAAAAAGAGTTTCTTGGACTTTAGCTCTTTGGAATAGTGAATTAGAGGTAAGTTGGACATCTTCCTTAAATAGGACAGGTATTAGAAACTATCCTGAGTGGCTAGAACTTGTGCAGTAAGTAGCCTGTTGGCAGCATCAGCCTTTCTGAAAGCACTGAGGTACAGCAGTATCCTTTTGAATCTTGAATGTCTTACAGTAATGTAACTTTAGGGTGTGAAAGAGAGTTCTGTTTTTCTCCTTGCATTGTTGACCCTAAGAATTCTGGGAAACTGGAGAAGAGAGAATATCATAAGTTAGGGCCAGGGCACACACTATTTGATTTTTAATAGACTGGCTCAGACCAGCTACATTGTTCACAGAACAGTATGGCGACCTTTTTTGTGCATTGCATGAAAAAAGAAATGTAGTAAGTTCTAGTTCTCACCACTTCCACTTAATTCCCAGGCTCCTATAATAAAAACCTACCTTTAGCCCTTGAAAATGAAGTAAAGGATTTTATTTTTAACCAGTGAATTTGTGTGCCAGATGATAACCTGGTTAGGATATATTGTTTTCTGCTTCTTTAGTTGTTGCTAAGAAAAGGTAATCCCCTCCCCCCATATATTGCAATGAAATTACCTTCTATAAAGTTTTAGTGTACCCATTATGGTGCCCTTTAAAAAATTCTGTCCTAGTCTGTATTAATGTTAGCATTCTCCCATATAAGTTGGATACTTAAGGATGTGGTATCTGTTTAGTTCCAAGCTTTTTCCACCTTTTGAGGATATTACAAATTACCCTAATCTACCTGGAACTTAATATTTTTTAGTTTCCTTCCAGAGAGAATTGGGGGAGGAGAGGTGATGGCGAATAAAGTGTATATTTCAGGGTAAGAACCAAGGACCTGAAGCTTGTGCACACAGGAAGTGGGAAGTTGGGAAATCTGGCCTCAAGCCTCCTGACTTTTCCTCATCCTTCGAACATGTAGGTACGGCCTTGAGTTCCGGCCTGTGGTTTCCACTGTGTTGTGTCCCTCCTGACTGCTGCGGGAGCACTTTTAATCCTGTTGTTTAAAGGAAAAATACTCCTCAGCTGGGGAGGGGAGAGGGCCTGGAGTTCACCCCCTGGCTGATCTGACATGCGGGCAGCGTCCTAGTAATCCAACTTAAAAAAAAATGAGGCATATCAACCTGGCTGCATGTTTAGTAGTAGAAATTCAAATGGTTCCCAATATGGTATCTTGATCATAGCAAGTGTTCAGTGCATATTTGCTAAGCTGATTTTGATTTGAAAATGGAAGCTAACAAAGGGGACACAGGACTAATGATACTCTAAAAATGTTTAAACCAGGAACTGATGAAACTTCAAGGGCCAGATAGTAACTATCTTAACCTTTGCAGGCCACATAGGGTCTCTAGCATATCTCCGCATTCTCCTTCAGTGCGCCTCCCCCACCCCCAATATGAGAAAACATTCTAGCCCCTAGACTGTACAAAAGCAGGCTGTAGGCCAGACTTTGCTGGTGCCTATTTTAAATTGATCTTTTCAGTCACAAAGGAGCTGACCTCAGTGGATGGGTATTGTTTTGGGAGGGGTAATAATTTTATTTTCCTCAGGCAGTGTGGGATGGTGGTGTCAGGAGGGGTTTTGGGATTCTGCAGGGTTCATATAGATGAGGGTTCTAATCCTGAATGTGCCTTTGCTAGCCACATGCCCTCAGGCAAATCACCAAACTCTTTCTGTGCCTCATCTAGTTAGAACTGACGTCTTAATGGGCAAGGTGAAGTTAATGACGGCCCTGACACAGGATCCACCAGTGCCTGGGAGCCGCGTAGGACGGACTGCATCCTTGGTCCTGCTGTGACTCACTCTGGCTTGCAGCTTCAGGCCTTTTCCTGCTGGAATGTCAGGCTCATGATAGCGCTGCTTGTATATGCGAAGGTACTTTGGAAGTGTGCCACCTGTCTTCAGAGAAATTTAGCGAACGGTTTCTGAATATTTCTTCATAGGTCCTGTTTTTTTTTTTTTTAATCTTTATCATATTTGGGTTTTTTTTAAGATTTTATTTATTTGAGAGAGAGACAGAGAGCACAAGCAGGGGTGGGACAGAGGGAGAGGGAAAAGCAGACTCCCCGCTGAGCAGGGAGCCTGACATAGGGCTCCATCCCAGAACCCCAAGATCATGACCTGAGCTGAACTCAGACACCTAACTGACTGAGCCATCCAGGCTCCTCTGTCATATTTTGTTTATTCAGGCATATGCAACAAAATTCAGAAACATTTTCATCAAAACATAATTACAGTTACAAACTTCCAAGGATTAAGTTGCATTTATTTTAAATACTATGTGGGGGAAAAATCTGTTATTGGTGTCAAATAAATGAGGTGTTGTTACTCAGTATCCATCATAATCCCATTGCCCAAGGCTTATGAAACCTGTTGGTTATTATCACTTAATGACTGTGTAACCTTTGGCACAGGATGCCTCTGTTTCTTCAGCTGTAAACTTGGAATAATAATAAATATATCTAATCAGTGGGTCTGAATAAATCAATAGATTTAAAGCAGAAGATGTTCTGGCACATGGGCTCAATAAATTTAATATGTTACTGTTGCTACTATAGCAGCTATAGTAATTCCTTTGGAATGACCAATATGAATCAGGGTACTGACAGTCATTTTTTAGACAGTATAATGAAATTTAGTATTACTTAATAGTTGCATTCCTGGAAAATTATGTACAATTCAGATTTTTAGTAAAATAAATAACATCCTTTTTTAAAATAAGCTTCATTGGTGGATTATTTTGCACTGGAACCAATCATTTCCTTTTATCATTTACTTATATTTTTTCCTATGAAGCATTTTTAATATTTTAAAATAAGTATAAAACATTAACATACATTTCCAAGTTCATCTAATACTCTTATCAAGGTGAATTTCCCCAGAAATCAAAGTGATTTGATGAATTTGCTTTTATTATTATTATAA
Organism: Halichoerus grypus; assembly: GCF_964656455.1. Taxonomy (NCBI): domain Eukaryota; kingdom Metazoa; phylum Chordata; class Mammalia; order Carnivora; family Phocidae; genus Halichoerus; species Halichoerus grypus. The sequence continues at coordinate 64,864,591 of NC_135721.1, read as the reverse complement.
TATAAATAGAAATGAAATAAATATATTAATATATTTATATAAATATAAATATGGTTGACACAGAGTGATTCAACAACTCCGTAGATTATGCTGTGTTCACCCAGGTGTTGCTACCTATCTGCCACCATACAACGCGATTAGAGTACCATTGACTGTATTCCCTATGCTGTGCATTTTATTTCCTTGACTTATTCATTCCATAGCTGGAAGCCTGAATCTTCCACTCCCATTCACCCGTTTGCCCATCCTACCCTCTGGCAACCATCACTTTGTTCTCTCTACTGATGAGTCTGTGTCTGCTTCTTATTTGTTTTATTTTTTAGTTTGCACATATAAGTTAAATTTTTCTATTTTTTAAAGGCATTTAATTTTCCTTCCTGGTTTTGGCATTTTACACTACTTCACCCTAGTTCTCTGCTTTGCGCCTTTTTTTTTTTTTTTAAGATTTTATTTATTTGTTTGACAGAGACACAGCGAGAGAGGGAACACAAGCAGTGGGGAGTGGGAGAGGGAGAAGCAGGCTTCCCACGGAGCAGGGAGCCCGATGCGGGGCTTGATCCCAGGACCCTGGGATCATGACCTGAGCCACCCAGGTGCCCCCTCAGCTTTGCTCTTGTTGAGAAGAGTCAGTGGTGTTCCTCCGGCCATTTGCTTTCAGAGTTCGCCCCTACCATCCATCACCTTAGCCTCCTCCACAGTCTTGACTCTTTGTGGATTGTGACTGTAAGGGGCTCGCCTTGAAGTGATGACCATGACTGGGAGGCAGGACCCCTGGGAATTGGCCTTCTTTCTCAGTTCATTATTGTGAGTCTCCCTCTGCAATGCCTTAGTTTCCAGTTGACAGAATTGGGCTGGGCTACTCAAAAGAAAGACCTGCTATAAGCTGCAAGCCGGGCCAGCTCCACTGACGTAAATGGTAGGTGCAAGGTTATATAGAGTTCACAGTTGTTCTGTAGTCTGCATATCAGACTGTTAAGTGTTAGCAGAGAATTGCATATTTGCTACACATGCATTTAGAACAGATGTTTACATGTGTTTTGTCCATGAAGCAGGTTAAACTGTTAGGAAAAATATTTTAACTGAAGTTCTATTTATATCAAACCAGCAAACATAAATTGAAGGCCCGCCCGCACGCAGACCTAACCCGTCACAGGGAGGCCTTTAGTCAAAAGATTAGTTTCCTTCCTTTTGCTGCCTCAAGATAACAGTTTGATTCTCTATTATCAATACATCCAGTTGCCTGTTTCCGGTTTCCTGCTCTGTGTGTTTTGCATGTTGCTCATGGGAAATGATTTATTTATTTTTTCAAGCCAAGGCACATATGGGAACTCCACCCTACTGTAGTCTTTTGTTTTGAATTAGGATTCTTTTTTTTTTTTTTTAAACAACTGAAGAATTGAGCTTTAATGGATAAATTGTTAAAATTAGTATAAATTAAGTCTTGTTGGCTGTTGGCCTATTTGGTCATGTTGAAATAATTTTATAATGACACTCTTAGGTATTCCGCTGCCTCATTCTACTGTATACGTATGTGATGGCAATTGCCACAAAACGAAACAAAATGAAAAATAAAAAATTTTCAAACTTTTCAGGTTAGCTTTGGACCCCTTTTATTCTGAAAGGTCATACCACAGAATTGTATTTTTATCATTTATCAGACCTTGAGGAACAATTGCAAGAAGCAATTCAGTTGTGAAAGAGTTTTAGTTGCTGTACAGTGATAACATTTAACTTCTTAGGCCCCGTTTAGGTATTTGAAATTTCTTTCCTCAGTAATTTCAGTAGGACCTCCAGCAGCCGCAGGATTTCTTGAGTGCCTCTGTTGGGCATTGCAGGTTTGCTGGTTCATTCAGCAGATGCTTGTTGTGTGCTCACTGTACTCACTCTGCCAGGCATGTATATGGTGACGTGCCAAACAGATTAGAATTGGGTCCTTTCCCTGGCGGCAGTTACAGCCTAGTTGAGGAGAAAAAGGACACAGGATACATGATAAAAAGAGATCACATCCCATCAAATGATGGCTTGTTGAAGGGCTAATCTTGGCCTGGGTCTTCAAGAAAGACTAAGGGAAGAGGAAGTGCCTTCCAGGTTAGGAGAATGGTCTAAACAAAGAAATGTGCAAGGTATGAGAGTTTAGAACGTTAAGACCTGTTGATGTGTTAGGGAGGATCCCAGAGGAAAGTGTGCCTCCTCTGCGGAGGCTGCTCTGGACTCTTGAACTCCCGTCTCAGCAATTTGGACCCTCTTGTGGATGGCTGGGAGCCATTGAAGGTTTTGGCACAGTGGTGTGACCTGAGAAACCACTGTTTGGGGAAGGCAACTACAGCAGTAATGTTTAAGATGGGTAAGAATGAGGGGCGCCTGGCTGGGTCAGTCAGTAGAGCATGCGACTCTTGATCTCGGGGTCCCGAGTTCCAGCCCCATGTTGGGTGTAGAGACTACTTAAATAAATAAATAAATAAAAACTTTAAAAAAAAAAAAAAAAAGATGGGTAAGAATGAGACACGGGGGACTTCAATAATTGTTGAAGGACGGGGCCTGAAGCCGTCCTAACTATAGTGAGCTTTTTCTTCCAAACACCCAGAAACACATCTTGAAATCATTCTCCTGGCAGCTGATCCTGTACTCCTTTGTAATATCTTTTGTTATTTTTTGACTTTCCACTTTGTTTTCCCAGCTAGACTAACTAGAACACAGAGTTCTACATACAGTAGGTGCTTTGTAAATACTGGAGCTTAATACTCTCAGCTTCAGATTAGTCCTTACCCAGATAGCTATAATATTGTCCATTTAAATAGCCAGTTATGTGGCTGTGTTCATGGGATGCTTGCTCCATCACCTCCTTTTGATTTCTTCTCAGCTTCCATTCTCGTTTCTCAATTCCTACTGTGAACCCACATCTACACCTAACATAGCTATCAGTCTGTCTAGAGAAAAATTGTACATTTGCCACCTCTTCCTTAAGACAGGCCAGTATGTTAGGACAATTGAAGAAGATCGTGGTAAGAAAATATTCTTGGGTTATACCAGCAGGTTCAGACTGTTTGAAAAGTAGAAGAAAGATCTGCTCTCTGCAGCCAGGTAAAAATCTAGTCTTTGAGGGAATACTGAACGTGGGGTCATTTGTCAGTTCCTCTTTCTGTATTTCCCTTATTTTCCATCCAGGAATGTTCCATGCCTTCAGGCCTTTCTTCGCCCCTGGCTCCCATCCCCTTTCATAGCCAGAATTGTGGCATATGGTGAATGTGGTTTTGTTTAGCACTTTGTGCATGGGGTGTTGCCAAAAGATGCTATACAATCATTTCCATCACACAATGCCCTTCTGTTCATCAAAGCTAGTTCTATCTCCTTTAGCTTAACTTACGCTAACACAGTGTTTGTTTTTCCAGTTGCAGCAAATTTTCCAGAGTAAATAAATGAAGCATTACAGTCTTCTAGTATTGATGATAGTCATTCCCTCAAAAGCCCAGAAGTCAGTTATGTGCTTCAAAGGGGATGATGATGGAGAGGATATTCATAACCTTTTGGTTAAAATTAGGCAAGAATGTTTCTCTGTTATAAATATTTCATCTCTTTTTGGTAAGCCATCTTTTGAAAATTTTAAGTTATTTATCAAAACCCAAAGACAGTGAATCTAGGTACTTAAAGAAGAAGGTGTAGCCATGCATGCATCTTAATTCCTTTTAAGCTGACTCAACGGTGGAAGAGACGGAGCACCACCTAAGGACACCCGGCATATGTCGGCTCCGCCTCTACTGGCTGATGATGCGGAGCAGCACTTATCCCCACCGAGTCTTGAGCTTTGGTGGAGATACCCCTCGTGTCCTACCTCCCTGACAGAGTTGCTGTGCAGAGAAGGTGCAAGTTGCTGTTCAGATGCATGATGGTGTCACTGCAGGCACACCATCTTATCAAATTCTGTTCTCAAGAAATTCCGTTCTCAAAATTCTACCATAGTAGAATTTTACCTGCGATTCACTCCTTCCAGGGATCAGTTTTAGTATATGTGCTGCCGAAGCGAGCACTCCTTCCAGGGATCAGAAGCTGACGCAGGTATTGCCACTCACTCAAGTTGGGTTTTCTCTTCTGCTTCTCAGTGATTCTCGTTTTCCAAGTGGCTGGCCTATTATTTTTCTCTGAGCCTATGGTGCCAAAGAATTAGCTGGCTGGATCTTCACACCTGGAACCACTTCTGGTTCCCAGGTTTTCAGGGTTCTGAGGACATTTTGGTAGAATTAGTGGGTCTGGAGGCTTATTTTGAGAGTAGCTTTAGCCTTTCCTGACTCCCACTCCTGCAATGACACATAGACTCACCAGGCCCCCTCCCATGGCGGGGGGGTGGCTTCTGATTCCTTCTGCCCTTCTTTACCTGGTTCCCAATGTTTCCTGTCTCTGGGCTGCTAGCATTGTAAGTGCCTCAAGTCCTGCCTTCCATTGGTTGGTAGGCATTGATGCGAGGCTACCAGAGGTGGTCGTGTCCTCAGGTACCATCTTGGTTTCCACTCTGCCTACCATGTTGTGCCACTCATTGCAAAGAGGTGTCAGTGAGGAATGTTTAAACCTGAAGGCCCTTATGTGGATGAGTGAGGAGACCCATATTCTCTGTGTCTCTGTAGGTGAAGCGAACTTTGCTGGGCCATAGAGACATATGTAGACTGGTTGGAGACACTGTATAATAGTTGGAGTTGCCCAGTGATGGAGCAGACCCTTTCACAAAATAAGGACTTGGGTTAGGATGGTGAGATGATGGGTGATTCTGTGTTTTGTATCATGGAAACGTGTTTGGTTTTGTGTTTTAATGTCGTGCTAGGGGCATTATTGCATAGTGTTTGAGAACCCAGGCTTTAGAGCAAGCCTGCCTGGAAACTTACTAATTCTACCTGACTGTAAAGCACATAGATAGGTACCTAGGACATAGTAAGTCTCAGTGATGCTATTAATATCTTAATAAAAAAAGAAAGAACAAACTGTTTCCTTTCTGTAAGACTGTTGACAACCTACTGCCATGTCCACACACATCGTTTCCTCCCTTTCTGGGATTTTTAAATAGCTGGCCCAGGTATGGTAGAAGGGATGTTTTTGCTTTAGAAAGAGTGTTGTTTTAGAGGGCTTGTTAAGCCTTGGTGCACCCTGCGGCCATGTGGCTCCATGATCCTGCGTCTCAGATGGTTTGAATTGATGAGAGCGCTGCTCTGCTGGGCCAGTGGAGAGGGAGCTGATTTAGTGAACAGTTACAACAAGCCGGGCACTTTGCACTTCACCTCCTCTCATCCAATGCTAGAGGGACCTGAGGTTAGTCCCTCTAAATAAATACTGTGGTGGGGAGGGGCATGGACTGACAACAGCTGAGAGGTCCTTCCCGGGAACAGGGCTGTGGAGGTGCCTGTTCCTGGGAGGCAGCACTTAGCAGGTTATGGGCAGGGCTGGGGGTGGGGGGACGGGAAGCCTGCCCCAGTGTCAGGCTCGGCCATGTCAACTTGTTGGGAGCAGATGCAGGCATGATTTGGCTTGGGGACGGAAGTGGCCGCGGTCGCACTGGCCCAGACTGAGCCTCCTGCCCCTGTGCTTGTCCTGGAGGCACAGACAGAGGCAGCTGCTCTTTCTTGCAAGGAAGTAGTGCTTCGTGGGATGGGTGGGGTGGAGGGCGTGCCGAGCGCTCCTGCTGCGGCCACCCCGCACACCGTCAGGGTCACGAAGCCGTGGCCAGGGCCGGAGAGAGCCATGACTGAACAACAACCCCCAGCGCAGGGGTCTCTCGCTCTCTGGGAGTGCAGTCTGAGACGCTACAAATGCCAGCTCCTTTTGGTGGGAGCCTAGAATGTCTACACCAGGATTTCCCAGCCTGGGCACGCCTGACATTTTGAGCTGGGTAATTCCTTGTTGCGGGGGCTGTCCTTTGCACTGTGGGATGTTTACCAGGATCCCTGGCCTCTATCCGCTAGATGCCAGTGTAGCACCCCTCCCCCCACCCCAGGCACGACAGTCAAAAATGTCACCAGACATTGCCCATGTCTGGTGTCCTGAGGGGAGTTGAGAACCCCTGGTCTAAATAACCAAATCAATATGGGGTTTGCGAGGCCTCCCTTTTCTTGTTACCAGGTTTGCCTCCATACAGGTGGAACTGGAAGTGGGCTGTCCTTCCTTGGCTCCTCCCACCGCTTCCTCCCACAAGTCTGGCACAGTGACAGCGGTTCAAACGTGGAGACACGCCTGTGGACCGTCTGCCGTCATCTGTGCCAGGGGCCGCCTGCTCCTCCTCAGGCCGCCGGCTGGCTTAATCTGCCCAAGTCTCGCCGGGTTGCCAGTGCAGGGGTGATGTCATTGTGCCTTCCCAGGAAGGGCGGAACAAAGGATGGAGTCCCCAAGGACACACCACCTCATCCTCAGCTAGGCTGCTGGGTGGATTTTTTACCCTCCCTTTCCCCTCCTTCAGGCCTCAGAAGTATTTGTTGTTCACCGAACCATCCATTGTAAGAGGACACACTAAGCTGACTGGACTTTGTGTCTCACTGCTGAGCCCATTTCCTGCCCCTCGTGTGTCACGAGAGTGTTGGTTCTGGTCCAGTCCTTGGATGGAATCTTCCGTGCCTTTGACAGCGCGTGGCGCGAGCTGGAGGAACTTAGGCCTTATGTGACTTTTCTAGCATGCTTACGTGACCTGGGGCCTGCTCGTAAGCTGTGTGGGGAGCATAGAAGAACGCAGGAGTGAGGACAAGAAAGCAAGATCTCGTTCCTCTCATTTTCGTTGAAGTTCTTCTCTTCCTTCTCTTCTCTCCCTTCTTCCTGGAGTTGCTGGGGACCTGAGGAGCCCGCCTCACACAGATCCTCAGGCTGTGTGGAACAGTTTTATTTCTGCTCAGTGGAGCAGACTCCTCCTAGGGGAGGAGAGTCGGGGTTGGACTGTCACTCAGAACTGGGTGCTGGGCAAGTGCACTTACTGTCTTTTGAAGCAAATCTCTGGAATCCCCTCGTAAAGGAACCTGTTAATTCAGAACCTGAAAGAAGTGAGGAGTGTTTCTCTACTGTGAGATTCACCCAAAGGAGTGACAGTTGGCTGAGGAACACCTTTTGTGCTTGTTTATTTAGAAATACCATAATCCAAGCAGGTTCTCATTTTGATCTTGTTCCCTTGATAGGCTGGGTGTGGTGTAGTGACTTTGAGCCCAAACCCTTTAATAACAGCCTCGATACCCATCAAGGGCTTTATTAAAGACACTTCCAACTCCAGTGTAGCACATAAAATGTATTACAATTAAAAAAAAATTCGTTGACCCTAAAAACATCTGAACCAGGAGTTACTTGCTATCTGTGAAATGTACTTAGGAGAAGCTTAATATTTTTGTATTCTGCTCTGGACCCGCTTTCAAAACCGCCAACTTTCAGCAAAAAATACAGCTCCCTGTGTCAGTGTCATGAAGTTGCTGTCCATCATGATGATTGTGTGATTAATAATGCATGTGATCTTCTCTCTCTGACTTCTCATGATGTTACTGGTACAGCTCCTTTTTCTTCTGCACTGTGCCCCCTTACTACCTTTTTCTCGTTCCTTCAGTCCTGCCCTTTCTGATCCTCTGTCTGTTTTGGGTTGGCCTTTGTCCCGGGGAAAAGCCCTCTTTCCCTCTGGACAGACTGTTCCTTTAGGGGAAGGCTGAGCTGGGAGGAGCTGCTCACCGCAGCAGGTGGCCAGCTGCCTCACCTGCCAGGCTGGCTGCAGTACAGGCTCACCTGCTGTTGGCTCCGCCTGGCTCCCTCCTTGTGGTAGGGTAGCTGGAGGCCTCAGCGAAGCCTTCCAGGCAGACCTCCCAGGATGCTCTGTCCAGCCTGGGATCCCAGTATCCCCATGCCACCAGGTACATGCCCTATAGTCAAGGGTGGCTTTTGAGTTGTCACCTAGTAGTGGTGAAATACATAAAAAATTTTGGGGATCTGCTCCCTTTTTTGTAGATTAATGCATAAACATGTTGGTGGGTTTGGGCTTAACACTGGAAGGAGTAGATCTTGGGTCTTTTGGCGCAAATTCATGCTACAGAACCAGAAGTGGGGTGAGTAACTGACAGAAGGGTATCTATCTCTGTAGAAAATAGTGAGTACGAATGGGTATGGGGTATATTCTGTGCATCCCTGTTGAAGGTTTCAGCAGCCTGCGTTTAGAACATTCTGCAGAGGCAAGAAGTTTGGAAGCCTGTTTGTACGGATGTGAAAGACCAGTTCTGGGCAGATGTGTCTAGAGTTTTAGGCTTTGAATTGGACAGAACTTGATCACTGACGCTTGAAAAACTTAATACTGTTTCCTGGATGACTTGGATGTTCAACTACCACACTCTAGACTATAAACTAGCAGTTGAATTTTCAATGAATGGTTGAAGTTTGGAGATCATAGCTGTTCACCCATCTATGGAAGGGGACCCTGAACCCAGTATCTCAGCACATTTTTGGTGAAACCTTGGGCCCAGGCCTTGCTCTCCCGGTGCCCGGCCAGATCTCTTTGTACCTCACCAAGTTGCTTGCCATTTTCTCTGTTATTCATGGGACGTGTGACTCGGCAGGTAAGAGTGTCATTAAAATCAAGGTCATGAGTGAATTCATCTTCCTTTATACATGAGGGAAGCAATTTCTTGCTGTCTCCTTAGCTTTTCTACCCCACATCCCTCCCTATACTGTGTACTTCCCTAGCACACGCCTTTTGGAGGAGTAATAGTAGCTGCAGCGTATACATTAGAAACTTGACCAAATGTTATGCTACTGGGCAGGGCTGCACTGGACCCCTCCTGTGATCCACTGTATCCTCTGGCCTCTTCAGCAGAGAGCAAAGAAAATGAAGTGAATGAGAGCAAGGATATTCTGCTGCTGGTACGCTGAGAGGCTTGGGTGTGTTCAAGGGTTGTATGGTTCTTATATTCCTGAAGAGTTGATCCTGCTTAAGAGGAGCTAAGTTGAGGTTTCATTCAGAGTTTAGTTTTCCTGTTCTTCCCTTGGGGTCTTTTGACCCTGCTAGCACATAGCTGCTGCGGCCATGCTGTAATTGATGGTAAAGTGAGCTCTCTTCTGCTTGCAGATGAGCGCGAAGCCGTGCAAAAGAAGACCTTCACCAAGTGGGTCAATTCCCACCTCGCCCGAGTGTCCTGCCGGATCACAGACCTGTACACTGACCTTCGAGATGGACGGATGCTCATCAAGCTCCTGGAGGTCCTCTCTGGAGAGAGGCTGGTAAGTGGCACTGTTATTAAGTGACTTTGCACCATAGGTCAGAGAATTTTTTTGAAAAATCAAGTGTGAACTTGTGTTTCCTGATGAATTTTGCAATTAATGATTGATGTTTTTGAGAAGGAGAACCTTGATAGTGAGATGAGCATGTCGGGAAAACTGTGTACCATTGTGAGTCTAGCTGATGCTCTTGAACTGTAATTAAGTGGCCTCATTCTGGTAATTTGTGAGGTTACTACCCTTGGTCTGAAAGATCTTGGCTGGTGTCCCCTGTGAAACAGGGCACGGTGCTGGAAATTGCAGGGCCAGACTCAGGCACTGGCTCCAAGATGAATCTGTATCCCACGAGGTCATGGAATAATTTTAAATCTGTTTCTTACAGATTGTCTGGAAAATCTGAGCTGCCGTTACAAGGTGGCAAGAATTGAATTCAGTAGTCTCTGATGTTTTTTGCTTTCTTCCTTGCATACTTTTTATTTTGGGGGTGGAGGGAGAGCCTGGTGTTTTGTCATCTCCTTGGAAACACAGAGCTTCTGATCAGTTCGTGGTGCCTTTTTGGGCAGGGGAATTGTCAGCCTACACTCAAAGTTCTATTCCCATTCTCTTTCCCAGAGGTACTGCGGCTGTCTCTGATGTGACTTTTGTTTATGAACCTTAAAGCAGTCCCTGTAACTGACCCAACAGGTTTTATCTGGTCTCGGTTTGAAAATAGATGCTAAATTGTACCAGAGCACATGTAGTTCCATAGGTGGTGGTGGGACCGAGCCAAATGCTGACACCCAGGGATAGAGCCCCACACCTGTAGTGACATCACCGGGAAACTATGACGCTGCTGGTTGGCAGGGCTGCCAGAAAGCCTTATTTTTAACTTGAGCTCCACCCTGGAACTTGACAGCCGCACGGGTCTGTATGCAGACCGACCCATACACCTCTGCCCTGTTACTAGCCTACCAACAGAATTGCCTCTTGAGCCTGGGTAAAAACACAGAGTTTTCTCTCTCCCTGCCCCTGTGTTCAAGAACTGAGTCCTTTAAGAGATAGTGAGGCCCCATCTTGCTTATAGTGAGTTTTGTCTCTGCTCTTTGTTCCTCAAGCATGCAGGTCTTGTTACCTCATCTTCTTTGAGAGTTTTGGGTCAAGCTAACCAAACTCAAAAAATAAAGGAGGCTTCTGCTCAAGATGATGGCTGCCCCGAAAGTAGTTTCGAGAGGGTGAGATTGGGGGCAGTTGGGCTCATGTGCAGAGGATAAAGACCTGTCATTTTTTGCATTTTGATTTGTTTTTTTGAAGTGTGTCTTGTGTGAGAACCTAGGGTAGAATTATTGTGATATGCACCTTTAAATTTAATTTTTTGGGTTTTATTGGTTTGGTTTTTTTTTTAAAGATTTTTATTTTTAAATAATCTCTACACTCAATGTGGGGCTCAAATTTATAAGCCCAAGATCAAGGCTTGCATGCTCTACTGACTGAGCCAACCAAATGCCCCTAAATTTAATTTTTATAAGCAGACATTTCCCCCTACTTCTCAACTCATTTTTTTCTTCATAAATGTCTAGTGTGATTATTGATTGATTTTTATTTTGTTTGTTTTTGAAAATAGCTAAAAAATTATTTAAAGGTCATGTGGATAGAAATTAATTTGAACATTTATTTTGATTCCAGTAGGGTTCAGTCTTCCAGGCTGTAGGGAGCAAAGTGTTCACCTTTGAAGGTCCATAATTCTTGAATACTAAGAAGATTGTGTCTTTGATAATATCCACATAACAAATGGGATCAGTCCCATTGCCCTTCATTCTGAACAGGGTAACAAGAACTTAAGTAGGGAAAAAGAAAGCAACTAACAAAGCATAATTCTTAGTCATGTGTAGATCCCTCCCACTCCTTTCTTTATTTGCTGTTACCAATACTCTTTTTTTTTTTTTTAAGCCACCCAGAGACCTAGGAGAGTAGGGGTGGGGAAGAATATAGGATGGGGCACTATCTCCAAACTCTCAGGCAGTCAGTGCCAGAAATTGTGTTTAGCAGTGACATACCACTTTGTGAACCCCCAAGTGCCTTAGCTTCTTTCGTTATTCATTCCTCACAGCCAACCCTGATTATAGGTTGTGCAGTCTGATTGATCTTCTTATTCCAAAAATAAGAATACCATAGATAGAGTGAGCTAAAGCTCTTGTTCATTCAGACTGAAGATTTTCACCCTGTTCGGCCCCATGGTTTATTTGGTTCATGGAATTTTCTGGAGGGGACACAAAACTATTCTCTACTATTGGCAGTGGAGGCTGCCGGGGACTCAAGTTAGAGACCATCCCTGAAGGAGATGACCTCCTTGAGGGCTTGCCCCAAAGGATCCTTGCCCCAAAGGATCCTTGCATATTCAGAGTACAAAACTAATGAGGCGGTTAGAGCTTCCAGGCGTGGGTAAATTCTTATCCTCAGCTAAACATGTATGGTCAGATAGCATTCAGTCAGCTCTGGGCTTTCTGCACCAGAGACCCCAAACCCTGTGTGATACAAACGTTTGCCTTCCATCTGGACCTGTGTCTCAGTCGGCATTTTAGCTCCATGCCTTACCATCAGCTTGGCCGTGTATAACAGATGAATGTCTGAAAAACTAGAGTATCTGAATTTACTTTATTAATAAATTCTTGGAGGCAGTTAATCCTTCTTTACAGAGGAGGAAATTTGTCTGATTTTTACTGAGTGAAGTTCAAAGAAACATTAGCTTAACGACCCAGACAATTCCACCCTAACCCCCATCTGCCTTTCGGTTCAGTAGAATTCGAATTACATTTGAACAAGTTTTTTGTTTTTTTTTAAGATTTTATTTATTTGACAGAGAGAGACAGCGAGAGCAGGAGCACAAGCAGAGGGAGTGGGAGAGGGAGAAGCAGGCCTCCTGCTGAGCAGGGAGCCAGATGTGGGACTCGATCCCAGGACCCTGGGATCATGACCTGAGCTGAAGGCAGATGCTTAACGACTGAGCCACCCAGGCGCCCCTGAAAAGGTTTTAAGTAGGCATTTGGGTTATCAAGGCACTTGATACTGCTGTATGGGGAACGTCAAGAAGGCAGAAATCCCCTTCTGGGGTCCTGGCTTGGACAGGACCTGTGTCTGGAGATGTCCCTGTCTTTGCCTTCGGTATATCAGTCTGTGGAGCAATGAGGAATCTCTGAGGCTGAGCCAGAAAGCTTTTCATACTTGGGTGGGATTGGGTTGTTGACTAAAAAAAATTTTTTTCCCCAATATCTTGGGAAATTACGAAATTACGGTAGACTGTAACTCTTCATGAAGGTGTTGCTTAAAAATTCCCTTAAAAAATATAGGCCCACTCTTGACTTCAGCATCAACTGAGCAGATCAAAGCTATGGCCAGAGAACCTGTGTCAGTTACTTTGTCATTGGTCCCAGATCCCAGGGCCTTGGGAATAACATTGTCAGGCTTAGACTTTGGGGGTGAAGTGGAGCCCACAGGTCACAACCCAGGTTTGAGGCTTGCCTGTGCTTCCATGGGCCTCAGTAGTGAAGAATGCTTCTAAGTAAGCCCGCCAGTTTTCTGCTTTGTTCTTGCCAGACAGAGCACTCACCTCTGATGCAGAGACAAGGTTTTCTGAACACTTTTCCCTCCCCCCAGAGCGCTCACCTCTGACCCAGAGAGGACAGGGTTTTCTGAACACCTCTGCCCTTTCCCCCCCAGCTCCTGCCATTTCCAATTGCAGATAGCACTGGTTTTTGCTTGCCTGTTGTTTTCCTGATACTCTGTCGTCTTACTCTGTTACTCAGCGTCAAAGAAGAGAAATCAACAGGATTTTTTTTTCTTTGCCACCGTTAATTCCAAAACAGACTGAGCTAGGTGGGGAAGATAGATTTACCATGAGATTTGTTAAGCCTTAAATCCTGTGTTGAACTGCGCCCAAGTGAATTTTACATAAAGCCTTTGTTAGGAGAGCCACACTGGCATGTATTGTTGTTGAGATGGGGTTTTGTGAACTGGCCACAGAATCTACCTGTTGTTTGTCATATCATTTGTTTGGGAGAATTTTCTTTTGTTTTGAACAAACAGCCACAGAGGAACACCCCCTTAAATTGCAGTCTAATTTTAACTGCGAAAAGTGCAAAACGTGAATTAATAGTGCTAGGTATGCACAATAAAGGACCGAGTGAATGGTCCCAGAGCCCTAGAGCTGGGAAGGGGCAACAAGCCTTCTGGATGGCAAGTGGGTGGGGTTCCAGCAGGATCCAGGAGGGAGGGGTTCAGGTGTGGATGGCCGGAGAAGATAAGGGTCAGGTGTCTGCTGTGAGGAAGAGTGAGGAGCGCATTTCGTGGTGGGCATCAGGAAGGACCTGGGGTAGGAAAGCATCCCAGCTAAATTGGAGGTCGTTTTTGGAAAGAGTGATGATGGTAACTTGAGCGTGTCTTGCTTTTTAGTATATACTGTCACGTCCGCAATCTCACTGAATTCTCACAGTCTAATGAATTGGGCAGTTAGGCTTTATGGAAGAACTAGGCAGAGGGCACCAGGATCTTGCCCAGGGCCAGTGTGACTAGTAAGTCAGAGAACCTGGCCTCCAGTCCACTCTCCTGTTTGTTGGTGCCCTCCTTTCCTGCTGAGCCCTCCTGGAGAGAAATACTCATTGGGAGAGGTCCCAGTCAGTGAGGAGACAGGCAGGACCTAATGGGACACACTGTGTTATTCCTTGATTAATTCTAACCGGAAAAGAATCATTTATACTCATGAAAGCTCAAAACTTGACGGGGGACTTAGTGTGAAGTGAGTTTGGCTGTGTATTGTATTGGAGGAGACTGGATTTAGTGCTTCCCATCCTGTCATCTGAATTAAACAGAGCCGTGTGTGTGTGTTTGGTCAAACTATTTTTGATTAAAAGACAAAGACATAAGCAAGTGTCTGTCACATTGGTACGTGGAGACCAGTTAGTGTCTTTCCTCCATTTCCTCTTTAACGGAGCAAGGGATCAGTGGGCACGTGAGAATTCACCTTGCACATTAGTAAGCCTTCCGCTCTCCGGCACATATGTTGTATTTTATAGCTGGAAGTGACTTTGGTGACCACTAAGTTAGATCCCTTCATTTCATAGGTACTGAGAGTCGGAGTAAGCGGCCAGCCAGGCCATCCAGCTAGTATATGGCAGGTGGAGTCCTAGAGTCAGCCTCTCCCACTTCCCAGGGCTGGTGCTCTGTCCACCCTGCAACCCTTGGAGAACTCTTGCTCCAGGTGGCTTCAAGGTGACTTGGGACACCCATAGAGAAAATCTGAGGGAGTGGGGGTTCCAGGGTGGAACAGCGTGGCCCAAACCTCAGGGGGCCTACCAAAACACCCTGCCAGAAATCCTCCCCTATGTCTTCCTCTTTTACTCAAGGAGGCCAGATCGCTCTAGGAAACATTTGTTTTCTCTTTGCCATCTCTAGGCTCTGACAGAAACCCTGCCATTGTGATTATTCTGTACTTCTACAGATCCTGACACTCTGCAGGGGATAATAGATTCAAACTCAAGGATGGGCAGGCAGTGGAGGCAGATGGTGGACCGGGGACCATCCAGCTCCTTTGTCGCTTTCTAAAGGCATTGGGTCCACTTGGGTGGATTTGCCCAAGGTCACACTGCTTCTCCGAGGCAGGGCTCGGACAAGTTGCTCTAATAAGCAATAGGAATTGTGTTGTCAGGTGCTAGAGGTGGTTCTTTAGCCCTGTAATTTCCACTCCTCCTTTGGAGTCTGAAAAAAGATGGGCCTGGGGTGAGGCCTAGGATAGAGCTGTGCTTGATAAAGACTTGGGACTTAGAAGGGACCTTGGGAAGGGAAACAGGAAAAGTGCCTGTAAGAGCAGGGAAGCTCGTTAAAATGATTTAAAGAAGGATCCGTAAAAATGGGCATTTCCTCAGAGGAACCGTTCTCCTGCTGCCCCCACAACGGCCACTTGTTCCTGCGTCACACGCCGGTCTGGGGTCGATCCTGTCTCCACGGGAATGGCATTTCAGGCCGCCCCATCAGAAGTGACCTCCAGGACAGAAAGGCACACGTTGTGGTAGGGACACACCAGCGTCATGGTGGAAATTTGACAATAATTAATGGAGGCAAGACAGGGAACGCTCCTTTTCTTGGCAGAATCAGCCGCTCTTGGGGTGCGGCCTCAAGAAAGTGTTTATTACTGAGGACTGCACCCCTCCCCCTAATTCCATTGTGTTCAGTTTTCTCCATTGTTATCTCTCTTTTCCTTTTAAGAGGTTGGAAGTTTAGTAATATAAAAATAGCACTTAAAAAAAAAAAAAGAAACCTATCTGCCAGATGGGAACTGAGTCTGTTTCCTTTCACGTGGAAATGTGCACCACTCCGCGTTCTTGGTATAGCAGGAAGAGAATGAGCTTTGGAATCCTTGCAGCATGGATTACTCCCATCTGTCTAAGCCAGTGTCTTCTCCTCGTGAAGTGGTAATTATTCTATGGTGTTACTGTGAGGATTAAATGTGATAACCGTCATTAACCACCTCACAAAGAGGTTAACATAGTTGCTCAGTCAGTGGCAGCTGAGAATGTTTAGATCTTGGGAGCTCTGCTGTTTTAATGACCAGTGTGTTTCAAGGTACAGCTCTGTGAGATCAGTCATACTTCCTAAAATTAATTTCCTGTCATCATTGCTCCCTAAGCTTGCCCAGCTACTGTGCCCTAAAACAGGATAGAAGCGCTCCCTGAGGCAAACAGGAGACCTGGCAGCTGGTGTTCTTGAATTTTACTCTTGCTTCTTACTCCCTGTCCTCCTGTGCCACCAGCGAATCATTTAACCTCACCGAGTCTTATTTATTCATTTGGCTGAGAAGGCGTGAATGGGCCACTGAAGATGAGTGAGCTTCGACGGAGATGAAATGTGGGGAAGTGTTTGAGAAACGTGAGGGTAGTAAAGGGACTGAGGTGGTAAAGCACGTGTACTAACTCTTTCTGTGCAGTACTTAGCCCAGTTTGAATTAGTAGCTACAGAGCAGTAATAATATTTAGAATGTCTGTAAATCATGTTTCTCAGACTTGTTTCCTAATAAGCTTTGAACTACTACAGAGCGCTTACTATGTATAGAAGCCCCAAGTGTCAAGGTTTGGGTATTTTCACACCCTTTCCCCTCCGTCGGGACACCACTGAACCACATTTTTCTCTACCACTTTTTCTTTTCATTCCAGTCCAGAATTTAATTTGGGGTGTCGGGATTAAAAGAGTGGTATTATCATCATCACTGTTTGGAGACAGTTTCTCCTGATTTTGAGCTGGCCTTTCAGGTGAAGTATGTCAACTTCTCAGGCTCTTAGTGGGAAAGTTCTGTCTAGAGCCTAAATATTTCCTGTTGTCTCCAGAGAGGTGTATTATATCTAAACACAGGGAGAGGTGGGAGTCCCCTTTTTTTTGTTTTAAGTAGAATTGTCGGGAGGAAAAGACTTGAGGTACTCTTTGCTGGTAGAGAGACATTTTGTGTGTTTGAGAATGCTGTAATGATAAGTTTACCATTCATTTATGTAACTGCCCTTTGAGATAATTGTTGGTATTCTAACCAGTTTATGGGTAAACAGTTGAGAAGTAAGGCTCTGATTTGCTAGAAAGTGGTGGAATTGTAACTTGAATATAGGCTTTTCAACAGGACAGTTGTTGTCCTCTATGTCGACTTGTCCAACAGAAGCATACTGCATAGAGCTGGTTTGCTCGTGTTCGATGGCTGAAAAGATAAAAGGCTGTGAGCAGTAGGGAAATTTTAGGGAAAGGGAGTTCCTCCTCCCCCACACCCCAATCTTGGATTGATTTGGGGGAGAATTGTAAAAAAGAGGAGTGGTTCCTGAAAGTTTTCCTTTTTTTTTTTTTCTGCCTTTTGGAAGTTCATGAGGTTTGTTTGTTTTTTAACCATTTGAAGGAGTCTGATCATTTACCTGAAGAGGTTTGTCTAAAATTTTTTTTTTTTTTCCAGTTCCTTCCTGTGTCTCATGCCCTGGTGTTTCCAATGGCTGGTGCTTTTCAGGGACTTGAGTTGCATCTGGGTCTGCAGTGAACCATCCATAGCTCATTTGGCATGGCCAGTCGCATCCACTGGCGTCCCTGTGGTGTGGCATTAGACCTTGTCAACCTGCAGGGAAATGGACCTTTATCACCATCCTGCCCCACTCACACCTTGTACCCACATGGATGTGGAAAGGAACATAGGTTCCACTGAGATTTTGTAGAGAGAGAATAGAGGCTTGGAGAAAGGTCTTGTGTGTTTGCGATTGAGTTTTTCAAGATCAAGTCTGAAAGAACAGTGGTTATACCTGATGGAGCCTGGGAAGACACCAGCAGCCCCCCAGTCTACTCCCTGTTCCCCTCCTCCTTAGCCCCTTCTGATTCCATCCACTGTTCCTCTCACGCTCAGTTAGGAATGACCTTTGTTGCCCCCTGCGAGTCACACTTGACTGTGTGCTGCAGTTAGTGGATATGGCCTCGTGCTCATGCTCTGCAGGCCTTCGCACCAGGACACTGGGTTTGAAACAGCACGTGTCGGCGGACCCCGTCTCCTTAGTTAGGTGCACAGTCATTGAGAAGAGATGAGAGGGAGAGGCCCTGGGAGAGCCGGAAGCAGCGTCAGCCTGAGGTGCAGCCTGGACTAGTGGGGGCTGTGTGGGAAATGGACAGGAGGAAAGGACAGAGCCAGGCGGTGGAGGTGTGAGCTTGCTCTAGACCCAGTAGATGACGGAGACCCACGGGGAATTTCCTGGGTGTGTGCCTTGATCTTTTGCTTCATTTATTCAAAATGTTCACCTTCCCAGAGCTGCTTCAATTGGATATAACTGGGTAAAAGGAAGAGACATTGGGGTATTCAAATTACACTGCTCTCATACTGTCTTTTCCTTCATCCTTCTCAGTCACACCCTTTCTCTCAACCCTCCGCATCACCCTCACGAACTGCCACTTGGAAATTCTCCTCCTCTGGTAGTGTGTCCCCTTTTCATTTTGAGCCAGCCTTAGGAAACAACCCAGACCTGCAAGGAGCAAACCTATTTTTATGTTTAAAGCAGTCAGAAAAGTCCTCAGGCGTGTTTTGCCATTCATCTGCAGAAAACTGTGTGGGTGGCAGCAGTAGCTCTGAAGTCCTTTAGGGAGATTGGGTTCCTTTCTCTTTAACCTTCCAGCCTCTGTGCTCAGTTGTAACCCGTGTCCTTGCAGGATTAAACAAACCTCTGAAGAGGGATCACCGTCCCTTCAGTAAACTTTGCTCTTGTAAGGATGTTAGGTAAATACTGTCCTTGTCCTGAGCGAGCACACACGTTTTTGAATGTTTTGGTTTGGGTAGGGCAGCGCTGCATGAACGGGCACGTGCGAACTCTGGGCAGTAGCTCCCAGCCTGTCTCTGCCCTGTTAGATGATCTGTTTCCACCTTCTGCTCCCGTTTCTAGCCTAAACCCACCAAGGGACGAATGCGCATCCACTGTCTGGAGAATGTGGACAAGGCCCTTCAGTTCCTGAAGGAGCAGAGAGTCCATCTTGAGAACATGGGCTCCCATGACATCGTGGATGGGAACCACCGGCTGACCCTCGGCCTCATCTGGACCATCATCCTGCGCTTCCAGGTAAGGACACTTGGCCCCAGGATTCTCCCCATTGCAGAGGAACCAGGAAGACCAGGTTGAAATGGCATCCCAGAGTCAGGGGTGCAGAGCCGTGTGTCGCATTCAGCCACCGTCGGCACGTGGCAGCTACCACATCCTCCCTCGGTTTTGCCAGCCCCTGAAAAGTTCTCTTGTCAGGTAAGGGGGTTTCTGGGCTGCATCCCTGCCCGCCACTCTAAACACCTGGTGTCTGCCCCTAAGCTTTCAGGAGCAAAGATACAGAGACGTGGTTGACGCTAGGTTACTGGCATTAGGCTGACTGAACTTCACCGGGTTGTAGCACGTGTCCTGGAATATTTTTAGGAGAAGCTGGGTGGGCTCCATTTTCATTTTCTCATTTTCCTTTGGATGTGAGGAAGCAGTTTTCAGGGGAAATGTGCAGAAGCCTTATGCTTGTGTGAATTGATGACAATTTTATGGGTTTGTTATACTCGAGGGGAAGGCTCCAAGTATAGAAGTACTCTAAGCCAGAAGGTACTCTCAAGGTCATTCTAATTTCTTCACTTTGTGAGGAAAGGGAGGGGCCTTATCCAGGATTACAGGGCCGGTCAGGGCTACAGCGCTTGCTTCTGACCCTTTAAGAGAGAGCTCAGAATTCTAGTCCTGTGGAGCACCTCTGGCCGGGTCACTGGCTCTTTCTCCAGGCGGGGCTTCCTGCTCCCGCTTTTCAGCTAGAATTGAAATGCTGGAAACACTTCTTACCAAAGCATCAGGTTACTCTGCAAACAGATGTCCTAACAGTCCTGTCTCCTGGGTGGCTCTGTTCTCTGTGCCTTTCCTTCCTGTTCCACGCCTTTGATAGAAAGTCTGATTGATTTTTCTGGCAAAATAAAAATCTCACCAAAAAAGGGCAGAAGCAGAAATCACGTTATAGCTCTCTTTGTATTCTTCGTAAAACTCTGAAATCAGCCTGTAACCAGTCGTTTTCTTTCTCATTTCCCCAGGGAGTGGGTTTGAGTTAACAGTGTTCTGGGTGTGTATGTGGAGGAGGGGTAGGAGCTGAAATAGAGCTGTCCGAAGAAACTCCCTGAATGGGTGGTTCCCAAGCCTCGTGATCCTCTGAGGCCTTGGGAAAGCTTTTTACTAATTCAGATTCTCTGGATCACAGCCCCAGTGATTCCCAGTAAGTAGTTCTGAAGAGGGAACCACTGTTGAAGATGAAATCGTAAATGGAGTTAATTACAACAGTTTTGCAAACAGAACTCTCATGTAGGTTTCTGTCAGTTCCTAAATGATTTGAAAATGGAGTCAGTACCATTAAATTCATTAATTATAGCTCTCATTCTTAGGCCAACAGAAGTGGAATTAGTAGGACCTTCCTTGAGCTTCACCTCAGTTTTGTAGAGTATAAAGTTCTCTTTCTCTTGCCTTTGGCCTGTAGCGATCAGAGCGTGGAAGGGCATCCTCATGGTGGCCACTCTTCACATCGGGTCATTGCCCGTTGGTGAGCCGGCACACGCAGCCCTTTCCAGGATTCTCAGCATGAACTGGGTTGAGTCATGGACTAATTAGCTTCCTGACAGCTTGCCTTTTTCTGTACTTGAACTTGTAAATGCTGATATGAACTTTCTCTTTCCTTTAAGGCAAGAAATCTAGGCTGCCGATGTCACTGCATGGCCTGCAGTGTGGGTGTCTTATGTGACCTCGCTTCCTCCATCTAGCAGCTGCATTAAATCAGTACCCATTCCACAAATAGGTATTGATTCTGTATCAGCCAAGGCCCAGCTCACTTTCTGCTTCCTCTGTGAAGCTTCTCCACATTCCACAGAGATCTCTCTTTCCCCCAACTCCTGAATATACAGCCTTGTTTACATTCCCAGTGCGCACGTGTGTGTGTGTGTGTGCGCGCGCACACGCGTGTCCAGAGCTCTCAGGGACCTGCCCTGCCCTGTCTGTGCATAGCAGGTATCCATTAAATACTAATGATGACATACAGGTTTCATTCTGTTGTCCATCGAAGAGAGAGTAAAGGATGTTGTGGGAAACTGGGAGGAAAGTCTTGCTTCCTGTAAATCCTTTCAGAAGGATAGACTGTGTTTCTAAACGACCAAGTTTGAAAATAGATTCCCTTCTTCACACACAAGCATGAGAAGGTCGACAGGGGTTAATGTGTAGAATTCTACCTGCCTTTCCCGATGAGTCTGTGTCTTACCCCTTGAATAAGGTTATTCTTTCACATTTACTTTCTCCACAAGAACTAATGATCCTAATAATAGAGTTTGGAGTTTATGCAGACTCATACTTCACATACTTAGCATAGTTTAAAAAGGGTAATTTTCTTAGAAGTATAATTATTTCAATTTCTAGGGGTTTTTCCTAGTTGAAAGTTCCTAACTTTTTAATCTTGTATTTATATATTATCCTTCTATCTCTTTTCCAGAAAGAATTCTGGGGCATGTCTTTAGATTAAATAGGAAGACCCATGACGGACCAGGGCAGGGAAGCTTGGAATAGCTGGAGCTAAAAGATGACGGGCGGCCTTCTAGGCCAACACCATCCCTCTCCCACACTGTAGTATTATAGGCAAGAATCTAAGGGCAAAGGGGTATTTAGAGCATTTGTCTAAAATCACATAACTGGTAGGGCGGTAACATTTACGGGTTCCTCGTTAGGAGCTCAGCACTTCATATTCTTGCTCCGCGTAAGTGCATAGCGGCATGGTGAGACAGCCGTTCTTCAGGTGGGAAGCTGCAGAGCTGGCCCGGGGAGACACAGGTCTTAGACCCAGGCAGGCTGACGTTGGTGCCAGTAGACCAGGCTCTGTGTATAATATTGATTTTATGCTCTCCATGTGTGGCTTATGAATGCAGACTGTCTTAGTCCATTCGGGCTGCTATAACAAAACACCATAGACAAGGTAGCTTACAAACAATAGAAATTCATTTCCCACAGTTCTGGAGGCTAAGTCTGAGATTAAGCTAGCATGGTCTGGTAAGGCCCTATTCTGGCTTGCGAACTTGTCACTGGGCCCTCACGTGGTGGAAGATACTAAGGATCTCTCTGGAGCCTTTTTTTTTTTTTTTTTTAATAAGGCACTAGTCCTGTTCATGAGGATCCTACCCTTTGCTAGGCCCCACCTCCTAATACCATTACCTTTGGGAGTTAGGATTTGAACATAAGAGTTTGGGAGAGCCACAGACATTCAGACTATAGCACCGACCATGGAAGCCCACATGTGCATGTTTTCTCTTGAGAATTTGGGTCTGCTTTTAGGAAAAGGTATATATGCTGTCCTCATCAAAGAGGGACATGCACCTTAGTGTGAAAAACATTTGGTTCTAAAAAACTGAACCGAAGATTTTTTGGGGTCTGGCGAGGTCCAGGGTGTTTACAGTGAGCACTTGTAGTTGGGAAGATGGGCTCTTTTGAGGTTAGAAGTGACCCCTAATGGGGGGGTTCTGGGACGGCGTGCAGGTAAGTACTCTTCACTTCCTTCCTATCTGTGTGCAAAGTGGAAAACCTGGTTGGTGTTGCGGTGAGGTGAACCTTGAAGAAAGCAGTTTTCTTTGGCACAGTAGACAGTCTGCGCAGCTGGGCTGTGATCTGAAGCTTACTCTTCGTGTATGTGTAGAACGGTTCTTGGTGGCCGTTCCTCGCAGCTGAGCCATGTCTTCGTCTCCTGTTTGTCAATCTTAGATCCAAGACATCAGTGTAGAGACTGAAGACAACAAGGAGAAGAAATCTGCCAAGGACGCATTACTGTTGTGGTGCCAAATGAAGACAGCGGGGTGAGTCTGAACCCCCCGGGGGCCCGGGGCCACTGCAGCCACCTCTCTGCAGCGCTGACGGCCATCTCCTCCACTGCTTTCATCAAGAAGGCTCGTTAACTCGCAAGCAGCTGATGGCTGATATTGCAGCTAGCTCACAGCACGAGAGGAGTTTCTCTATCAGGGAAGCTCCAGAGAGCAGTATATCTTGCATTTTAAAACCCTGAAACCATGTTGAAGAATCACGTCCACGATACTTTATACTTTAAAAAAGCAGTTGGGGGTGTTCTCCTCCTCTTAATTTTTGCTGCTTTGGGGAAGCTTTGTGCAGTCAACTTAAGAGTAGTCTTTATACATTTACCTGTGTTGGTTTTCCTTCCTTTTATTCTTCCTTTGAAATTTTAGTGAAATTACTTTTTAGAGAACTGCATCTGTTCTGTTACTGAAATTGTTAGGTCTCGTGGTACTTAGAACCGATTTCCTACCAGGGTAACTAGAGAGTTACTTAGAACTACTTTGAGGACAGTTGTAACTGTAATGGACGTGATTAATGGTAAGTATGGAGCTCATAAAGAGGGTATGCCTAATAAGGGGATCAACTTAGTTAGAAGCCTTTAATCAACCAGAGATACAAAGTCTGTAAATGGCATAGAATAGCTGAGTGAATAGGGGTAGGTCTCAAATAGAGGGAAGTTTTTCAGGGAGATACTTGGTGTATAAAACTTTATTCAATTCAGTGATCTCAGAAAGAAAGCTGAGTGTCTCATGAATAGGTAATCGCAGCTGCTTGCTCTCTCCCCAGAATTCAGATCTCAGTGACTGCAGGGTCCTGGTATCTTTGCTGGCAGAGGGGAAAGCCAGTGGAGGCAAAGAGGTCTCAGAGGTTTCTGGGGGTTGTGGTCACTTTTTCCTTTGTAACCATGGTGTTTTAAATTTAAGACTCCGTTCACATCTTTTGTCCGATTGACTTAACAAGAAAGAAAAGCCACGTGCATATGTATTTTATTTTTATTTTATAGAAAGCTGAAGTTGAAGCAGTATTTCTTCTGACTTGATTGTCCTTTTGCTATTCATTGCCTCACATTTTTATAGTACTTACAAGCTTTTTCTTGAAAACTGCATTTCGCAAAACTGTAAATCTTTATTTGGTAACTCTGTTGCCTTTTCTCTTGTGCTTTGTCTTTGTTAGGTATCCGAACGTCAACATTCACAATTTCACCACGAGCTGGAGGGACGGCATGGCCTTCAACGCACTGATACACAAACACCGGTAAGTCACATCCTCAGAAATCATACTAACAGTTTCGGGGTAGAATGTTGACATTTTTCTGCCCAGATCTGGGTGACTTTTGACCCTCATATCCATTGCCTTAGATGTTGCGCCTCGGTGGGAATTCCTGCATTCCATGTGAGGAAAATGTGAGAGAATATGTAAATTCTCCCAGACAAACAAGTTTGCCCATTATCTTCAGCTCTAAATAAACTTTGAAGTGTTTGTTCAAAAATCAGGTTTCATTGTTTGATGATTAAATAATAATAGAGAGTTTTACCCTGCTAAGGGGTAGTTTCTGCCATTTTTGGAGTAATGATCATGTCGCATTGGTCATATGTGTTCTTAAGCCATGGTTTTTGTCATGTTCCACTCTTGTTCTGCATAGGCCTGACCTGATAGATTTTGACAAACTAAAGAAATCCAATGCACACTACAATCTGCAGAATGCGTTCAACCTGGCAGAGCAGCACCTTGGCCTCACTAAACTGTTGGATCCGGAAGGTAAGGACTCGAGAGATGAAAGGTGGGACTTTTAGCATCTCTAATAGTGAGGGGCTAGTAGAAAATCTGCTGTCAGTTTATTTGTGCAGTGTGCTTTGGGAATTATTCCAGGAAGAGGAGCTTAATTTTGGTGTGGGAATTACTTGAGGATTTGTGCAAAGGATTATATTTGAAAAGGCCTTGAAAGACAAGTATGATTTAAACGTGTTGGAAAGGAGAGGGCTTGCTAGGCAGACACACTTGCATGAGCAGAGGTGCAGAACCAGGAGCAAGGAAGGTGTGTTTGGGGACTAACAGTTCATTGGGAGTGGTGTTTAGAGCAATAATAGGAATTACCACTGGAAAGGTGGGTAGGGGCCCTATTTTTAGAGGTTATTCATCAGTCATTGAAAGTTCTTAGCAGTGATGCTCAATGAAGGGAACCTGCTATAGACTCTCAGTGAATGCTTGTTGACTGACATTTGTCCCAAGGTGGCAAGCAGCCTTGGGATGAATGCGTACAGACGGGGTGGGGTAGGGGGCTTGTAGGAGGCTGCGCAGTGTTTGCTTTGAGCAAGAAGAGCTTAAGTGAGGAAGGTGCGTCAGGAAACGGGAACGTGTGGGTGGAAGAAGGGTTAGGACTCACAGTCTCTTCTTAGGGCTGACTGCCTAGAGGCAGAGCATCCACGCCCTGCCTGGAACTGCTCCCTCTACTCGGAGTCCGTGCAGCAGGACCCCAGAGACTGACTGCAGGTGCCATGGAGCTGACCTGTGTGGGGCATTCCCTCAGGTTGTAGCTCCCTTACTTAACAAAATCCTAATTCCAGGCTTTTAGCAGGAGCTGTCATAGGCACTTTTTCTTACTTTGAAAAAGCATTTGAAATATAAGAGGATTTGTTTGTACTACTGGAGCTTTTTAGATCACAGCTCTTAGCTGTGAGCAAATACTAGAGAGAGAAAACTGTGAGTGAAAGTTTAAAGTTCTTATAAATATAGAACAGGAAGTTTAACTCCCCAAGGGCAGATCGAGGTCATGAGGCTGCCAAGCAGGCTTGCTATTTCCCAATGCATTAGATTCACTGATATGTTCACTATACAGGAAGCTGAGATAAAATTATCTTTGTGCTAACCCATTAAATGATTTCTTAATATAAACAGAAAACTAAAATTCCTTGGGCTGTGATTAATCTTCTTAACCCCTGTTTTAACTATGGGAAGACATTCTTTCTCAGCCATAGCTCTTTGTGCTAAATGACCTTTTTTTTTTTTTTAATAACTTGCTCATTAGTTAATCTTTCTAATCACTTCCCAATATGAAGAACGGGATATATGTTCCCCAGATCACAAGACAAGGAGCTAAAAAAGGCAGTGATGTCACTTATCCTGTGGGTTTGATCTTGATTATTAGTTGTCCTTAGTATTGTTAGTTGCCCAGTGCCCAGAGAGCATCAGCTGAGATACAGTTGCAGACAAGTTACAAAACCACAAGGTTTTTGCCTGCTCACATCTTCCCAATTATGTCGACATTTTGTGTTTATTAAATTGTGTACAGGACCAGCATTTTTCTTCTTTTTCTTTTTCTTTTTTTGGGGGGGGTGGGCCTTCCTCCATTTCTCTCTCCTCGGGGCCTGCTTGGATGGGGCCAAGCAGATGCAGAGTTGGCTACGAGGACTACTAGGGTGGAAACAGTAGCTGCTGTTCTGGTCCCCACTGCCATAGGCTGCCTCGGTGACATTGGGCAGGGAGCTTCCCAGCCCTGTGCCCTAGTGTTCTCGTCTTTAAGAGAGACGATCCTGCCTCACACAGGGCTGCCAGGAAGATAGAAGGCACACATGTGAATGCATTTTGAAAAATAACCTGATTATCAATTAAGAGTCATCCTCTGTATTCTCTTTTCTGTCTGTCCCAAGTTAAGCGTGTCACCCAATATTGCCATACCTCAAACTCCTGGCATCTTCATACATTTACTGATTCCCTTAGTGAATACTTACTGACTGCCCCCTTTATGCAAGACAACACACCAGGAATTTGAGAGGTGGAACAGCACAGGGCTTCCCCAGACACAAGGTTCGTACCCTTGGGGACGTAGTCTTGTAAAACAAAGAAAATATGGGTAAGCAAATTATAGTACCTGGCAGAGAGTGGACTGTTGACCCATGTAAACAGAGTCTTCAAGGGAACGGAGGAGAGAGACAGTAATTCTGGCTATAGGGATTGGAAACAGCTGTGTTGGAGCAGTAACTTTTCAGGTGGACCCTTGAAGGATAGGAAGAAGGGGATGGGGTGGGCAAGGACCTTTTAGGCAAAGGGAAATTGTGAGTAAAGTGAAGGAATATTGGGAATTGTGGAGTGTGTATGGGGAATGTTGAATAGTCCAGTTTGGCTCAGATTGTGCCTGAGAAGAAATAGTAGGCTCTAGAATTAGAAGTGTCACAACAGTGGTTGGCTCTTAATAGGGAGCCTGATACTCAGTGGTTGGAAGGAAGGGAAGGAAAGTTAAGGCAAATTCTAGAGGATTAAGGGGCTTAGACTTGATTTTTTGTAGATTGTAGGGCACTTCTGAATAATTTTGAGCTAGGAGAAAGTGTGTTTGCAGCCTTGCTTCTGGAAGATCAACCAGGGGCAGTGTGTAAAGTGAATTGAGTAGTAGCGGAACCCAGTGAGGAAGCCCTTGCTTCAGGTCTGCTTATGCAACCATGAGAGTCTGAACCATGAATGACAATAAGGATTCCATAGATAGGATCATCTGGACTCGGATTTGGTGACTAACTGAATACCAGGTAACAATAAGATAAGGATGTCCAAAGAGACTCAGTGACTGGAAGCAGTTCTGGTGGCATCAGCAGAAATGAGGTTACAAGAAGCACAAGCCCAGTTTGGGAGTGGGCGTGGGTAGGGAGATGAGCATGCCTGGCGAGTAGCCACATCGCGAAGAATTCTCACTGAATTCTTCTGTAGTCCTCATTTTTCTCCACTGGTTTTCTTCTTGGTAGCTTGGGATCCTGGAGAGGAAGGATCATGTCTCTTAAGACTTTTATGTCCCATTGCAGTAGTTAGAAGGCATTTATGAACATTCTTATCATAAAAGAGTCGGTGAGATGGTTTCATCCTCTTTAGCCTTATAATTAATGCACTGATGGCAGAACTTTCAAATACAAACATTGAAGACACTGGCCTGTTTCAGTGTTGAACAGTTCTGGGTTGTTCCTGCAGCCCGGGTGGTTGCGCCACGAGCAGAGTACTGAACAAAACCTTCTCCGGGTTACAGATATCAGTGTGGACCACCCTGATGAGAAGTCCATTATCACTTATGTGGTGACCTATTACCACTACTTCTCTAAGATGAAGGCCTTGGCTGTTGAAGGAAAACGAATTGGAAAGGTGAGTTCACACCAATTTTATAAGTTGTGAGACATGATTAGCGTTCACATCTTAATGTACTGCCACTGAGCACCTTGTTCTCCCCATGCGCTGATGAGTTCAGCCGGTATCAATGTGTGGTGGGCACCCCAAGACGCAGGGTAGTAGGCAGAAGCCTCTTCATCCCTAAGAGTGACGGGAGGTAGGAGCAGCAGCTACAATATTTAGGGAGAGATTTGAGGGGCATCTCAGACCCAGAGACACGTCTCCCCTCAACCTTATCAGAAAACAGGGTATTGGAAATCTGATGAGTTGGCTGATGTCGTGGGTGTGAAATCCTACTTATCCAGTTGAAAAGGCCCCACTATTACGCTTTTTTATTTTTCATTTGGCTGATGTTCACCTGCCATATATTTCAGAACACCTCATACCAGATGATACCGTCTTCTTAATGCAAGGAGAATGGAAAATTCATGGGCACTCATGGGACGGGACCAGGCAAAACAGAGCCCTTTTTGTTTTTCTAGGAATTCTGGAGCTGTGGCAGCAGGAGTCATTCTGAATCTTAAACCCTGTGCCTGGGGGTTGGGAGGTTACAGAACCAATTACACTTGAGTTAAGCTGTCATCATTGCCCACAAGTATTAGCTGCAGTCTGAGTGCCTATTAACACATAGTTCCTCGAGTTTAAAATGCTTATGCCAGAGTGGCCTAGAACTGTTTCACAGCCAGTCATTAAGTGTGCATGTGCTCTGTAGGGTTATAAGCCTGTTTCCCTTACTTGGCAGTATGATCTTACTGTTCGGTTTTTCTAACTCTTGTTTACAGGTGCTTGACAATGCTATTGAAACAGAAAAAATGATTGAAAAATATGAGTCACTTGCCTCTGACCTTCTGGAGTGGATTGAACAAACCATCATTATCCTGAACAATCGCAAATTTGCCAATTCTCTGGTTGGGGTTCAACAACAGCTTCAGGCATTCAACACTTACCGCACTGTGGAGAAACCGCCCAAGTAAGATGCAGATGGGAATGCATTACCGTTTGTGTGGGCAGACAGATGATGGCGGCCTCAGACCCCTGTTTTCTGACTTAGGTGACCTCATCTCGTAATGAGTGCCTCTCACCAGGGGTCTGTCTTACTCCTTTTTATCTGACCCTGAGTGGCTGAGCTGTGTTAAAACCACGCCCTCTGTGAGCCCTTCCCAGTAGTTTGTGCCCCTGGTATCTAGATACTGATACGTGAGAATCCTAAGAGATGGTACAGGTCTCCAGTCCCTTTTCCTAGACTCTTATGCCTGATGTGTTTCAGAATTCCTTACGCTCTGGATTTTAGAGAAGTAGCTGAGTACGTGTATATTGTTTATGATAAGCCTCCCAGTGGGCCTGAAACAGTAACCCATTGTCAGGCCTACTAATAAGCCTGTAGCAAAGTGTGTAACTACAATGCGTTGAATACAGACAGACAATAAGTAGTTTTATATCTGTCTGTTCAGATCAGTTTTTGTTGTCCCCCAAATTGATTTTTGACTTCTTTTTGAAAATTCTAATTGTCAAATAAGGATTATGGACCTTATCCCTTCTTAGAGTTTGAAAGTCATTCCTCCTTTTTCTGTAACCCAGCTCAGTTGTGAATTCCTTGCTGCGGTCTCTGAAAGCCATTGAAAGTTACACTAGGTAGTCATTTGAAGTAATTCTTGCTGAATGTATTCAGCTGTGCTCTCTGAATGAAGTCCATCGTCCAGGATGTATAGTCTAAACCTTGAATGAAGTGATTAATAAAAGAGTGGTATTGTGTTCCCCCAAATATAAATCTCAGTAGCAGCAACGAACCAACCCCACCAAAATTCCACAGTTGGGTGCATTTTGCGGTCTGTAATACCCAAAAACTAATGCACTGTTTTCTCTAACATGAGTACCACATAAATCAGACCAGAGATAAATGGCTTTTAAAATTGTATGGCTGTGTGAAAGGTTTTTTTCTCCAAAAGCAAATGAATTTTTCCCCTTGAAGGAACGTGTGTGTGTGTGTGTGTGTGTGTGTGTGTGTGTGTGTGTATATATATATTTTTTTTTTCCCCTATACTTAGGTTTACTGAGAAGGGGAACTTGGAAGTGCTGCTTTTTACTATTCAGAGCAAGATGAGGGCCAACAATCAGAAGGTCTACATGCCCCGGGAGGGCAAGCTCATCTCTGACATTAACAAGGTAAAGCCCATCCATCTGGTCCTATGTGGGCCTTGACCTTCTGTAGGCTTCATGTTCTAAATCTTGATTGCTAAGAGGGCAGTCTGAAAGTGTCTGTCCCGGCCTGCTGAACTGATGAGTGACAGCAGTGGCTCGGGTTTTACAGGGGGTCAAGCAAATACTTGGGTGGTGGGTTGGTCTATCGGAGTTTTGGGAGGGAATGTTAGATTTTATCAAACCAGTCTTGGTTCATTCTCTTTACCCTGTTACTCTTCATCTGTCCAAGGCAGTTGACTCTAGCATCTTTAAGTTGCAGAAGGGAGAACTTGAAACCATATTTCATGTATCTGGAATCTCTATAGAGGTTGGGGCTTAGGACTTTGGCTGTTTCTATCAGAAAGGCTGTCCAACAGTTTCCATTTCGGTCTGTTTTGTCTGTAATTATAGAATTTCACAGTGGGCATTATTTCCAGGTAGAAATTTGAAAAATCTAGAATGTGGTCAGTTTTATACATTTAGATTACTTTAAGTGGAATTTTCTTAATGTAAGCTATATTTCATAAAAATTAATTTACTGTGAACATTAGGTGAGGATTTTGAACAAAATGCCCAGATGTGTGAATTAAAAACAAATAGCTCAAAAAAAGGGGGGTGGGGGTGCCTGGCTGGCTCAGTTGGTGGAGTGTGCAACTCTTGATCTTGGGGTCATGAGTTTGAGCCCCACATTGGGCATAGAGATTACTTAAATGAATAAAATGTTGCAAAGAAACAAGTGTCTCAGGATGGGGTGAATAAGAGATTCGTAATATGATTTCTTTCTGAGAAATCATTTATCTTTTTTATGTGATCGGATCTGTTGAAGGTAATTACTGTTTCCTCTCAAAGTAAGAGATTTATAATTTAGTTATATTGCTCCTTATCTACACTGTTTTGTTTTCCAAATATAACACAGGACTTTTAGATATAGATAGAGCGTTCCCGTGAGGCTAAACTGAGAGAAAACGATTTATTTTCTCAAGGCTTAGGAGTCCATGGGGGTGGAAACGGGATGTCCCTTTTACAGAGTTCTCAGGTCTTACTGAGAAGTACTAGCTGTTGACTGTAGCCAAGGAAAGTTCCTTGAACGTTGCAGGAAACTGTTCCTTTTTTGCCTCTCTGTAGGCCTGGGAAAGACTGGAAAAAGCGGAACACGAGCGAGAACTGGCTCTGCGGAACGAGCTCATCAGACAGGAGAAACTGGAACAGCTCGCCCGCAGATTCGACCGCAAGGCAGCTATGAGGGAGACCTGGCTGAGCGAAAACCAGCGTCTGGTGTCTCAGGTTCTGCTCTAGACCTCATTCGGGGACTTGCTCTCCAGGGGTCATCTAGAAACGTAGACCATCCCCGAGGGCTGCAGGACAGCTGCTTATCGACACCCACTGTTCTAAAGTAACTCGAGTCCTCTTAGTCACTTCCCATGAAGAGGATGTTTATCATTTCTGATGTACTTGGTCTTCTGTTTATCTAACTTTCCATAGATTTGGAAGCAGCTCAAGCAGAGTTTGTTTAGAGCCAGTGAGTGAGTGTGAACTCACATTTATATAATTTTTAGAGATTTCTCTTACCTTTCATCTTTGACAGTTGGACTGGTCATGAAATAAGTAAAAGTGACTTTGCCTTCTCCTTGGGTTCGCACAAACTGTCACCTGCTCCAGTCACATAAGCATAAGATGCTAGATACAAGCTTGCACCCCTCTGTAAAATGAGAAGTTGCTGATTTGCTTTGGGGAGGGCATCTTAGCTCTAACAGGGAGTTTCAAGTGTCCTAGGGAAGGCAGAGACCAGCAGCTGGTGGGGCTCAAGTCATTGTGGCTTTAGGACCACCAGAGATTGTGTTCGAGATTCAACTTCTCTCTCTGTTCCAGTTGGACGGCTTTTTTATTTTCTGTGTGGTTTTTCTTTTGCCCCCATTTCTCTATAGGACAACTTTGGTTTTGACCTTCCTGCAGTCGAGGCCGCCACAAAAAAGCACGAGGCCATTGAGACGGACATTGCCGCGTACGAGGAACGCGTGCAGGCTGTGGTCGCCGTGGCCAGGGAGCTCGAGGCGGAGAACTACCATGACATTAAGCGCATCACAGCAAGGAAAGACAATGTCATCCGGCTCTGGGAGTACCTACTGGAGTTGCTGAAGGCCCGGAGGCAGCGTCTCGAGATGAACCTAGGGTTGCAAAAGATATTCCAGGAAATGCTCTACATTATGGACTGGATGGACGAAATGAAGGTAGAACTTGAGTGAAAGGAGGCCAGAGCTTATCCAGCGGGACCTCTCTTTCCTGGCACCACCCCACCCCGACTGACCACACAGCATCCAGTGTGCCCTAACTGCCCGCTCTGTAAAGCCAAAGGGGGCCACATTCGCTGTGGGAAGATTGTTAGTTCAGGAGTTAAATGGGATGTGAGGTGTGACAAAAGTTGCATTGAAAACCAGTTCCATAGCTACAGGTCTGCTACAGTGATTTAGATTTAATTTAGATCTATTCCACCATAGGGAATCAATCAAATTATGGTTTTCTGTGTTTTTAGCTCTTGAGAGTTGAACTAGTTTTCCATGTCATTGATCTGTGTGTGAGTGGCTCTAGTTGGGGGAGGAGCCCAGGAAGGTAATGTGGGCAGATGGGAGAGGGCTAGGCAGTGTGGGGCGGAGTGAGGGTCGGGAACCGGGCAATCCCAGTTCACATTGTCAGTGCTGGAGCTGTGTAGTCTCCTTGAGTCTCCTTTCTCCGTTTTTAAGTTGAGATCGCACTGACCACCTCCCTCATTCGGTTATAGCAGGGATGAAGTATGGGAATAGTGTACACGTCATAGGTCAGGGTTGGCTGGAAATGGCTGCCCAAGCCACTTTGTGTTTCCCCTTCCTTAATTGACAGCCCAGAGCATAGACTTCCAAGCTTTCCTCCTGCCCAGGAAGAGACCTGCCATTGTGCCAAGTCCCTGTGCCCGTTTGTGTTCTCTGCTGCGGGCCGTCGAAGGCTCATCCGTGTCAAGCAGTCCCCCAGCTGGAAGGCATTTAGCTCCGTAGCTGGAGCAGAACAGGGCAGTTTGTAGACAGTACAGCGAAGCCCCCTTTGTCTCAGCGTGCTGTGTTCCCAAGCTCGACCTTATGCAAGGATATAAGCCCTCGTCTTTTACTTAACCTCTTGAGCCGTTCCTGGCAGAGGGATAGGGTCACCTCGTCCCATCAGTTTGCCCTCTTATTGTCCCAGTTTTACGATGTTCTCAAGTATGGTCTGTGTTGACCTTTCAAAGTAGAAATGTTCATAAAATCTAGCAGGGAGGCGCTTTTCATCTTATAAATCATGTTGTACATTAAAGTTCAGATTTTGGGCCAGAGACTTCCCTCAGAAGTAGGAGTGAAGTAGAAATTCCATCTGGAGAGGAAGTCAGATGAGGCCCCCAAATTGGGCTGATGGAAGGAAGAAAAGAAAGTGTTAGTGGACTCAATCTTAAACCAAAGAAATTGCTCAGGCCCTATTAAGCAGGAAGCCACCTGACCTTGTTTTTACTTGGTTAAAGATGTAGTTTATAAGCTTTCAACTAGATTCTTCTCCCATTGACAATGTGAGTATTACCAAGGCACACCAGTAAGCTTTTAACCGAGGAAAACATCCATGGAACGCGTCAGCAACTTCTGGGAGATTTCTTTTAACTTTGAAATAACTACAACATTTCTCTCTTCTCTTCTGGAATATCGTTGCTGTGGCGGTTTCTTCTTCGAGCCCCAGTTCACACGTCCTACCACTTCCCTGCTCCCTTTTTTTCTCTTCACTTCTTAGTGTATTTTTGACCTGCTTATTCCAGGGTAGATGATCTTCAGTTTCTTATGTCTCTCCTTATGCAGGCTCTCGGGTTAGTTTGGCTTTGTTCCGATATGCTTGTCGTTCTGCTCCCCTAGAAGATGCAGGGAGGATGGCTGGCTGGAGAGGGTGCGATGTGGTTGCTGGCTCGCAGCTTGTCCAGAGAGTACGAGACATCGAAGCCGAGGTTGTCTGCACAGATGTGTCCTCTGTTTTCTCTGGTGCACAGGTGCTGTTACTGTCTCAAGACTATGGCAAACACTTGCTTGGTGTGGAAGACCTGTTACAGAAGCACGCCCTGGTCGAAGCGGACATTGGCATCCAGGCAGAGCGGGTGAGAGGTGTCAATGCTTCTGCGCAGAAGTTTGCCACAGACGGGGAAGGTAAGGATGGACTGTTGGCAGACCTTCACTTCTCTGCCACCAGAGATCCATCTCTATAGAAGTAGATAAGTTGTCTGTGCCAGTGGGGTTTTTGAAGTTACCGTGCCGTTGTAGGTTCCCAGTGAGTTTGTCATGGGTACACGAGATGCAGTAGGGTGGCCTTCTGGATACTTTAACTCTGTCAGGCTTTTCTGAAATGGACATATATTTCCATTAAATACTCAAGTACTGCTTGGTTTTGAGTGGTGATATTTGGCAGTCAGGCTTTGCCTAGACCACACTCAGTGCATACCAGCACCCTGGTGTGGCTGCTCAAACATCTCCTTGCTTTCACATACGGTCGTACATACCCTTGTTTAAAGGGTCTTTGGAAGGATTTGGTTGTGTTCCTTATATTTGAGAAACAATTAATTGCAGCTGACCTTTTTCTTATGATTTATGTGCTTCTTTGGTTCATAAATGATCACTTTGCACTTGGGGCAAAAAATAACACTTAACATTGCCCTGCACCTACCCACCCACCTCCAGTCAAGGCCCTGGGAGGTTCTCCATTGCCTTATAACATGGCCCTGCACCGAGAATGGAACTGGTAATCTAGTGGTGAGAAAATGGGTGTAACTCACTACTTGCAAACTGCCGGACTCCCACATCACTTCCTTGCATTAAACAGGTTATAAGCCCTGCGACCCTCAGGTGATCCGAGACCGCGTGGCCCACATGGAGTTCTGTTACCAAGAACTCTGCCAGCTGGCAGCTGAACGCAGGGCTCGTCTGGAAGAGTCCCGCCGCCTCTGGAAGTTCTTTTGGGAGATGGCAGAAGAGGAGGGCTGGATACGGGAGAAGGAGAAGATCCTGTCCTCCGACGATTACGGGAAGGACCTGACCAGCGTCATGCGCCTGCTCAGCAAGCACCGGGCATTCGAGGATGAGATGAGCGGCCGCAGCGGCCACTTTGAACAGGCCATCAAGGAAGGTGAAGACATGATCGCGGAGGAGCACTTCGGGTCAGAGAAGATCCGAGAGAGGATCCTTTACATCCGGGAGCAGTGGGCCAACCTGGAGCAGCTCTCGGCCATTCGGAAGAAGCGCCTGGAGGAGGCCTCGCTGCTGCACCAGTTCCAGGCGGATGCCGACGACATCGACGCTTGGATGCTGGACATCCTCAAGATCGTCTCCAGCAATGACGTGGGCCACGATGAGTACTCCACACAGTCTCTGGTCAAGAAACACAAGGACGTGGCGGAGGAGATCGCCAACTACAGGCCCACCATCGACACGCTGCACGAGCAGGCTGGTGCCCTCCCCCAGGAGCATGCTGAGTCTCCGGACGTGAGGGGCAGGCTGTCGGGCATTGAGGAACGGTACAAGGAGGTGGCAGAGCTGACGCGGCTGAGGAAGCAGGCGCTGCAGGACACCCTGGCCTTGTACAAGATGTTCAGTGAGGCTGACGCCTGTGAGCTCTGGATCGACGAGAAGGAGCTGTGGCTCAACAACATGCAGATACCAGAGAAGCTGGAGGACCTGGAAGTCATCCAGCACAGGTGAGTGGGAGTGCTGCCGGGGGTGCTGGGGCCACCAGCCGCCCCTTGTTTCCGCTCATGACCAAGGAGGTGAGTACCCTGTTGAATTGCCTTTCCAGATTCGAGAGCCTTGAACCGGAAATGAATAACCAGGCTTCCCGGGTCGCCGTGGTGAACCAGATTGCGCGGCAGCTCATGCACAGCGGCCACCCGAGTGAGAAGGAAATCAAAGCCCAGCAGGACAAACTCAACACGAGGTGAGTGTGCAGCCGGCGGTGTGCTGGCTCCCTGTGTGTCGGACCAGGGAGGGCGAGGTCACTGGCGGGGCCTTGTTGTCGGGAATTGCCCACACGGGGTCACTGATAATGTGGCCCTGATGTCACAGCATTGGCATCTGCGTTTCAGCATACCCTGGTTTTGCAAGAAGTGTCTTCTGGGGTGATGTCATTCGAGGTAGCCTGGCCCCTGCCTGGCCCCACATCAGAAGTTAAGGTGTTAGTGTGAGGCCTGTCCCCAGTGTGGAGGACCATGGCATCAAGGTGGCTGGTGATTTCTGGAGATGATTTTGAGATGATTTCTGGAACAGAATTTTAACGTGTTTTAGATATAATTGGCGAGTGGAAGTCTTGATTATCAAGTTAGACCTTTGTCCTGATGTTATCTTTCTGTTGGATAAACACATTTGAGTAGGTTATGGTGGCCTCGGTTCTGAAGGTGACTGTCAGGCGTTTTGGGTTTGGAAAATGTTCATTAGGTGCAGTTCAGAGATAAGTAAAATGCGCGTGGCAGAAATGCAGTTACGGAAAAGTAACTGACTCTGGGGGACAGATGTGCTGTCCACACTGGAGCTCCTTGAACAAGTGCCTCTTCATGTCCGGCTTTTTCCAGATGATATCGCGTCTCTGAGCTGTTGAGATGATAATTTGGTGTACATATACTGAGTGAGATGATTGTTCAAAAAGCATTTATTCTCATAGCAGAGATGGAGAGAAAACATGACCACTTTGACCTTGACTGTTACTGTCACTGTGTAGCCGTGAGCTGGCAGCCAGTCTCTGACACGGCTCTCTCCATGCCCTTGTGCTCACAGGTGGAGTCAGTTCCGGGAGCTGGTGGACAGGAAGAAGGACGCTCTTCTCTCTGCCCTGAGCATACAGAACTACCACCTTGAGTGCAATGAAACCAAATCCTGGATTCGAGAGAAGACCAAGGTCATCGAGTCCACCCAGGACCTGGGCAACGACCTGGCCGGGGTCATGGCCCTGCAGCGCAAGCTGACCGGCATGGAGCGGGACCTGGTGGCCATTGAGGCAAAGCTAAGTGACCTGCAGAAAGAGGCCGAGAAGCTCGAGTCCGAGCA
Organism: Halichoerus grypus; assembly: GCF_964656455.1. NCBI lineage: Eukaryota > Metazoa > Chordata > Mammalia > Carnivora > Phocidae > Halichoerus > Halichoerus grypus. The sequence goes on along the minus strand of NC_135721.1, from coordinate 64,827,657 downwards.
CCCCGACCAGGCTCAGGCCATCCTGTCTCGGCTGGCCGAGATCAGCGACGTGTGGGAGGAGATGAAGACCACCCTGAAAAACCGCGAGGCCTCCCTGGGAGAGGCCAGCAAGCTGCAGCAGTTCCTGCGGGACCTGGACGACTTCCAGTCCTGGCTCTCCCGGACTCAGACGGCCATCGCCTCTGAGGACATGCCCAACACCCTAACCGAGGCGGAGAAGCTCCTCACGCAGCATGAGAACATCAAAAACGAGATCGACAACTACGAGGAGGACTACCAGAAGATGAGGGACATGGGCGAGATGGTCACCCAGGGACAGACCGATGCCCAGTACATGTTTCTGCGGCAGCGGCTGCAGGCCCTGGACACTGGGTGGAATGAGCTCCACAAAATGTGGGAGAACAGGCAGAATCTCCTCTCCCAGTCACATGCCTACCAGCAGTTTCTTAGGGACACGAAGCAGGCCGAGGCCTTCCTTAACAACCAGGTACTGCTCCTCACTTGCCTTTGCTTCCTTCCTGGTACAGCAGGTCCTGCTTGCTGTAGCCAGGCTGCTGGTTCAGAGCAGTCCTGTGTGGAAACAGAAGGATAATTGAGAGGCTTTTTACCCTCCAACTTCCAAGGCATTGAAGCCTATCCCAAAGTAGGGATGGGAGCTGAAGCTTCCTGCGGGAGTGTCTTGCCCTGCAGAGTACCATTCTGTTTCAGCCACTCTCGAGGATCTCTTACGTTCATAGCATGTCCTCATAGTATCGCATTAGATTGGCAATATTCTGTAAGGCAGTAATCCAATTTGATGATTCAAAAAGTACAGTGAGGGGGGTTTTTTGTTTGATTGTTTTTTTTATTTTTTCTCTTTTTTTTTTTTTTTTGGTGGAGGAACTAAGTGGTTCTGTCTTCCTTGCTCTAGAAGATTCAGGGACTTCACCCAATGACATAAGGCAGAAACTAGAGAAAGGAAACGGCTGAAGATGGTGGCCAACATCAGGGTTGTTAATCTCTTTCGAAGAGAGAGTTTGAAGAGTATGTTGCCACTGGGCAGTGGGCACATGAGAGGACCCTGGTGGCTGATGCGTAAAGCACTGCTTGGTTTCCTCACTTTGGGAGAAAATTTAGCCATTTAGCCAAGGAAATTTCGTTCCTTATGGGATCCCGCTAGGTTTTTTTCCCTCCCAACCTTTTGTTTTCTCGGATTCAGTAGATTATTTAAGTACAATGGAGCAGGTGTTATGAAGTATGTGTTGCATGGAAACTTAGGACATAGGAAAGAGTGCTTTCATTATTCTGGAAACGAGTTGTATTTCATGATGTTTCATCCTGCTGTGGTTTTGGTTGTCTCTCTTTGAAAAAGGAGTACGTTTTGGCCCACACTGAAATGCCCACCACCTTGGAAGGAGCTGAAGCAGCTATTAAAAAACAAGAGGACTTCATGACCACCATGGATGCCAATGAGGAGAAGATCAACGCTGTTGTGGAGACGGGCCGGAGGCTGGTGAGCGATGGGAACATCAATTCAGATCGCATCCAGGAGAAGGTGGACTCCATCGATGACAGGTATGGCGCTCAGGCTCCTGAGGGAGTCTGGTTCCCTGGGACTCCCAAGCCTCTGAGGCATTAGCCACAAGTCCTTGGGACTGTGGGTATAAATTACCCAGTGAGCAGGGTCTGGATAGCTGGCAAAATTTAATTTATCTACCACAGAAAATCAGTGAGCAGCACCTGGCTGCCTGGAAAGGTGGTTCTCATGGTCAGGCATGTACAGGTGTCCACAAAAGAACAGAAACCCTGAGAAGCCAAACTATTATTTAATCAAAGATTTATAAGAGCCGTGATGCCAATTAGCAATAGGGTATAAGCCGTGCCCTTTGAGAGTTGAAGTGTGTAGCCTTGTCTCGTGACAGGGCCTCAAGAGCCTCACTTCCCCAGCTAAGCCCACGTTCACCTTCATCCACGCCAGACTCCTCTGAAGACTCTCAGGAGGGAGTAAGGAGAGACGGCGAGGTTTGCTTATCCTGAGGACCTGGCAGAGCCACAAAGGAACATTATCAGGCCCTTCTCAGAAAATTGGCTGGGATAATGCTGTAATAGGATTTTTTCCTGTTGAGAGAAAGGCCCCTTTCCTCTTCCGCCAAGGCATTGCTAAGATTTGATGTTTTTATTTTTGTTTACTCATTTATTTGCAGTTATGATTTTCCTCCCTGCCTGAAGGCCAGTGTACTCTGTTTGTAAGCGTCATTCTCACCCTGCCTTGCCTGTTACTAAAGTGGGAGGTCAGGACAGACCAAGGTTTGGATGCACCAGGATAGGCTGGTTCTCGTCTCGCCAGTTGCATCCTGGTTTAGCCTGTCTAGGTCAGTCTCCAGCCTCTGTTCCACCCGATCTTCTATGGTCCCAGTTTGGGCTGGATTTAAGGGCTCGTTTTTAAACTGATGTCATTGACAAACAGGCTTCTTTTCTGGCTTTCAAGTGCAGTGAAAAGGAAGAACTTTTTGCTGAGAATGTTTCCTTACTTAACCATATCTGGGACCCTCGGCCTTATGAAGTTTTTATGATACGGAGTGGAAGGGGGAATTACTCCCTCCCCATGAAGACTGAGCTTTTGGCTTTAGCACTTCCAAGTCTGTCTTTTTCAACCGTACCTTTGAAGGGTGCTAGCATGAAATAGGGTGTAACATATATTCTCATTTTGTATCTATTGCTCTTCAAACAACTACAAAAAAGAAAAATAAGTCCACCAAGCCCTTGAGTGAGTGTAAAAAACAAAGATTAGGCAAGGTATTGTTAACTTAGAGAAAAAGAATTTCCTTTTTTCCTAATGTTAAATCTCAAGTTATTTTGTCAGTACAGCACGTCATGCTCGTCTCTGTTAGACGCATATGTCTGGTTTCCTGAGGGCGGACTTGGCCGTTAGGGACGCGTGCTTCCAGGCAGGCGTGCAGCTGCCTTGCGCTTTCCTGTGTGTGTTTATACGTCCCCTGGTGCTGCAGCTGTGAGGGGTTTTTGGAAGCAGGTGATATTGTCAAGACTGGAGACTCGTGGGTAGGAGAGAACGTTTCAGCAGCCCTCAGTTGTGGTTTAACCTTCCTTTTGCCCTTGACTTGGAGCCTGGGCTCCTGGGCTTCCAGAGCCTCCTTAGGATTTCTGTCTTGAAGAAGAAATGGAACATACTATCCATAAACAAAAGAAAGATGGAAGGGGGAGGGGGCTTTCCATTGATCAGCCCTCAGGATGACTACGTTTTCCTCAGCTCTTGTTCACTGAATTCTGGTTTCACTTTCATATCTCCAGAGGGGATCAGAAACTGATCCCAGAAGATACTTGTCTGTTACAAAATACACAGCTGTGGGGGCACAAGCTAAGTAAATATCTGAATCTTCAGATCTAATCCCCTGTCCAGAAACATTCTGATGCTCTGGTAAAGCTATTTTCATAAAACGCAAAATCATTATAATGCGCTTACGTTCTGGAAATCTTGTCAATTACCACTGAGTTTGTTGAAATGAAAAAATACCAGAACAAAGACACTGGCTCTTAACAGATGTGGGTGGGGTGTGAGTGACCTTTAAAGTGCTCATGCCTGGGTGGAAAGGAGCCTGCTGTCCAAGCCGGCCCCAGGGAGTGCGAATGGGTGAGCTTCCTGGCTCGAAGGAAGTTCCAGCCACAGTGCAGTCCTGGGAGAGCAAGGAAACAGGATCCAGCTTCGTAAAGCCAGACCCTGTCTCACACGGGAAAAAGTTTTTGTAGTATCCATCTGTTTTACTCAGGCACCTGTGGTTCTTTACTTTTTACAAGAACCAGAGGTAGACCTAGCATCTGCCTCAGAGGATGAAGGAGATTCTGAGTCGAACTGTAGGGGTAGAAGGTGAGAAATGGAAATAAAGCAACAGATTTAATCTTGCCCCAGACAAAGAGCACCCTTAGGACTGTAGGAAACTATGGCCAAGTTTTAGAAGCTCCTTTCCTATCATTAAATCCAGGATCCAGCTTGAAAGGCCTTCCCCGAACGCCATTGGTTGCTGCTGGTCAACAGTGAAGCCCCATTCACTTCTCTCGAGGGTTTTCCGAGTCCGCACAAGTGTCGTGCTGCCCCTGTAGCTGTTTTTCGCTCCTCAGAGCATGCCCCTCAGATGCCATCATCGTGCCCTCTTGGAGATGTGTGTCATTTGGACACGGGGCCCCAGGTCACCATTTGGCCTTTCCCTTCTGCCTGGTCCCACTAGAAGAGAGAGACTGCCCGGCCAGAAATCTGTTGGGCACGTGTGAGACTTAAGTATGTAAGCTACCTTCAGGATCTGTTTGGTTGTGTTTCTGTGTGGTGAGACTTCTCAGGCAGTGTTTGAATTATTTTTATCTCCACCATTGCCATGAGCTTCAATTGAGGGTGCGTATCCTGTTGTAGCTGCCAGTTTCTGATTCCTCCTTACCTTCTGAGCACTTGGGTGTGGCACCGTGGAAGGGACCTGGGTCTCTTACTCAAGACCTTTGACTACAGGCAGGACCTCCTGCATTTTGTGCCTGAATCCAAATTACCTTCCTCCTGAAGATTGGCTTTATATTCTTACAACCCCCTGCAAATAGTGACTGGAATTTGAGGTTTGGGAACTTAAGCTTTTTTTGGACATTCCTTCCCCACCCACATTTTTAGACAGTAATTCCTTTAGCCCAAATTCACTAACAGTCTTAAATTTTTTTTCAAATTTTTGGTATCTGAGAAAGGGTATCAATGCAGTAAAGAGGCTTTGGCCTTTATTTTTTGTTGTTATAAAAGAAATATAATGTGAAAAACGTGGGGAGAGAAGGTACAGCCTTTAATCTTATCCCTGGCACTTTCCGATCTGTGCCATGGGGTTTTATACCATTGAACATGCATACACTCTTTCCATTTAGCATTATTTAAGAAGTATTTCTCTATTTTTGCATTTTACCTAAGTGATATAAGAATACTAAGGTCCCTCTTCCTGAAGCTATGAAACCCCTTTCAACTAGAACAAATGAGAAAGTCGTTGTGCGTATCTGGCATATACCTGGCGGTGTTACTTCCACTCGTGTTACTCCAGTTGCTCTGTAAGCACCGGCACCCTGTGGGACCAGAGAGCACTTCCCTTCGCTTCCCAGGCAGGTGACGGCTGCTGTGTTCCCACGGTCAGTTTTGCTAGCATTCACTGCGGGCCCGTGGCACCCACAGCGTGGCTGTAAGCTTGCTCGTGCTCCCGAGGAAGGTTCTTAAAGGTCAGTCAGCAGCTAGAGCTCCCTGAGCTGCTCGTGGCATCGGAGAGAATCGGAGGTTGTGTTCTTCCTCATCCCTCTGTGGGGGCCCAACGAGAGAGACCTTGCCCGGGCACATGCAGCGAGGAATTGCTTTGAGACTCAGACTGAAAACCCAGCCTCCTCATTTGCCCCAGTTAATACCCTTCACTTAGGCTGGCCGGCTGGCGTGGGTCCCTCAGGCATGCCGGGGCAGCTGTATCACGGCAGTGCTGCTCGGCTCTCGGTGTGGCGCAGCTCCTCTTTGGTGCCGCGGAGCTGTGTCGAGGCTGTCCTTCTCACAGCACTCCGGCATTCCCGTAGCTGGTCCTCTCCGTCTCTGGTGGAGAGCCTAAGCCACTGGGCGCGTGAAGGAGGTTCACTGCGGAGTTCTGGCACCGTGATGCTGTGTGTGAAGAAGCCCTGTGTTCAGCACTCAGGCTGGGGAGCCAGCACCCCATTTCCCTTATCACTCCCAGGCTTAGCAGCTCCTACTGGTTCTTAGGAATTTTTGCTTAAGGTTTTGTGCTTCAGCTTCATTCAACCTTGATTACTCTTATCCATTCATAAAGAGTGGGGTCTAGTAGGTAGATAATCTCACCCGTCTCAAAATTTTCATTCTTGGTTCATTGTTGTTTGAGGGGAGTTTTTCTCAAGGTGGGAAAATATCTGTTTAGGAGACATTAATTTAAAGCTAGTTTTATATGGTTATCTATATTTTCTTAGCCACAAATTGTCACCCCAGTTTCTTAAAGAGGAGTTTCAAATTCTCTTGCAGTGCCTTAGATGGGGACTTGTACACAGTGCATGCTCAGATTTTTTCCCCTCGCACCAACTTAGGAAGCACTGGATTTATATGGCTCATTTGAGGCCATCCTCTGCCTGTTTTGTGGCTTGGACAGGTGTTTTGGTCTCGCGTACTCATTTGGAGGATGCTAAATTCTCTTGCTTATCTTGCCTTTTTGACATAATGAGAACTGTACAAGCAAACTGCTTTTATTATATGTAGAAACCCAGGAAAGACATTGAGTTATAAATTCAGTCTTTCAAGATTCTGTGTTTCCTTTTTTAAAAGCTATTTTTTATTATTGTTTTAACAGACATAGGAAGAATCGTGAGGCAGCCAGCGAACTTCTGATGAGATTGAAGGACAACAGGGATCTTCAGAAATTCCTGCAAGATTGTCAGGAGGTATGTCTCCCTTCAGCCCCTCCCTTCCTTTCTTCTAAAGAGAGAGAGAGCATTTGGCAGAAGAGCCCTTGGGATTATAAAATTAATTGAGGCCCAGAAGTTCATTTCTAGCTGAGCCAGTATGGCACCTTGTCCGTTCTCTAGCCTGCAAGCTAGCACTTAGAGTAACTAGGTTCTTCTAATCAGAATAGTGCAGAATTCTGTCCATTACAGTGGACCCTAGCCGTATGTGGCTATTTCATTTTAAATTAATTAAAATTAAATAGAATTCAGAGTGTAACTCTTCCATCATACTAGGTGGATTTTAAGTGCTCAGTAGCCAACTGTGATTAGCAGCTGCCATATCGGACAATGCAGATCTAGAACGTTTTCATCGTCGAAGACCGTGTGATACCCCAGAACGTTTAATCTAAATGCATTTAATATCATGTTGTAAGTAAGAAGGGAAGAACTAAGAGGAATAGGAACTGGCTACCCAGGTAAGAAGCAAAGATTTGAAAAATACGGACTGAGTTTCTTACTCACTGAAGACCTTGAAATACCATCTTTCAGGTTCCTTGAACACGTGTCTAACATGCCAAGAGCAGCAATTCTGATTTCAGACTCCCGAGTCTTAACATGTGGTATTAATCTGATGAGTCTCATACTATTTCATGCCCCCCTGATACGTGCATAAACAAACTTGGAAAACTAAAGTTAGCCAGAAAAACGCAGTCTTTCTGCAAGCTAACTGGAGAATAACATCTGGCTGCCTTCACATGTTCATGAGTTCATGAGCACATCTCATTTTTCTGTCTGCTAGAGAACAACAGTGAGACTCCGTCCTCTCTGGTTTATTGGGTTAAATCCCCTCAGAGGCAGAAATGGGATGAAGAATATCCAAAGGAAGCTGCAGGGACCTTGGGGGAGGGCAACTGGTGGGTGTGGGGACAGGATCGGGGCATGTGTGAAGAACATGACTGAACATCACAACACCTTGCCTGCAAACACATTGCTGTGTGTTAGAAGAAATACAGCCCTAACAGCAGTTGTGTTAGATCATGTGTGACAAGTGATCCTTCATGTCCATTCAACTGCTGTCTTACTGTGAATCTTGCAATATGCTCCAGCAGCTAAAGCTTCAGAAAGAAAGCCCCTGAACTCTGTAGGTTAGGGTCTGTCAGCTTCCTGTGCCACTCTGATGAATCTAGATCTGTGGGGGATTTGCCTGGGGCCAGACAGGCTGAAGACAAGAGAGCCTCTTCACATGACACTGAACGTTAATAACCCGTTTGGATAGGATGCTCATTTAATGAGGTATCCATGTCCCCCAGACAGGACACAGAGAAGAGTAATGGGATCGGAAGTTAGCTGTGTAGGGTTGTGTGTTGTTCCACAGGGAATACTCAGTGACTCTTTAGCCCTGGAAAGATCAGGAGCTGTTTGCAGCCTGGGCTTTGCCTTTGACACACTAGAGGCCCCTGTATTACCCCTTGATGGTTCCCCTGTGGTACCATCATGACTCATTTCAACCTCAGGCCATCTTGGGGGGGGATGGAGTGAAGAGGATTCCATACCCTTGCTTAAAAGGCAAGTTTAATGAGATGAAATTCATGGACCTCAGCATGGTGAAACTTAGGCTAAATTTGGGGGAAAGAATGCCAGAAAATGAGCAGGAGGTGAGGAGACAAGAGGAAGCCTTGAGAGAAACCCAGGTGAAGTTTTCCCCTGTTTTCCGTTGACATATATGTGGATTCATAAGTAGAAACGTGGGGAAAAGTAAATGGATAAAATGATAGTCCTTCCCAGTGGAATCACAGGAAATCGTCTTACTGGGTTGTTAGATCTTCGTTACTACTTGTTCCAAATTAGCACCCTTGGTTGTAAGGAGTTCACTCCTTACCACGCACCAGTGACTGTTGGGTATGCCTTGAGGGCTCAGTCCTGCCATGATTTCCCCTCACAATATGCAGAAAGGTTTTGGCTGGCCTGTTAAGTCCTGGGAATGATGTGCAGGTCTCTTTGTGACTGCTCTGCCAAGTCTTCCTGGTTTAGCCTTTCTTTCCTTGAGCCTCATTAAAATTTAGTACAACCATAGCATCTGCTGTGGGATGCCATCTCTCCCACGTCAGCATGGAGAGTTTCCGTGGAGTGACTGAATGTAGGTCAGGTTTGGAAGCTCCAAAACCCTTGGTATAGAAGTTCAAGCAAAGTGGGGGGTGTGTGGTATTCTTTGGCTTTGAACTCTGAACCATTCAGCCTCATTAAAATACATTCCCTTTTTAAGCGTCCGACTCTTGATTTCTGCTCAGGTCATGAGACTGAGTCCCAAGTTGGGCTCCACACTGGGCATGGAGTCTGCTTAAGAGTATCCCTTTCCTTATGCCCCTCCCCCCCTTTAAAAAAAGTTAAATTAAAAAATATCCTTCAGGCCAGGATCTCTGAGAATGGAGTCTGTGTGTGGGCCAGCTTTGCATTTGAAAATCTACCTGTTATGCTCCCGAGAAACTTCCAGAACACTCAGAGGTCAGATTTAGTACCCCTGCTGGCTATGGGTATTGTCCAAAGTCTCGGGAGTCCAATTTGTGTCCCCAGTCCCTTCCCCATGGGTGCCTTGGCTAGAGCAGACACGAGTTGTGAGATCTGCCTTTGTTGCCACTTCAGTAACCACTGCCTGGATGGGGAGATTTACTGCAGGGGCCTCCCTATTCCCAGTTGTAGACGGGTATAGAAAGCAGTGGTATTTCAGTGTGAATTCCTGAAAAGTGATTTAGAAGTTACTGCTTTTCTGTTCTATTCCCTCACACCATAGGGAAACTACATTCAGAAACTGAAGGTTTTTTAGAAGGGCGGTATAACTAGACTTGTGTGGCACAAGGGATAGGGAGTTCCATTGCTTTGCTCTGAGCTTGAATCAGTGATCAAAGCATTTTTCCTATCCCTTTCCAATCTGCACAGTGTTCTTTTTTGCAGAGAATGAGTATATTCTTAAATGACCTTTGCAAATGCCCACGAATAATAACTGTGGTTCTGATTGCAGAATTCTGATGAAGGGCTGATGAACTAGCAAGTTCCATAGCCCCATTTCATTGTGCTGTGTAGCTCATGGTGCTTTATCTGTAGGATTATGTGTTCAGCAAAAAGCAGATTTGTTTCCAAGCCTCTGATTTATATGTAGCTTTTTTTTTTTTTTTTTTAAATCTCTCTGGGTAGGTGGTTATGAATAGCGAAAATATGTGAATGTCCTTTGCACTTTGGATAAATGCCTTCTATTGTGTTTAATCTGTGTGTATGTGGAAGACAGGGGAAGTTTTACCATTTGGCTTCCTTTTAACCTCTTTCCCCCTTGGACTGAATGAATGGCCATAGTAATTCAGATTTGAGCTACCCAGATAACTGGAAAAAAGGTAATTCTTTTAAAGTAGGAAATTTAGTGTCTCTGTTGTTACGTAACCAACCTATGGTCCTAGCTTACAAAGAGCTGTATGAAATTTACTGGTTTTTCACCTCAATAAAGAATGACAACAAAGATTTCACTCCCTTTTGCTTTCTACCCACACCCCCCCTCCTGCATGGTGGGTGAATATACTGAGAAAGGTAGACATGGTGCCTGGGAATTTGCCCATATTCAGAGCCAGGGGTGCTCCTGTGACCTACATCACCCTCCTTGACATCGTTTTCAAAGAACAGACTTTGTGTTGTTTAAACAAATTGATGGGGAAGCCTTTCCCAGCAGCAGCCCCGAGTGTGAGTGAATGGCCTTGCAAATGTTGGTCCTGGGAGGGAAGGTTCTCTTGGTTCTCTATGCCATTTCTAAACCTTGGAGATTGGACCATGGAGGGTTTGGGGTGCAGATTTGTTGTGGCAGCGACTGGTGTAAAAAGTGGGCTTCTCATGGTCACACAGGAGAAAGGGACATGGTCTCTTCTGATCCTGCCTTCCTTTGTGTATCTTCCTCTTAGGGAAACAGCTGTTCCCAGGTTAGTGCTGTGCACAGGGTAGGAATTAGGACCTGGCATGGCCAACTACAGGCAATAAGGAGCCGAGCGAATTGGGATGAAAGCCAGCAAGGGGAATGTGTCCAGGGCCTGGGGCTGGGCTGGCTCCCACCGTCGGCCTCATGAGAGAACTACAATCTGTCAGTGGCTGGCAGGCTTTGTGAGCCTTGCTGGAGTTTAGATCCAAGGAGACATGTTGGGTCTCAAATCAAGTCCTGGGGAGTGTTCTTGGTCTGAATGGAAGGCTCTTAAGAGAAATAGAGGCTATAGAAAGAGAGGTGAAGGTGACTCAAACTTTGAAGGCAACTTTAAGAGGGCATCCTTGTTGCCTTACTCCTACAGTGAGCAAGCAATTTATGTTTTTTGGCATTCCCATAGATGCGCTGTGGGAAAAAAGAGTGGGGGTTTTGTGTTGGGTCTTTTTTATACGTAATAGAAAACTAAAAGAGTAAAAAGATTACCGAATAGAGTAAAAGGCAGTTAATTATGATTAACGTGGTATAGCTGGCACAAGTGTTTGGAAGAGAAAGAAGATTGTGACTTGGACTGGTTAGGGCAGAATTTTAAACACAAGTCTTTGGGGGGAAGGCTGGTTCCACGTGCCAAACACTTTAAAAGCTGGCTCAGAGAGCTTTTGTACTTGTGGATTTAACGTTAGAGACGTACTTTGGAGCAAGGCTCAGGTACATCTCCCATACAATGGAGATAACCTGTCATGACGGGTCAGGGTTGTAAAGTAAATATTTGGTTGTCTGTTGACATGGAAACGTGCAGTATGCTTAGTACAACATAACACAACTCTTTCCAGGCAGAAAAAAGGCTGATGTCTGTGATCACAATCTCTGAAACCTTTCTGATTTTTGTTTTTCCTAGCTATCTCTCTGGATCAATGAAAAGATGCTTACCGCCCAGGACATGTCTTATGACGAAGCCAGAAATCTGCACAGTAAATGGTTAAAACATCAAGCATTTATGGCAGAACTTGCATCCAACAAAGAATGGCTCGACAAAATTGAGAAGGTGAGAAATTAAAAATGTTTGATGAGGCTCCTGTTTCTGTGGTGTGACCACGGCATGAGAGTGACCCCGGTGGAGGTGAGCTTCTCGCTTTAGCACAGCTTCTTGGATTTTTGAGTCCTACTGATCCCATACAGAAGTTACACATCCTGGAGCAGTCCTTCTCCCACTTAATAATTCCTGAGTTTGACTCGGTAGAAGGGAGAAAAGCAGAAACCCAACCAGGTGTGGCACAGAACGCTTGATTTGTCTTTTAGTGAGTACTAGTTGTTGGGTTTCTGTTTTGTTTCTCACCTGCTGTGAGCCCCCTGGACAGAGTCCCCACTGTCTTAATCCTGTCACATGTCCTGGACTGTGAGAGACTGATGATTTGCACAGAATTTAGAAAGGTTACCTGTTTTTGTTTGTTTGTTTTTTAAGTTCTCCCAGTTTTTCTTGGGTGACCAGGCACTGTAATAACTTAAAACGTATTATTTTGGCACAGGGAGATGTATGCAGCATAACTGAACATGAAAGTGAAGTTCCCCACTTCCCTTTTATAATGTTTCGGACTCTTTTTTTTTTTTTTAAGATTTTATTTATTTGACAGCACACAAACAGGGGGAGTGGCAGAGGGAGAGGGAGAAGCAGGCTCCCCACTGAGCAGGGAGCCTGATTCAGGACTTGATCCCAGGATCCTGGGATCATGACCTGAGCTGCAGGCAGACGCTCAACTGACTGAGCCACCCAGGTGCCCCTTGTTTCAGACTCTTAATGGTTAAAGTAATGTGTTAGGGTCTTTGGGGGCTGAGTGGAGGGGAGGAAATCTGATGTCCTGAGCACTTCCCCACTGCCCCAGATGAAACTGTTTCATCATGCCACGGTCACTTCTTGCTGGACTCTTGAAAGCCACGTAGTGTACATAGACTAGGCCCTTGTCCATTTTAGGAAGCAGTAACCTTTTGTGGAAAGGCTCTGTATGTTGAGTGAATAGGTAGATCACAGATTAGGGTTGTTTTTCACAGTGACCTTTGCTCGCTAGCAAACTGTATTTATTTATGTTTTCCAGGAAGGAATGCAGCTCATTTCAGAAAAGCCCGAGACAGAAGCTGTGGTGAAGGAGAAACTCACTGGTTTACATAACATGTGGGAAGTCCTTGAATCCACCACCCAGACCAAGGCCCAGCGGCTCTTTGATGCAAACAAGGCTGAACTTTTCACCCAGAGCTGTGCAGATCTGGACAAATGGCTGCACGGCCTGGAGAGCCAGATTCAGTCTGACGACTACGGCAAAGACCTGACCAGCGTCAACATCCTGCTTAAAAAGCAACAGGCAAGTGGGCGAGGCCACCACATGCTTGGGCCTCTTTCTGTTTTGACATCGTCTTTAGAGTCTTAACTCGCCCACCATGTTCTCAACCACCTGTCTTCTGTGTGAAGGGGTTTTAACCCAGCACAGTGTTCGTCCTGACAGCATCATGGGACATTGCTAGAATCAACTGGAAAGACACAATATTAGTAGAAGTATTGGGTGTCTGTGCACAGGAGTACTTTTTTTTATTGTCATCATCTTAGTTGACATACCACCATTTAACAGTTGAGTAAATATTCATTTCATTCATTTCTGTAGTTTACACAGGGGAAAGTAATCCTGTTCACATACTTTGCTGTATAACATCTAGTAGATACATGTTAGTTATCTGAGTGGCCGAGTCCCCAGCCCCACAGTTGTGCTTAGAACCAGTCACTGTGGAAATGTCTCTGTCGAGTGCTGAGGCCTGTTTCTTCAATGTGATACCCACCCTTCCTTTTGCTAAGTGATGTGGTTATTTGGCTATGTTACTATGCATTAAGGAGTTTTGTTAAGGGTGGTTTTTTACTCGTGGCTGTTTACTTCCCTACCTAAGAAAGGAGTCCATTTATTCCTAGATGCGACCCCCTGTCTCTCAGCCATCAGTATGTGATGTTTCCTTAGTGAGATTCCCGCCCCCCGCTTTCACTTTTGCTCATTCTCCTCCTGTAAGTAAGCAATTAGCATGTTTTCACCTCATAATCCGGTATTTAAAAAAAATAATCAGACTTCTAATTGAAGAAATTGAGAGAAGGTGGAAACATGCTATCCTTTTTGCCTAAAAGAACTGGAACCTTAAGATGTTACTGATGGATAATGTAGGTTTCCAACATCGTTATGGCTTCTGAACAAGCAGATGAAGACTTTCTTTTCCCCATAATTCTTGTTTCTCTTGTCATTTGCCTTCTAAGTTCCTGGATAAACTTGAATGTTGTTCCTGAGTTTAAAAATCCTGGAAAAGGGGGATGCCTGGGTGGCTCAGTTGGTTAAGTGTCTGACTCTTGATCTCAGCTCAGGTCTTGATCTCAGGGTTGTGAGTTCAAGCCCCATGTTGGATACCACACTGGCATGGAACCTACTTAAAAAAAAAAAAAGTCCTGGAAAGGCATCAATTGGTCGTTTGATAGATGTTAAGAATCCTTTCTTAGACTCTCTATTATATAAATTTATACTAGATCTTCCATTTTGGCCAGTGCCCAAAACAAACATTTTATAGGACTGCGTGTCTCCCATGTCTCTGGTGTGACACACTTGATATTTTCTGCCCTCAGATGCTGGAGAACCAAATGGAGGTGCGGAAGAAGGAGATCGAGGAGCTCCAGAGCCAGGCCCAGGCCCTGAGTCAGGAGGGGAAGAGCACCGACGAGGTGGACAGCAAGCGCCTCACCGTGCAGACCAAGTTCATGGAACTGCTGGAGCCCTTGAACGAGAGAAAGCATAACCTGCTGGCCTCCAAAGAGATCCATCAGTTCAACAGGGATGTGGAGGACGAGATCGTAAGTGGACCGTCACCACACAGGGGGCCTTTCCATAAGCCTCCTCACCTGTCCTGCCTTAAGCCGTATTCTCACTTATTTGTTAGACTCACTTTGCGCTGCATCGGTGAGCTGGACTATCAAAGCCCATGCTTTTATGTATTTACACGAAATGCAACTCCACTGTTCTCCTTGATTTTCTAAAGATGTTCTAGAGTTTTAAATTTTATTTATTTATTTGAGAGAGAGAATGAGAGACAGCACGAGAGGGAAGACGGTCAGAGGGAGAAGAAGACCCCCAGCTGAGCAGGGAGCCCGATGTGGGACTCGATCCCGGGACTCCAGGATCATGACCTGAGCCGAAGGCAGTCGCTTAGCCAACTGAGCCACCCAGGCGCCCCAAAAGATGTTCTAGGGTTTTAATGCCCCTAGAATAGTAGTTTTAAAAATTAAGGGTGAGGACTCACAGTGAGTCCAGCAGTGAGGATGAAGTAGGGTCTGAAAGACGAGCCCTTGCCTTGTCCTGGGGGAGAGGGTCCATCCAGCTCCTCGGGCAGCCCTTCCCCGTGGGATCGCACACACCTTCTCTCTCAGGCTGGCCTCCCTGCTAATCGTCTGTTTTGCGCTTGTTTGCATCAAATATTTGTTCTTTTTGAGCGGTCCTGACCACCTAAATTTACAATTCTTTCCAGTTGTGGGTTGGAGAGAGGATGCCTTTGGCAACTTCCACGGATCATGGCCACAACCTCCAGACTGTGCAGCTGTTAATAAAGAAAAATCAGGTAAGCGTTCCTCCTTGGGCTAGCTCAGTCTGATGAATAATTGCTCCAGATTACAGGGCAGAGACTGGGAGAGAGCACTGTTTCCCCACTCCCACAGACCCTCCAGAAAGAGATCCAGGGACACCAGCCTCGCATTGATGACATCTTCGAGAGGAGCCAAAACATTGTCAGCGACAGCAGCAGCCTCAGCGCTGAGGCCATCCGGCGGAGGCTCGCTGACCTCAAGGAGCTGTGGGGCCTCCTCATCGAGGAGACTGAGAAGCGCCACAGGCGGCTTGAGGAGGCGCACCGGGCCCAGCAGTACTACTTCGACGCGGCCGAGGCGGAGGCGTGGATGAGCGAGCAGGAGCTGTACATGATGTCTGAGGAGAAGGCCAAGGTGAGAGAGGTTTCCAGCCCTGCCCCAGAGAGCCTCAGACTCCCACCTCGAGCTTGTTTTCTGTGGGTGGCTGTGTCTTGGTGAAACATTTCATCGTTGCTTTCAAGTGTCATGGGGGACACTGTGGTGCATTAGGTGACTGGAATCTGTGGCTGTTTACCCTTGACACAGAATCTTCCTCCGAGTCCTGGTATGTCATTAAGACTAGGTTTATCCTTTTTTTTTTTTTAAATATTTGCCAGAGTCCTTTTTGCTCTTTAATTAATAGAGTTACCTAAACTTTACAAGATGCTTTTGAGACCATTTAAAAGTTTTTAGGGTTGCAGCATGCTGTTATCTACTTATGTGTTAGACTGTGAGGAGCCTCATTCGGCCAGGGCACACTTGGTTTCCTGGGCTTTTGCCTGTACGTCAGAGGAGTCTCACTCATTCCGTACGATCCTTGTGTTCGTCTTTCACGGGGCCTCCCATGGTCCAGACCGTGTTGACCCTCCTGAAAGGCTTCGGTGTTGCATTGCCCATATCGCACTTGTGGTTTTATTCTTTCTGATGATTCTTCCTTCCGCCCATCATGCAGTCAGCTGGTCCTGCTTGAAGGTGGTGTTGGGTCAGAGGGGACGACTGTGGTTGTGACCCTCCCCCTCATTGCAGGATGAGCAGAGTGCTGTCTCCATGTTAAAGAAGCACCAGATTCTGGAACAAGCCGTGGAGGACTATGCAGAGACCGTGCATCAGCTCTCTAAGACCAGCCGGGCCCTGGTGGCTGACAGCCATCCTGAAAGGTGAGTACTGTTTCGTCAGGATTAGAATGGCCGCTCAGTTCCTCCCAGTGGGAGGGTCTGTTACTCTGACCCATGCAAACGGGAATGGCAGCACCCATCTTGAGTAACTGGTGATGTAGATCTTTGGGAAGCGTCCGTAAAATAGACCCAGTAGGCTTGTGCTGAACAGAAAGGGTGAACTGTTATATTAGGAGATTGTTCTTGTGGGGTAAATATCTCCTATGAGCCCAAGGCCTTCTTGAAAAATGATTGGTGTCATGAGTCACAAGTACAGATTGACTTGCACGGATATGGGTTATCAGAACCTACCCTTGGGTTGAAAGTCACCCAGTTTAGTTAAGTGAGGATTAGTTTTAGGAGGAGTGGTAGACAAGAATGCACAGCCCTGTAAAATAATAGGAGCAAGATGATACCACTTCCTCACAGATCAAGTCCTTCGAGCACCTTGGGAATAAAGAAGAAGAGGGGTATGTGTGTTACTCCCCCACTTTATAACACGCTCACATATTAACTTTAATGGCAGTTATTTTAGGTTTGCTATGTAACTGCCTTTTATAACTCTGGAAAAGAATCGGCTTTGTGCATCAACCAAGGCAAGGTGAAGATGCAATCAGTGGCTGTGTTGGTGTGGGCGTCCTTCATGTGTTCGTGATAGGATTCCCAGGAAAGTGCCTTCCTAGTCTCTAGGGTCAAGCATCAAGAAGTCCTTGTCTCTTTGGTTTCCTGTTACAAGATTGTCCTTATGAGGAGAAGTTGGGAGGAGGGGAGGCAGCACTCCCAGGACCCACTTGACAGGAATGGTGGGGAAGAGCCTGCACCCCAGAGAAGGTAGAGATGTGTGCCAGTCAGGGATAGCATTTGTCCCTTTGGCCACATGGTTCTTGAGAATGGAAGGTGGCACCTGGGTTTTGCATTAACTTTTAACGTCAAAGGAAATCCTGACTTCCAGAGTCAGCAATGCAGAGAATTAGGGTTTCTCCTCCCTCCCTTCATCATCACCGTCATGATGGCCTTCAGCCTTAATGATTGTGTTTTGTTTGCATGTTGGCTCTAAAATTACTCAAGGTCAAATTCCAGGGTTTTGTATTTTAGGCTAAATAGGAGAGCCAGAAGTTTCCTTCGAGAAATTTTATGTAACATGCTCTCTTAGCGTTTCCCCCTCATTTGTTTTCTCCCTGAAGAAAATGTGACATTTAAGGTCCTTTTCCTGCCGCCCCTCCCCACCCCCACCCCCTCTTCCAGTGAGCGCATCAGCATGCGGCAGTCCAAAGTGGATAAGCTGTACGCTGGCCTGAAAGACCTCGCCGAAGAGCGGAGGGGCAAGCTGGATGAGAGGCACAGGCTCTTCCAGCTCAACCGGGAGGTGGATGACCTGGAGCAGTGGATTGCCGAGAGGGAGGTGGTCGCAGGGTCGCACGAGTTGGGGCAGGACTACGAGCACGTCACGGCAAGTACCGCGGGCAGAGCCGGGGCAGCCGTGCAGTGTGCACTATGCCTGGAGGGCCGCTTGACTCCTTATCTGTGAGCACATCACACGCCCCAGACTCTCATCAGAGGTCATGGGGTTTGGTTTCAGCTCAGCTTGTTTATCACCAGGCAACTTTGACTTAGCTTGTTTAACCTTTCTGTGCCCTGTTCCCCAGTAGGAAAAGGAGATGGAGCCAGGGCCTTGCTCTGCGATAGTGAGCAAGGAGGAGGCCTGATTGAGTTTTTAGAGCTAAGACCTGTTAAGTCACGCACACTACTTGTTACTTTCCGAGGGACGTTCATGTGATCAAGAAATAAAATGTTCACAGTAGTCTCACTGATTTTTTTTTTTACACTTATCCCCGTTTCAGATGTTACAAGAACGATTCCGGGAATTTGCCCGAGACACCGGGAACATTGGGCAGGAGCGCGTGGACACCGTCAATCACATGGCCGATGAACTCATCAACTCTGGACATTCGGATGCCGCCACCATCGCTGAGTGGAAGGACGGGCTCAACGAAGCCTGGGCTGACCTCCTGGAGCTCATTGACACGAGAACACAGATTCTTGCCGCCTCCTATGAACTGCACAAGTTTTACCACGACGCCAAGGAGATCTTTGGGCGTATCCAGGACAAACACAAGAAACTCCCCGAGGAGCTTGGGAGAGATCAGAACACAGTGGAGACCTTACAGAGAATGCACACCACATTCGAGCATGACATTCAGGCTCTGGGCACTCAGGTGGGTCAGGGAGCTGCCCAGGGTGGTGGGGAGCATCTTTGTGCATCTCTGAGCGTCTCTCTCCATTCCTTGGCTCCTCAAAACATGCCTCCAAGAATTGCCCAGATTCAACACACACACACACACACACACACACACACACACACACACATTGTTAAAATGCTCCATTTGGGAGAACTCAGTCCATAAAGTTCACAGTGTGCTGCGTGCGCAGACATCATTAAGTGACTCTCCCCACAATTAAAACAAACCAGATGCACTTGCAAACGTTTGCAAGTCATAGACCTTCTCAACAAGAATTTGTATTATACTAGCTGTTCACCCAGAATCGTTTCCACAATAATACCTTATTATTTTCCATCCACCAGGATCTGAGTTTTATGTCCGTGAAGAGGGAAAACAAGAGTCTAATGTTTTAATATGCCTGGTCTCCCCACTCCCCCAGTCTGAAATGGCTGACACAAAGACTTTCTTTAAAAGATGCTTGACAGAGTGATAACAGCATAGCAGTGAGAACCTGGAGTATAATCACTCTTTAGTTCACTCCCCAGTCTCTGCAGTTTCTTGTTTAGTCTTACGACTTTTAGAGGAAAAATCAGTTGGATCTTTTTCTCCTAAACTTGATGGTCCTAGAGGAGGAACCAGTTTTATTAAAGATACCAGCCCTGGGTATATTAGGAGGTTTGTTCTTGTCTGTTCGGAGCGTGTTGGTAATCTAGGGCAGGGATCAGCATAGAAGTGCAGATGGTAAGTATTTTCAGCCTTGTGGGACACGTGGTCCCTGTTGCAAATCCTCAGCTCTGTCTTTATAGCATAGGTGGCCCCAGACAATACGAAAGGAAGGAGCATGGCTGTGGCACAGTAAATCTAGAATTATAGAAACACGCGGCCCAGCTTGGACTGTGGGCTGACCCCGATCCAGTGCCATCAGCCTTACCAGTCTTCGGTATACTTTGGAGTTTGTTCTCTGGAGGGACCACCTTTCCCATTGCCTTCTCCCCTGCCCTTAATTGGCCCCTTCTAGAAACTGATAGATCACAGCTGGGGCTCCGTGCAGATTAAGTGGCTTCAGCTTTTCCACCAAGGAGGTGGAAGATACTGAGGGAATATTTAAGAACAGGTATGTGGAGTGGCTTAGGGTCTGCATGAAGCAGAATTTAGTAGGGGGGTCCACCGTGTATCCTAAGGATTTCCAGTCTTTCCTTCAGAGCTGGTGGCCTCCCCAGCTCTGACAACTTGCCATTCAGAAGCTTGTCAGCTTCGTGTTCAGGGGCTTTCATCGCACATAAGGTCCTTGGGCACCACGTGAATGCCTGAGGCTCCTAACAGTGCAGTCTCACCTGTGCCTGGAGCAAGGCCCCTGGAGAGGGGCAGACCCCAGTTTGAATTGGGGCCTGTTGCTCTGTATCACTGCAAGTTTAATTTGTGCTCCCGTGAGAGCTCTATAAGTAACTGTTGTTACATAAAAAAGAGCTTGGGGGAACTTGTGGGATGCCTCAAGGACAGAGCGAGAACAGACCTTCCCGGTGGTAGGTCTTTCCCTGCACCTGTAAAATCACTTTGTTTTAGAACTTCAGGAAACTCCAGAAATGATGGAGTTGCTCTCATTTTCTTCATTAAACCCCTTCACCTGGTGAGACTCAGATTGCTGAGGGCACCCATCTCCTCTCGAGGGAGGGAAAGAGTCCACTCCCTCGAGTCTTGAGAGTCTCTGCCTCACCGTGTCTGCTGGACGAGGCCATTTACAGCTCTAGAAGTATGCGTGCCCCTCCTGCAAATCAGCCCAGGTTTCTTGTAACAGAATTAGAATAGAGGGAGGCCCTTGGGGCAGGCTCCCAGAAGCCGGTGGTGCGTCCTTGCCCGCCATTTAACTCTTTAGCCAGCCCACTCTGCACTCTGCACGGGAGCCATAGTAGTGGTCCTCACTGACTGCTCAGAGCAGTAGTTCATTTGTGTGGGGAATTTTCACTTTTGCTATCCCTCCTCTACCTTGTTTTTGTTTGTTTGCTTGGGGCTTTTTTGTTTGTTTTTGGGTTTTTTTTGAGAACGAATTAGAAACAACCAGAGGCACAGGAAAAGGTTTTTTGTTATTGTTTTCGTTTTGTTTGTTTGGGTTTTTTTTTTTTTTAATTGTTGGGAAAGATTTGGTTAGTCCTATAGGAAATTAGTTTTTCAAATAATTTCCTAGGAACTTGCTCGTTGTACTTTGAGTTATACCTGAGCCACAGTCATGGAAGATTTCCAGAAGCAGGGATATGGAAATCAGATCATCATGAAAAATAAACCGCATTGATTCTTCTTTGCATCTGTTGCAGAAATTTGTTTGCCTTACATGCCACCACCTGCAGTCCTTCTTTGTGGTCAGGGTCAGTGTCCAGCTCCTTGAAAGCACCAGTGTTGTCCATCCTTCCCCCCTTCTCCCCGCGTACACCCCCTGCTGGTATCCAACAGCAAACTCCCCTCATAGGCTTTTCCAGGCTCCTGTAGTCTGGGATGACACTTGTCTGTGGACTGTGGTCACACAGCCTCAGGAAATGAAGGCTGAGTGTATATTCTCCTATATGTGTGTTTTTAATTAGATGTCAACAGTATGGCACTACTAATATGTAACAGAAATCTAAAAATATAAAATAGCCACGGTTACGACTTTCTCTTCTATAGGCCTATCTCCCTTCCACTCCTCCCCCCAAAAAAGGCGAAAGCCGATCATTGTTTTTCCCGCTTTATTGCTCAGGAAGTGGATATTAGGTACACTCCATCCTCCTAGAACCCTTTGCATGAGTATAAAGAGCCCTTCCTTGTTCTTTTACATGCCTGCAGAAGAGCCTCTTGTATGGATGTGCCATCATGAGTGCAACCAGATTCTCACTGATGGACCTTTATTTTCACTCTTCTGCTTTTACAGATGTTGCTACAATAAATAACGTCTTTCATTTCCTAAATGTGCATAATTACATGTAGGATAAATTCCCTCAAGTGGGGTCATAAAATCAGAAGGTGCGTTTGTAACTTTGATGCATACTGCTCGTGGCTTCTACAGGGGCCGTAGCCCCTTGTCCTGTCAACAGTCAGATCACTCACTGGCAGATACACCATCAGACTCGAATTTTTGCCAGCTAATAGATGACAAATTATAGTATCTCCGTGGAGCATCTTTTCCTAAGACCCGTTGCATTTCCTGTTCTGCAGAGTTTTTATTGAAATTTGGTGAGTGAGAAGTCCACCTTCTTGGATGTCAGTCAGTTTTTTGGGCTACATGAGATGATATATTTTTGTTTTTCAAGTTGAACTGGCCCATGTGAGAGCTCTTACAGCAACATCACATAACAATGGAAAACTTGTTTTCAAACTGAGTTCTTCATGGCAGTTCCGTGTTGTTCATGATTTAAA
This sequence comes from Halichoerus grypus, assembly GCF_964656455.1. Taxonomy (NCBI): domain Eukaryota; kingdom Metazoa; phylum Chordata; class Mammalia; order Carnivora; family Phocidae; genus Halichoerus; species Halichoerus grypus. The sequence continues at coordinate 64,805,877 of NC_135721.1, read as the reverse complement.
AAAACAACAACAACAAACCCTTTTGTACCCTGCAAGAGCCGGTTGCGTGTTGATTTTTTTTTTTTTTTTTGCGCGTGTTGATTTTTCTAATATGTCTGCATATGTACCCTGTGCTTTCTGTACCATCTTTATATCCCAGGCCGCCTCCAGGACACCTGACCAAGGTCTCCTGCCTGCATTCCTGTAGCATTTCATTTGTCTTCTCATTTGCACTGAACTCCATAATGCAGTTCGGTACATTTATACTAAACTTGGATTTTTCCAGTGTGGATCTCCCCGATAGAATTGTGAGCTCATTGGGGTGTAGGGGCCCCATGTTGGCCTGGTGCTCTCATTAGTGCAGAACAGCATATGGTGTGCATGGAGGGAGCGGTGAGGTGGTGGAGAGAAGGCCCCCACCCATCTGAGCTGACTCGTCTCCCTGGTGGCTTTGCAGGTGAGGCAGCTCCAGGAGGATGCGGCCCGTCTCCAGGCAGCCTATGCAGGTGACAAGGCTGATGACATCCAGAAGCGGGAGAACGAGGTCCTGGAAGCCTGGAAGGCCCTGCTGGATGCCTGTGAGGGCCGCAGGGTGCGGCTGGTGGACACGGGGGACAAGTTCCGCTTCTTCAGCATGGTGCGCGACCTCATGCTGTGGATGGAGGATGTCATCCGGCAGATCGAAGCCCAGGAGAAGCCCAGGTAACCCTGCTGGCGTCCTGGGTGGGAGGAAATCCAGCCTGCTGACCCCGGGCGATTGTAGAGGGATCTTCTAGAGAGAACCGGGGGCCTCTCCCGAGAGCTTCAAGGCCAGAGACGGGGTGATGAGGAGTTTTGGAGCAGCTTCTCTTGCTTCTGTTGTCTACAGCACACAGTTACCAGGGAACCAGGCACAGTGTTGTCAAACCCTCTCTCCTACCCCTCTACCCCCATGCTCCACACTCACTCCTGCCCTCCTGCCCTTTCTCTGGGCCTCATGCTTCAAGCAGCTACATACCCTGGGCATGACTAGCTCTCCCTCATCATTGGAATTGAGTTCTTTTTCTGTGTCTGAGATTAAAAACCACTCTGTCCTTTTTCTCATGCATTACCGAAAGTGTCTCTTACCCTCACCATCTGCTTAAATGGTGTCTTGAGACGATTATTTAATATTTGTTCCATATCTTCTCTCTGGCCGTGTTTGCTGCAAGGCAGTGAAGAGCAGCTAAGACATGAACGGGCAGGCCACATACACAACCTCCAGTTTCAGCCCTGCCAGCTCCAGTGCCCGCTGTAATTGAGAAAAAGTTTTTTATTACTGTATATATAAAAAGCAGTTGTATTTCCCAGATCAGGACTTTAGGTTGTGATTCATGAGAAGTTCTCACAGCTCTATAGTCGTTGATTTCCAAGCTGGTGGTGGCTCTGTGTGCCTCTTCGTGCCTGAATAAGAGGGGATATCAGCTGCTCTTTGGAATACACATGTCCTGAACCTTTGGCACTAACTCATGGGGGTATAAAAGTTTGAACAGAAATCCAGTGGTTTTTCTGGCACTTGCCTGGCAACCATTTGGAGTTACTCAAATATGTGCATGCGTGTGTGCGCATGCACACACACACGAATGAGAGAAGCCTTATTCCAAATGTTAGGTTGCATTGCTGGTCCTCAATCAGACCTGAAAGACATATTGTGCTGTTGTGCTGTTCCTGCAAATTAATTACGTGTTTTGAAACCTACATGTTTATTTGGAAAGCTTGATCTCCTAAAGGAGGTATTATTTGTCTAATTTTAGGGATGTATCATCTGTTGAACTATTAATGAATAATCATCAAGGAATCAAAGCTGAAATCGATGCTCGTAATGACAGTTTCACAACCTGCATTGAACTTGGGAAATCCCTGCTGGCGAGAAAGCACTATGCATCTGAGGAGGTAGGACAGCTCTTTGCTTTACGGCCCCGGGGTGAATGCAGTTGGTCTTAGGATGTAAGATGACTTTATTTTGTCAGTACGTATGCATGTGCATATGCAGACACATACACAGAGAAATATATATGTATTCATACACAGGTAATGCTTACACGTATTTTGAAATTCTTTGCTCCTCTCCCGTGTGTGTGGAATAGTTACGCAAGAACACTCTAGGCACAGAAGAGCATTTCTGCAGGCCTCAGATTGAAGTTCTATCCTTTGTCACCTCCTCCGGTACTCACCCTGGGTGGCATCCCTTTTCTGTCTAATTCGAGTGAGGATGGTGGTAATAAAGAGAGAAATGATGAGTCAGCATGTGGCCCCCTTGAAGGGGTAGGGTCTTCTCTCATAGAGGTCAGGGCTTTGACCCTCTCACTGTCCATCTCTTCCTGAGTGTGTTCGCCATATGGAGCCCCAGAATCGGGAGGTGGCTCGGGGCATGGTTGTCCGCCTCAGGACAGCAGCTGTGGGTGGAGCCCAGCCTTTCCTCTCAGCCCCTTCTGGAAGGCACTTTGCCATGTTTTTCTCTCTAGTACATAAATAGACTGAGTAGTCCTTAGGTACTCTCCCTGGTTTAGTAGGGATCTCTACAGAAAATGTATTTTTCTTATGTGAAGTGACCCGTCAAGGAGAAGGCTAGGAGGATGTGGTACAATTTGTTAAGATGTCCCTGTTGTCCTCCTTTTCTCACAGATCAAGGAAAAGTTACTGCAGTTGACAGAAAAGAGAAAAGAAATGATTGACAAGTGGGAAGACCGTTGGGAATGGTTAAGACTGAGTAAGGACCTACTTAAATCTTTCCTTTCTTTTTGGGTGTCTATTGACCACATGCAAGTTTAGTTTCCTGCTATGATTTGCTGTGATGTTATCACGTAATGATTTTTGGAGTTCTTAACGCTTCTTTCTTAATGCCCTAGTTCACCATTTCATGCTAAATATTTTTAAGTAGTTACCTGTGGCATATACATCATTTTTCATCCCATGATTGATCTCAGTGTTGTAAGTGGGATTTGGGTGTTCTTCAGGAACAGCATGGAATAACAATTTGGTGTCCCTCTGGGAGAGTCCAGCTTGAAGTCCCTTCCTCCTCTAGTTATCTTTAAGAGGAATTATTATTACAGTCAAGAAGGTAGAAAGTTGGCCTAATTAGGTCTTCTATCTAGTGCTCTTAATAGAAGGTTGGTAACTTTATAAAAGCTACCAACTACAAAGGTTTTGCAATGAGCTGGGCATTATTCTAAGTGTTTATATATTTTTCTATATTTACGCCCCAAGGGCAGATTTTTACCTCTGAGGTAGATTTTAATTTTAGTCTGATTTTATGAAGGAATATGTGAGCTACCACAGAGTTTATAACATGGGAATAGCATTTAATAATAGGTATAAACACTGAAGGTAGCCCAACTCCAGCATGATTTACCATGCTTCACCATTCTGTGCATGGGGCTCTGGGCTCTATGAGTGTAATAGAACCTCATTCTCAGACCCCGGGGTGCTCACTGGAAACAGAATCCAGGGGGCCTTGTCTAAAAGGTTTGTAAAACGCCTAATGCAGGCACCTCACCCTTTTGGGCTAGAACCCTCTTGAAAAAGGGATCCCGCTCTCAACCATTATTTGGATGAGGATTTGGTGTACAAATTGTGAGGATTTCCAGGGCACGTTCACTTCAGCAAAGCCTGTGTTACTCTGTACTGTGAACGAGGCACCAGGTTGTACGCTGGGCGCGCGTGATGAGGGGGTGAGTCCCTCATGCAGCCATGGGATCTTCTCCTTGTAGCCTTGTTGAGGAGAGGCTGTTGGCAGCTGCTGAGGACGCTGATGCTGCCCGCAGTCCTTTCCTCACCTGTATGGCCCCAAGCATCACCGCTTGAGATGGAGTGAAAATTAATGCTGGCCACGGTGCAAAGCCAAGTTCTAACGTGCCCCTCCCTTCACTGCAGTGGATGTCCTGCTGTCTTTCCTCCCTCTCAGCTCCCCCAAATTAAAACCGACAGCTACCACCCCAGGAAGGGTGGTTGATGAATGAGTGCCTGCGTAGTCTGGTTGTATGTAGATTGAATTCCTTCAGGGCCCTGAGGCTTATCTCACTGAAGTAGGGCGGAGTGAGTAGAGCATACCTCCTAGGCCTGCACTGTCCACTGTGGTAGCGTGGTAGCCCCTCTCCACCTGTGGCTCTTGAGAACGTGCAGTGTGGCTGGTCCAAACTGAGGTGTGCTATACGTATAAAATGTATATCATTTCAGAGACAGAAGGAAAAGAAGTTCCGTCTCAATTTTTTTATATTGCTTACATGCTGAAATCATAGTTTGATCTATTGGGTTATCTAAAATACACTTGTTAATTTCACCTGTTTGTTTTAAAGTTTCACCGATTTATTTTCTGTGTGGCTACTAGAAAAGTTAAAGTGGGATAAGTAGCCCACGTCACACTTAGGCTGTACCGCGCTGATCGAGGCTGGAGACTGGCAGCGTGGGCAGCTGCCACCAGGGCAGCATCGTCCCCCGACTGCCCGGGGCGCACCCCCCCCGCTGGCCCACACTCACTCTTGGTACCCTGTGCAGTTTTGGAGGTCCACCAGTTCTCACGGGACGCCAGTGTGGCCGAGGCCTGGCTGCTCGGACAGGAGCCCTACCTATCCAGCCGAGAAATAGGCCAGAGTGTGGACGAGGTGGAGAAGCTCATCAAGCGCCACGAGGCTTTTGAGAAGTCTGCAGCCACCTGGGACGAGAGGTTCTCTGCCCTGGAGAGGCTGACGACGGTGAGTGGTCGCTGGGTGCTGGGGGTGCTTGGCCTTTTGGTTCTCCTGGGCAGCTTCTTCCTGTTTGCCTCCTAGACCAGAGAGTCATGTCATTGCTCTGTTGTTAGAAGCAGTGAGGACCTTCCTGAAACTGGCTGTTCTCTTGGTACAGAACCCGGTGAGACTGTCCAGGGCTGCCACTCCCTCATTTACTTTCTGCGTACCTAGCTGTGTAGTCACTTCCCTGCCTGGGAACTGATTGATTGGGGTTTGCTTTTCTCTTTTGATCTGCTTTTCCTCTTATATCTCATAGAAGCTTTGGTTTGTAGGGGAGCTTCGCCTTACAGTTTAATTCAGATTTTCAGAATCAGAATTTCTATCGAGTAGTAGCTGGATCCTAGACCACTGAGAATTCTCTCATTCCTGATCATTTCTTCTGCCACGATTAAATTAAAGCTTTAGAATAAGGCTTGCTCACTGGTGTTTCCCCTCCAATGACACTTGCACTTCTGATAGAAAGCTGATTCTTTATGGTCTACAAAAATGGAGTTCTTTCCAGTTTCTGCAGTGCTGAGGATTTAAAACATATCTGCATACGTTTTAGTGCATACATACTGCTTGTGAAATGGCTTAGTTTCAGTTAGACTGCTCTGTGGCTTTTCTTTTATATTACTTGGGTTTGGGCTGAACACAGATGCCTACCGCAGCACAAGAAGCCTCCTTGAGAATTACTGCAACTCTGTCTCAGTGGTGTTTGTCTGAGCTCTGATGGGAAGTCCATTGTGGACCCTCATGCTCAGGTACTTTCTTCCCAAGCAGAGTTGAGAGCTGCATAGTTCATTTAGAAATGAAACTCGGGGCCCCAGGGGGCACCCAAACCCATTGAGTAGACCTGCGTCGTCACTCAGGTCTGTTTCCCGTCGTTCCGGGTTATAGCTGCAGTTCCTGTGATCCCAGTGCCGTCTTGCTGGGTGTCAGCCCTTCTGGTTGTCCAGCGCGATCCAGGGTAGAAAACTGAGGCAGGAGGGCTTTCTGGGTTCCTGAAGAACCCTTTCCTTAAAAGAGGCAGAGTTTGGGGCTCTGCTGAACATTGCTGTGTTTGCCCTCAGTTGGAGTTACTGGAAGTGCGCAGACAGCAAGAGGAAGAGGAGAGGAAGAGGCGGCCGCCCTCTCCCGAGCCGAGCACGAAGGCTTCTGAGGAGACTGAGTCCCAGCAGCAGTGGTGAGTCGTGGGCAGCCTGCACTGCTCGCGTTTTAGCTTCCCTGACAAGTGAGGTTCGGGGGTCATCTTTGCTAAGGTTGTGCTACACTAGGCCTCACCACATGCCCTTCTGTTAATTCTGTGGAGGATGTCAAATCTGTGTAGTCACCCCGGATGACATCGGAGAACACAGGCTTGTCCGGAGTGACATTGCTGTGTAGGCGGCAGAAGTGGGGTGTAGACAGCATCCACTCCACTGCCTGCACGCGCGTGTGCACGCACACACTCGGAATTCCCGTGTGACTAGTGGAGGGAGTGAACCACCCAGATTTCAGGCCACTGATTATGTGGTGATGCTTTTTGAAAGTTCTTCACATAAAGAACAGAAATTATTGTCTATTTCTGAAAAACTAATGACTATGCTGTGGTAAGAGCCCCGTGCCAACCCTGAATGCTGCCTGTACTGGGGGGAGAGGGCATGCCTGTGCTCTTGCTCTCTACCTAGACTTGGTTTGGAACACCTGGGAAGTTCCTAAAAAGAAATTGCATAACGTAAAAGGGGGTTGCATATGTTTTTCTGAGAGAAAGTCCGTAGTAAAATTGAGTGATGTTGTTCTCCCTCATCGTCTCTCTTTTTCTCTTTTTCCTCCCTTTCCTTACTTTCCCCTTCCCTCCTCTGCCCTCCTTCCCTGCTTTACCTAACAGGGATACTTCAAAAGGAGAGCAAGTTTCCCAGAACGGTTTGCCGGCTGAACAGGGATCTCCACGGGTTAGTTACCGCTCTCAAACCTACCAAAACTACAAAAACTTTAATAGCAGACGGACAGCCAGTGACCAGCCATGGTCTGGACTGTGAAGTTCACTACCATTTGTCAAGAACCACTCTTTCCAAATCCTGTTGGTTTGACCTTTTGGCTTCCACTTCACCCACAGTGTTAAAATTTTTCCTTAATTCGTAGGCTTCCTTGGTTTCATATTTGTTTGCATTTAATTCATGTTTATTTGAGTCTATTAACTGATGGATACTCAGTTGCCTTAAAGCAACATACTTATTTTTTGTTTATTTATTGTGAGCTTTTTACTTTATTAAGATTTTACAGCGAAAGCCTTACATGAGTAATTGAAATTAAATGAGATTACAGCAAAATGAAGAAGAAAACTAGAATCCGACAGGTATGACACATCCAGTTATACTAACAGGGTGCAATACTGCGCTACACATACCCCCCTTTACAGATGTCATTAACCTGCCATAGTTTAATAGTAACTAGGAAGATTGGTATATAAAGAAGGAGACTCTCAGTACTAAGATTAAAACCTTAAGTCAGCTGTGTCACATTCCATGAAGGATGCATTCATTTACTGAAAACGGAAAAAAAAAAAGTGGGGGGTGGAGTTGGATCTACTTGGGAAGCTCTGTTAACTTTAGGCACAGAATCTGAAATGATTTTGAGACCCTTGGATTATGTATTACTTTTTCCAAATGAGTTCCTCCATTTTTTTCTGCCAAGACCTGAATTGAGAAATTGTGAGCTTATTTGCAGCAAGTAACGCAGCCAGCCTCAGGGGTGAAGTGCCCGCTGACCCTGCTGCCACCTTGGTCCTGGTCACTGTCAGCACCGCCATGACGCCCAGCATGGCAGGCGGCAGCAGTCCTCGGCAGGTTCCGGAAGCCTGCCTACCAGACTTCCGGGCCTCTCCATTCAGTCGATGACTTAAGGGTGTCAAACTGTTTAAATTTCTCAAACAAATGGAACAAAAGCCATCCTGGTTCACCCTGATTACTTGAACCCTGCACTTGGTGGACCACCCCTAGGAGCCGTTGGACGCCACCTGGCTTCAGAAGGAATTGTAGCGTCTGTGTAGACAAACTCCGTTGTATGTCTCATACGGATCTTCTCGTTTTCGTTTTCTTATGACTTTTTTTTGTGAGGTTCTCCAATAAGGAGTCTTTTTAGAATGGCATTGATCAGACTACCAGCAGGGATTGAAAATGTTTTAACAGAAATTCTATTCCTTAGGAATAAAAGCTTATGAAAGAGGTGATTTCCTGGTACTGATACAGACAGAACAAAACCAAATCCATACTACATCCAAGCCTTGTGAGACAGTCACTTGCTCATTTGCCATATTTAGATGTTAGTGGGATCAGAAACCTGTTTTGATATGTGTTTTCCATGAGTTAAGTCTGATTTGTCTTTTCATTTCATGATGCATGTCTTTTTTTTTTTTCTTTTGTCAGGATAACATCATATAGCATCTTGTTTGTTTTTCCTTATTTCTATGTACATATCTATCTACTTGCGACTGTAGATGGGTATATAGATAGATGCCAAGCTTCTTATGTTCTGGGGGTAGTGTGCACCATTATTGGGTCTCTGCCTTAAAACGCACCAAAATTCATTTTAGAAAAAACTACTGCTTTATCTTTGGTCATTAGGGAGCCCTGACATGTGTTTCTGGCTCCAGATTCTGTGTCATTGATCTGTATGTATATATGTGATGTTTCCATATATATATGTTTAAATTTTATATCATCTGGAATGATACCCAATTTTATGCTTTTTGTATTCAGAAGACCAAAAAAAAAAAACAAAAACACAAAGAGTGCAATGATGTTTTTGGCATTTGTTCTCATGCCTATTTTTATCTAGATTTTTAAATTGTGGCTTGCCAGAACAAGTTTTTTATTATAATTGGATTGGAAGAAGAAAAGCCTTTTCATTCTTTGGAGTTGTGGTGCAGAGACTCAAGTTAATGAACTTGAAAATAGTGTTGCTTCATGCACTTAGAAAACCAATCAGGTGTTTCTTGTGCTACTAGTTGTCACGTTGCATTCGTGTTCACCTCCTGATTTAAAGATCTCAGGTGTACCCAGCCACTAAAGCACTCTGGACTAATCGCTAAAGAGAAGCAACCTGGGGTGGGGGTTGGGGGGAGATTCACATGTATGATCATAGCACTATGATTTGCTTTTGATGTTTGTCTCTAGTGGTGTGTTGTCTGTTGGCATGCTTAAGCACATGTCCATTAAAAATCATTTTGTTCCTTTTATTTTCCTTGTTTTCTTGGTTTAGTGATTCATTTGCATAAACATTAATTATCTCTGCATACTGGTTTGGGGTTTTCTCTTTCCTTCTAACTCTAAAGAAAAAAATTTTTGCTGCAGAATTTCCCCCAGAAGAGGCTTCCCTGGCCTTGGCCCCCCTTGAAGTCTGCCCCAGTGCTATAAACGTTAGCCTGTCAGCAGACACTGCTCCCTCCAGGTCCCTGCTGTCACCAGCAGTTTCCGAGCCACAGCTGCAGCACTAATTTTTTTTTAACCTGGTTTCTATACACACTAACCCTATGTCTCCCTAGACTCACACCTGGCATAGGCCTTTCAGACCAAACTCACACTTCCTTCCCACCAGAAGTTTCCTGAAATTCCACACTAGAACAGATTTGTCAACTTTAAAATCCACTCACTTCCTTTGGACTCAGGGTTTTGTTTTTTGGTGGTCATTTCCCCTCCTGCATCTCTCCTTTAAAAGTGAAAGGAAAGAGAAATATGGAAATAGCCTGTTGCTCATAAGCACACATCTACAGGGTGTCACTTAGGAGGCCAGGATAATCACATGTCCATCCTCCTCCCCCATGCCTTCCTTGCCCTAAGAGTCCCATTTCCCACATTGCTGTGTGGCTAAAGGGTTCCAGTCAAAAACACCCTTAAATTGCAAAGCCTCTGGTCTTACCCTGAACCCTGATGCTGACAGTGATAGTCTGTATAGATGGAAGAGAAGCTCGTGACTCCCACCCCGCCACTTAGCTAAGGCCTAAACAAGTGATCCTGTTCCCAAGAGTTGACATATCTGAGTGTCGAAGCAGTGGTGGTTGTTCTCCCATTTCTCCTGTTGAAGTTGTTGCTGCTAACTTGTCATTTTGGTTCTGGGCAGCAGTGGTGGGGGACGTATCTAATGAACGTTGCCATTGACACCTCCATGTTTGTCTGTGTACGAGGGGTGCAGGTTGTCTGTAACCCACTAAAGTGTCAGCCACACCCAGCTTTAGTAACTTGCTAATCCCGCGCCCTGGGTGTATCAGCCAGGGCCGAGACAGTTAATGGTACACAGTTGATGGTACACAGGCTGAAAGCGATAATGAACCGAGACCCTACTGCATTTCCAAAGCCGAAAAGCCCCGAGGGTCACAATATAAATGAGCTTGAGAAGGAACAGCTCCCGAAGACGTCTCCAGCCTGACGGTCAGAGCCGCGGGAAGTCTGGCTGTGTCTGGGCTTTCTCGTCTCAGTGCAGGAAGGCACCGTGATCAACCAACACGTGATGGGGAAGGCCCTGGTTCTGTCTGTGTTTGGGGGTAAATAGCCGTGTGGTGTTGAGTGACTGTGATTGGCTTTTCCGGCTCCTTTAACACCAACTACAACCCACTCACGATACAACTCCGGCAGATGTGGTTAAATTGATGTTTGTTGACTTGCCTCATTTCCTTCCAGCTCTTAAGTTCCAAAGTCTAACTGGGATGGTAGATGTGAAATGCATGATTGTCGTCCTAATTTCTGCATGTTTTATGACGATGTGTTGAGGGGCGGGGGAGGAGAGCCGGAGAGCATTTTCAGAAACCCGAGGTCTTTCCCTGTCTTACTCTGGGGGAATGCTGTGTAGTTCTGATAGAGTCATCTGTCGGTCTGTTTGTGAATGCCCTTTCGCTTAAACTTCCAGCTCTTCTGGTGACGTCCTTGGTTGTAAGGTGGCTGCTGTATAACGTCCACTCTCTCATATTTAATACGTGTGATTGTTCCTGTCGTCCTTTTGTTTTTAAAGTAACCCTAAGAGGAAATGATCTGAGTTACATTAGAGAAAATGGATTGATCCGAGGAACAGAGTGCAGTAAAACTCATCCTGGCATTTCGCTTTTCTCCCTTCCCCATAAGCGGGCGGGCATTAATCCCTCCCCACCTTCTAATGTCCTTGGTGTCCCGCTGGCTTTGTGGGATGTTGCAATGGTTTTACTGTACTGCCTCGATCTGTGCCCGGCATTTATACACAGCCACGTGTGCGAGTCAGAGCGTATGTGGTCACCCCTGTGGCTCACAGGGTTCGCTGAATGGCCTCTCCACTGTCCCTAGATGGCAGAAACGGTGGACACAAGTGAAATGGTCAACGGCGCCGCCGAGCAGAGAACAAGCTCAAAGGAGTCCAGCCCCATCCCCTCCCCCACCTCGGACCGCAAAGCCAAGACCGCCCTCCCGGCCCAGAGTGCTGCCACCTTGCCGGCCAGAACCCAGGAGACGCCTTCGGCCCAGATGGAAGGCTTCCTGAATCGGAAGCACGAGTGGGAGGCTCACAATAAGAAAGCCTCGAGCAGGTGAGAGCAGCGAAGGCTGAGGCCACCGCCTCAGGAGATGGGAAGTCAGCCCAGCCCGTTCAAGGTCGGAGCACCCGCTTGCCCCTTGGAAAGCCGCGGAGTGGGCGCTGGTGAAATCCATTTGTTCTTAGCTTCCTGGGCATCACTTTTTTCTTGGGACTGACATTGGAAAATGGGAGGAGAGTGCTTTTGATTCACTGAGAGAAGGAAGGTTAATTAAGCGTGGATGGGAATAGCAAAAAGGGGACTTAGTAATTCTTCCTGAGAAGAAATGTGCTAGGCAGAGGTTGGAGAATTTCCCTAAAGTGAAGTGTTCTTCCTTGTGGGATTTTTTTTTTTTTTTTAAGACATTCATTTCCCCGGCCTTATCTCCATATCTGTGTTTATTTCACTGCCTCCCAATAGGCCCTACTTTTATTAATAATCTCTTTTATAAATGAGGAAATGGTGGCCCTGTGTGGTGAAAAAAACTCACTCTTCAGAAACATGGTATATGGCAAGGCCCGGGTGAAATTCTTACCTGATTCCAAAGCCAGTGTGCTTAACCAATGATCCCTTCTGCCTGGGACCACCATGTACAGTTGTACAGGTTGTACATTAGACCAGGAAATCCCCATCTCAGAGCTGCCATCCACATTGAGTACAACATAAATTTTTATGTTAATCTAGGTAGGTGACAGTACAGTGTCTTCTGATAAAAATCAGTATATCATGACAGTTTGCCATATCATGGGGGAAAGGCTGTCTTTTTTCTGATTCATCCGGAGGTACTACCAGTGCTAATGGCCCTGGATCTGCCTCCCTGTCAGGTTGCCAAGCCCCATCAGGATTAAAACCGAGGTGGAAGAGTTAGGTGTTTCAGGACAGGCATGTTTCAGATGAGGAGTCTGCCCTGTACAGCATTACCACAAGAGGGTACTACAGCAAAGAGAACCAACCCCAATAAAAATCTTTCCCGTCAGAGCCAGGAGTACCTTTATGTAATAGAAGAGGGCAACATGTTTTTCCCCAAACTCAGAGAATCACCTGCCCTCAATCACCTGCCACTGGATGAATGTGGACACTGTCCCAGCAGTCTGTGGAGGAATTTTGTTTTCTTGTTTAGTTTTAGCAGAATTTAGGAAAGGCTTTTAACAAGGGGTCACACCACGTGGTGTGTGGATCATTTGCATATTAATCACATCCTTAATTCTTTACAGGAGTGTGGTCTAGAACCCTGACATTCCTTTCTTTACTGCTCAGGTCCTGGCACAATGTTTATTGTGTCATAAATAACCAAGAAATGGGTTTCTACAAAGATGCAAAGACGGCTGCCTCTGGAATCCCCTACCACAGCGAGGTCCCTGTGAGTTTGAAAGAAGCCATCTGTGAAGTGGCCCTTGATTACAAGAAGAAGAAACACGTGTTCAAGCTGAGGTGAGAGGGGCCCCGTTTCTTGGTTCCCAAGAGTAGGTGTATTTTCACTCTTGGGGTTGGTTTTCCCAGGCAGATACTGTGATCAGTCAGTTCTTCCTCTCTGCCATTTAAAAAAAATCACCAATGAAACTTGTGTGGTTTGTCCCGTGTCTCGGTTAGGATCTTTAGGGACTGTGGCCAGTCATCAGTCTCCCTGTGGTTCATGGCACAGCTTAGCCTTGAAGAAATGAGCTTTTGTTTTGATAAGCTGGAACTTACTGTTTCTTAAGACAAGGTGAGCTGTTCACATTTTAAGGGAAACGTAGAAAAATAGTTTACCCATTTTTGCAGCTTATCCAGACCCAGGAGTTGCTATTCTTTGCCCACAAGTTATGTGGAGCTGGGTCAAGTGAGTCATCCTGGAGCTGGATGGAGATAAACAGGAAGTGCCTGTGGGGGACCTGGGTCTTTCTGCTCCCCTGGCTTGCCCAGCGGATGTTCCAGCTGCTTCTGGAACCATCTAGTTCCACATGTCTCTGGCTTGTAGAACACATACACCTCCCTCAGAGTGGATCCAGGCTCAGAAGTTCTTATACTTAGAAATGGGCAGAAAAGCCGTTTCATCTTGAAAAATAGAGAAAGTAGGGACGCCTGGGTGGCTCAGTCGTTAAGCGTCTGCCTTCAGCTCAGGTCATGATCCCAGGGTCCTGGGATCGAGTCCCGCATCGGGCTCCCTGCTCCGCGGGAGGCCTGCTTCTCCCTCTCCCACTCCCTCTGCTTGTGCTCTCTCTCTCTCTGACAAATAAATAAAATCTTAAAAAAAAAAAAAAATGTAGAAAGTAAATGTGTCCGTGGTTAGAATGTTAATTAGTTTAAAAACTAATTTGATCTGTGGCTTTGGGACCTGAAAAGCTTTGGTCTTCAGTTAGACATTTGTGTCCTGTCGGTTGCACTAGGCCACGGACTGCAAATGAGCGTTTCAAAAGGTGTGACTTTTTGAGCTCTTTCAAGGAGCACCGGAGGCAGGCTCTTCAGGACTTGGAGCCCTTTACACTGCGTGAAATAAGGTGCAAACAGCCTGGCTCCCCGGCTGCCTCCCTCCTTTCTTCTCCCTCCATGCAGCTTCAGAGGGTCCGGGTTTTGGCAGAGGGCACTTACCTTCCTCCCCACCAGGAACACCCCTTCCTCTGTACCGCAGTGAAGTGAATGAGTAGCCCTCCAAGCCAGTGACTCTCCAGCATCCTAGGGATGGCCTTGCGGGACAGTTTCTTTTACTCCGTACCATGTAAGAAGGGAAATCTAGGAGACTTCTTCTGTATGTCTATTTAAAAATTCTGGTATTTGTAAATGTGGGGGATATAAGGCTCTGTAGCAGAATTTCAAAAGGATTCATACTTTTTTTAATTTCAGTATAATTAACATATAGTGTTTTATTAGTTTCCCAGCACACAGTATAGTGATTCCATGATTCTATACGTGACTCAGTGCTCATCACGATAAGTATCCTCTTAATTCCCCTCACCTATTTCACCCATCCACCCATCTCAAACAATACCTAAGAGTCTATTTTTTGTCTGTCTCTTTTCTTTGTTCATTTGTTTTGTTTCTTAAATTTCACTTAGCATTTTGTAGATGCATCCATGTTGTTGCAGATGCCAAGATTTCATTCTTTTTTATGGCTAAGTAATACTACAGTGTGTGTGTGTGTGTAAATACATATATACAACATCTTCTTTATCTGTCTTCTTTATCTGTTGCAGCTTATCCAGACCCAGGAGTTGCTATTCCGGGTCACTTGGGCTGCTTTCATAATGTGGCTTGGGCTGCTTTTACTTATTCCTTATTCCTTATTCCTTTTTGGCTTTTGTAAATAATGTTGCAGTGAACACAGGTGTGCATAGATGTTTTTGAATTAATGTTTTCTCTCTCTTTGGTTGAATACCCAGTAGTTGAATTCCTGGATCATGTGGTAATTCTGTTTTTAATTTTTTGAGGAAACCTCCATACTGTTTTCCAGAGTGGCTGCACCAGTTTGCATTCCCACCAACAGTGCACAAGGGTTCCTTTTTCTTCACATCCTCACCAACACTTTTTGTTTCTTGTGTTTATGATTTTAGCCATTCTGACAGGTGTGAAGTGACATCTCATTGTAATTTTGATTTGTATTTCCCTGATGGTGAGTGATGTTGAGCATCTTTTCATGTGTCTGTTGGCCATCTCTGTCTTCTTTGGAGAAATGTCTGTTTATGTCTTCTGCCTATTTTTTTAATTGGATTATTTGGGTTTCTTGGTATTGAGTTGTATAAGTTCTTTATTTTTTTTAAAGATGTATTTATTTTATTTTATTTTATTTTATTTTTTTAAAGATTTTATTTATTTATTTGAGAGAGAGAGAGAGAGAGCACATGAGAGGGGGGAGGGTCAGAGGGAGAAGCAGACTCCCTGCTGAGCAGGGAGCCCGACGCGGGACTCGATCCCGGGACTCCAGGATCATGACCCGAGCCGAAGGCAGCTGCTCAACCAACTGAGCCACCCAGGCACCCTAAAGATGTATTTATTTTAGAAAGCACGAGCGGGAGGGGCAGAGAGAGAGGGAGAGAGAGACTCTTAAGCTGACTCCAGGCTGAGCGTGGACCCCGATGTGGGCTCAATCTCAACGACCCTGAGATTTCGACCTGAGCTGAAACCAAGAGTCAGACGCTTAACTGACTGCGCCACTTAGGCGCCCCACTTCTTTATGTATTTGGATACGAACCCCTTATGGGATTTGTCATTTGCAAATATCTTCTCCCATTCAGGAGTTTGTCCTTTAGTTTTTTTTTTTGTTTTTTTAAAGATTTATTTATTTGACAGAGAGAGACAGCGAGAGAGGGAACACAAGCACCTGAGAGAGAATGGGAGACAGAGAGCATGAGAGGGGGAGGATCAGAGGGAGAAGCAGACTCCCCACTGAGCGGGGAGCCCGATGTGGGACTCGATCCCAGGACTCTAGGATCATGACCTGAGCCGAAGGCAGTTGCTTAACCAACTGAGCCACCCAGGCGCCCCTGTCCTTTAGTTTTGTTCATTGTTTCCTTTGCTGTGCAGAAGCTTTTTATTTTGATGTAATCCCAATAGTTTGTTTTTGCTTTTGTTTTCCCTTGCTTAAGGAGACGTATCTAGAAAAATGTTGCTACAGCTAATATCAGAGAAAGTACTGCCTGTGTTCTCTTCTAGGATTTTTATGGTTTCATTGTTTTTACTGGTTTCATTGAGGTCCTTAATTCATTTTGAGTTTAGTTTTGTGTATGGTGTGCGAAAGTGGTCCAGTTTCATTCTTTTGCACATTGTTGTCCAGTTTTCCCAACAGCATTTTTGAAGAGACTTTTTCCCCCATTGCATATTCTTGCCTCCCTTATCAAAGTTTAATTGACCATATAATTGTGGATTTATTTCTGGGTTTTCTGTTCTTTTCCATTGATCTGTGAGTCTTTTTGTGCCGTACCATACTGTTTTGATTACTACAGCTCTGTAATATTACTTGAAGTCTGGAATTGTGATACCTCCCATTGTCTTGTTCTTTTTCAAGATTGCTTTGGCTGTTAAGGGTCTTTTGTGGTTCCATACAAATTTTAGGATTGTTTGTTCTAGTTCTTTGAAAAATGCTGTTGGTATTTTGATAGGGATTGCATTATATGGACATTAACAGTATTTGTTTCCCTAGTCCATCAGCATGGAGTATCTTTCCATTTGTTTGTGTCATCTTTAATTTCTTTCATCAGCGTTTTGTAGTTTTCAGAGTCTTTTAACCTCCTTGGTTAAATTTATTTCTAGCTATTTTATTATTTTTGGTGTAATTGTAAATAGGACTTTTTTTTTTAAGATTTTATTTTTAAGTAATCTCTACCCCCAACATGGGGTTTGAACCCACAGCCCCAAGATCAACAGTCCCATGCTCTTCCGACAGCCAATCAGGCGTCCTGGGACTGTTTTCTTAATTTCTCTTTCTGCTGCTTCATTATTCCTGTATAGAAATGCAACATATTTCTTTATATTGATTTTTGTATCTTGAACCTTAGTGAACTCATTTATCAGCTCTAGTAATTATTTGGTGGAGACCTTATTGTTTTCTATATATGTAGCATCATGTCGTCTGCAGATAGTGACTATTTTACTTATTCCTTATGAATTTGGATGTCTTTTATTTCTTTTTGTTATCTGATTGCTATAGCTAGGACTTCTAGTTCTGTGTTGAATAGCTGTAGTAAGAGCAGACATCCTCGTCTTGTTCCTGATCATAGGGGAAAAAGCTCTCAGTTTTTCCCCATTGAGGATGATGTTAACTGTGGGGTTTTCATAGATGGCCTTTATTGTGTTGATGTATGTTCCCTCTAAACCTACTTTTGTTTGTTTGTTGTTTTGTTTTTTTAAGTAGGCCCCAGTAGGAGCTTGAACTCATGACCCCGATTTCAGGAGTTACACACTCCACTGACTGAGCCAGCTGGGGCCCCGAAACCTGTTTTATTGAGGGATTTTATCATGACAGATGGCTGTACTTTTTCAAATGTTTTTTCTCATCTATTGAAATGATCATAAAGTTTTTGTCCTTTCTCTTGTTGATATGATGTATCACGTTGATTGATTTGAATATTGAACCCTTGCATCCCAGGAGTAAATCTCACTTGGTCATGGTGGTTTTTATAATGTATTGTAGATTTGGTTTGCTAATATTTTGTTGAGTTTTTTTGCATCTGTGTTCATCAGAGGTGTTGTCCTGAGTTCTCTTTTTTTGTAGTGTCTTGATCTGGTTTTGGTATCAGGATCATGCTGGCTTCACAGGATGAATTTGGAAGCTTTCCTTCCTCTTTTATTTTTGGGAACAGTTTGAGAAGAAGTAGTATTAACTCTTCTTTAAGTGTTGGTCAAATTTACCTGTGAAGTCACCTGGTCCTGGCCTTCTGTTTTTGGGAGTTTTTTGATTACTGACTCAATTTCTTTGCTGGTAATCAGTCTGTTCAAATTTTCTATTTCTTCTGATTCAGTTTTAGAAGGTTATGTGCTTCTAGGAATTTGTCCATTTCTTCTAGCTTGTCCAATTTGTTGGCATGTAAGTTTTCATAATATTCTCTTAAAATCCTTTTTCTGTGGCATCAGTTATTTCTCATCTTTCATTTCTGATTTTGTTAATTGAGTTTTTTTTTTTAAAGAATCTGGCTAAAGGTTTATCAATTTTGTTGATCTTTATGAGAAACCAGCTTCTGGTTTCATTGATCTGTTACATTGTTTCTTTATTTATTTTTTCTTTTTTTTCTTCTTTAATCTTTTTTTCCTTCCTTCTACTGGTTTAGGGTTTTGTTTGTTCTTTTTCTCAGTCTTTTAGGTTGTAAGGTTAGGTTGTTTAT
The DNA here is from genome assembly GCF_964656455.1 of Halichoerus grypus. Lineage (NCBI taxonomy): Eukaryota > Metazoa > Chordata > Mammalia > Carnivora > Phocidae > Halichoerus > Halichoerus grypus. Next base: position 64,787,869 of record NC_135721.1, on the reverse strand, counting down.
TTGAGATTTTTCTTGCTTTTTGAGGTAGTCCTGTATTGCTATAAACTTCCCTCTTAGTGTCTCATAGTTTTTAGACTTTGTATTTTCATTTTCATTTGTCTTCCTGGATGTTTTGATTTCCTCTTTGATTTCTTGTTTGACCCATTCATTGTTTAGTAGCATGTTATTTAATCTCCATGTATTTGTGTTCTTTCTAGATTTTTTCTTAGGTTGATTTCTAGTTTCATAGCATTGTAGTCAGAAATCATGCATGATACGACTTTGATCTTTTTTAATTTGTTGAGACTTGTTTTGTGGCCTAATATGTGATCTTTCCTGGAGAGTGTTCCATGTGCACTTGAAAAGAATGTGCATTCCATTGTTTCAGGATGGAATGTTCTGAATATATCTGTTAGATCCATCTGGTCTAATGTGTCACCAAAACCAGTTTCCTTGTTGATTTTTTGTTTGGATGATATGATCTATTACTGTATTACTATTGATTACTTCCTTTATATACTGCTTTATGTATTTGGGCGCTGCCATGTTGGGTGCGTAAGTATTTACAGTTTTTACATCTTCATGTCAGATTGTTCCCTTAATGATTATGTAGTGAAAAGACTCATAATTTTTATTTTTAATGTTTTATTTTTTTTAAGATTTTATTTGAGAGAGCACAGCGCGGGAGGGGGAGGAGGGGCAGAGGGAGAGGGACAAGCAGACTCCCTGCTGATCCAGGACCCTGGGATAATGACCTGAAGACTCATCGTTTTTTTTTAAAGATTTTATTTGTTTATTTGACCGCATACAAGCAGGGGGAGCAGGAGAGGGAGAAACAGACTTCTGCTGAGCAGGGAGTCCGACATGGGGGTTGATCCCACAACCCTGGGATCATGACCTGCGCCAAAGGCAGATGCTTAACCGACTAATCCACCCAGGCACCCCAGGACTCATCATTTTTAAAGCATTATATCTTGAATTCAGTTTAGAGCATTGATTAGACATTCAAGTGGCCTTTGCCACAGCAAAGCCAGATGTTGATATGTTTGGGACATTTTTGATCCTTCCAGGGGATTGAAACGTTAAGTTTTTGTGTATATTATACTGGCCCAAGAATATATATTGGGCCTTTGTGGGTCCTGGGCAAAGTTGGTGATGTATGCAGAGCTCTGATGGGCATTTCTGGTAGGTTTCCCTTGGCCTGCTTATGTCCCTCATAGGTTTTGGGAATTTGAGGGTTTTGTTTCTTCCTAAGTCAAATTGTGACTGACTTTCTTCCTTCAACTTACAGACTAAATGATGGCAATGAGTACCTCTTCCAAGCCAAAGATGATGTAAGTTTTTAAGATTCATTTCTCTCAATACTTGAGCTTTTGCAAATATTTATTGGCACAATAAGCTTTATTTACAGTGTTTCATATATAAGTAATCATCAGTCATGGCTTCTCTTACCTGGTCTCCTCAGTCACTAACAACTGGAAGGCGTTCAGTTCTCCTTATATCGCTAAGAGGCAGAATGGCATCTTACTGTCTCCCTGCTGTGTTAGGAGGGCTAGTGCAAGGACCCTGAAGTTGATGGAGGAAAACTTGCGCACCCCTCGCAGTGGATGAGGCACAGTGGGGTGGTCCTGGGACAGGATGTGGATCCTGAAGTCCAGTCAGGGGCCTCCCTGCGGCACTCCACTGCCTTCAAGCAACCATTTCATGGTTGTACTTCTTGCAGGGAGAGAGGGTCTTCTGATGAGAAAGCAATGTGTGTAGTGCTTTAGATTTGAAAAACCAACTTCTACTAAATTCATGCAGGGTTATATGTCAAATATACTTCAATTTTTTAAGAAAAGTAAAAGAAAAGGGTGCATCCCACCAATGGAAACCAGTCTTCTCATTCTTCCAAGTTTGTAGGACCACATACTAGATGGGTGACTTTCAGGTCTTATAAACCAAATTCTCGTGAGAGTTGAACCATGTTCACTCTGCTAAGGGTCATTTGGGAACTGCTTGCCTCTTAGCCAGATGCTCCCGTGGGCTAGATGCACTGTTCCCAAGCCTTCCAACCAACGGAGGCACATGTTTGGGCAGGTGAAGTGAAGGTGTTTTGAGCCCATCCCTCTTGGCTGAGTCTCACCTGTGGTCCTTTGTCCAGGAGGAAATGAACACATGGATCCAGGCCATCTCCTCTGCCATCTCCTCCGATAAACATGAGGTGTCCGCCAGCACGCAGAGCACGCCAGCATCCAGCCGGGCACAGACCTTGCCCACCAGCGTCGTCACCATCACCAGCGAGTCTAGCCCTGGCAAGCGGGAGAAAGACAAAGAGAAAGACAAGGAGAAGCGGTTCAGCATTTTTGGCAAAAAGAAATGAACTCCTTTCCTTCACCTCCTGCCCTTCTCTTACCTTTTCAGTGAAACTCCAGCATGCAAGCTCAGAACCAACACATTATTCTCTGTGCCTAATGTTCTTCAATGTGGTTGATTTTTTTTTTTTAATTTATAGAGCATTTCTGGGGGGGTGGGGGAAATACACCTAAATACTTTATCTCCAAGTTACAAAAGTTTGAGGTGCAGAGGGAAGACCAGATTTTTTTTAATGAAATTATATAGATTAGATCTCAATATTTAAACTGTTCCTCAATTTTGTGAGGCTGCGTTGGAAATAACCCGCCTCTAGTGCTGTTGGTATGCAAGGCAGCGGTGCTTAAACAATATTTCCTGTGCTCACTAGAGACAAAATGTACCAATTTCCTGACACCATTCTCTTCCATTTATTTCCAGTGGTTACCTTGAGTCTCAACTATTAGAAGTGCCCACGACGGGTCTAACCTTGATTAAACAGATCATGTATTATGATCTCGCTGCCGCCACAGTGCAGCTCCATGTTAAATCTACAGACCAAACCGTTTGTATCTGGCATCACTTACTAACACCTGACATGCAGCTTTTCTGCATCACCTGCAAGGACAGTTCAGAATGTCGGTATACCGGTGTACGAGAAGGAATAGAAAATGGATACTGTTTTAAATAATCTGTAATTTCAATTTTTTTTTTTTTTTTTGCCGAAATACATTATATTGTATGTTTGAGATAATTCTAGTACAAAGTATAATAAAACTAGATGTATAATAAAACCCTTTAAATCATTGGTAAGTGTACAAGTGGAACTGAAGCATTTACTGGACAAAGTAATGTTACTCTAATGGTTACTTGCTCGTGCGTTGCCACACTGTGTTATAATTTGCTTCATTACCTTGCTATTTGATACATAGTGTGCATTTCTTTGTCACTGTAACGATTGTAATGACAAATTTTCATCTTACTGCACAATCAAAATGGCATCGATAGGAATGAACTCCAGAGGCTGGGCCTGAGCAGGGAGGTGGTCGCTCAGGCCTGGCGCTCAGTCGTATGACCTGTACCTCTCAACTTCTGCCCTGTTAAATATATGCTATGTCATTAAATGCTTTTAAATCTAGCACGGCGGGTAATTGTTGTCTTTTCTGTCCTGCGTGCATGCCATGTAGGGAAACTGCAAAGCCAGAAATAGCAAATGGGAAACATTAGACCGTCCATCCGGGTTCCTGTTTTGTGTTCTTGCGCGTGTGTGTGGTGCACCAGCTTTGAAAACTACAGCAAACAGAATAATAAATACGAGATGTTTTGCAGCTACGCATCCAGATTTTATCTTTTATTTATGAAAAAGTTAACAGAGAACTTGCTAAACCTGAGTTCTGAGGAAGGCGTTGGCAAACTTTTTCTGTAAAGGGCCACAGACGGCAAATATTTTAGGCTTTGTGGGCTAGACTCTGTCCGTGGAAGCTGCTTATCGTGGAATACAGAGGCAGCCATTGATGATAGGTGAAGGAAGGGGCATGACTATGTTCTAGTAAAACTTTATGGACACAGGAATTTTATGTAATCTTGACATGCTGTATAATATTCTAATTAAAAAAAAAAACTTAAAATATAAAATCTGTTGTATACAGATCATACAAAAAACAGATGACAGGCCAGATTTGGCCCATGGGCCCATTCAGCAATATCAGCATAGGATCACAGGTTAGATATGCATGTTATACTTGTCCCTTTTTTATCTGGGTACATTGACTCCAGACCATTTGCATGTTTTCTTACACAGAGCAGCAGGGGATGCTAGTATTACGGGTTTTCAGTAAGCTGTTCCACAGAGGCCCATGCCTAATGCGATGTCAGTCCTGGGCTCCACAGTTGACTGGCACTGGAGATTTCTGTAACCCCAGAAACAGACGTTGCCATCTCTCACCCTTTCCTCTGTCATGCACCCAAGGCCATTTATCTTCGTGTGCCCTTGCCCTTCCTTGCCTTCCGTAAGATTGGAATCACGTCTCAACAGATGATCCTCTCACCAAAATGTTTCATGAAGAAAAAGCATCTTGGAAAATAATCACGATTGACAACAGCCTACTCGACAAAGCCAGTCAGATGGCAGGCAAGACACACTCAAAAGGAAAATAACCAGCAATTCCAGAATCCCATAAAAAAGTACATATGCATGGACTATTTTGCACATAGTTCGAGGCTCACAGATCCCTGACTATGCAACTTGGGTTTGAGGGTACTTGCTCTCCTTACTGCACTTGCTGAGGATCCACTGCAACCTGAAAGGGGAAGATGATGGGCAGTGGAAGAAAAATCACAGCAGAAGACTGGCTTCTGTGGGTCGTCCGGCTGATGGCAGCAAGTGCGATCAGAAAATCCCAACAAGACATGTTCACTGGAGGAAGCTACAGGCCATAGAGGATCAGGACTGTCAATCCTATCATGGTAAATAGGGGTTTAAAAAAAATCCTATACACTATACTTTGAGGATTGTGCACATTTATTTTTATTGCTATAGTGTGCTATTTTACTTTAATTTTTAATGATTAGGATGGGTGATAATAAATACTGTCCTCTGTACATCTGAGAAGTGAGAAGCAGTAAAATTGTCAGGAAATAGAAATGAGTATTGACTAATTAAAGGACACGTCTCATTTGAACATCAACTGAAGTTGGAATGCATCCTCAGTTGATGGCACCTCAGGGTTGTGTTTTCTTGGAGGTACTTGGAGTGATGATGGGCCTTCCAGCTCATGTCATCTTCAGTGGATGAAATAGAGTGTATCAGACTGGGTGGAGGACACATTGTTACCACCAAGTGTTTGGCACTGTTAGGATTAGTTGTGTATGGAGGGTCCTATGGTACTTACCTCTGGATATATTTTCATTTTTCAGTTGGAATACTTAAATACTTTCCTTGGTCTAGTGGTAGAATTCATGCAGGAAAGGTAGGATAAAAGCTTAAGTCTTTCCCATTATTTAAACTGACTTTCCTAAGCGTGACCCATACCCAAAAAGCCATTAAAAAAAAAAAAAAACTCCCATCAAAGTTCAAGATTTCTCTCACCATTGAGAGTCCTACAGAAACCTTTCACTTTCCACTTCCCAACGCTAACCATCGATGAAATTATCCTTCTTGAAGCTTAAAGATGCCCCATCTTTAGCTGGTAGAAGTCCATTCAAGTTGGCTTCTGAGTCCTTCTGGTAGAACCCTAATAATCATTGATACTTTCCTCCCTCTCTGGCATGACAAGCTGTCCCAGGCTCATTCAGTACATATCTTGCCCCAAGACCTGCAATCAGAAGTCTCTAAGAAACCCTGTTTCTTTTAGTGGAAAATTATATTTCAAAACCATAATTTATGTCTCAGAAATGCTCATTGCTACTGAGTTGGTCTTTTTTCTACGCATATCAGTAGGTAAAAATAATTCATGGGGTGCCTGAGTGGCTCAGTCAGTTAAGCGGCTGCCTTCGGCTCAGGTCATGATCCTGGGGTCCTGGGATCGAGCCCCACGTCTGGCTCCCTGCTCAGCGGAGAGCCTGCTTCTTCCTCTGCCTGCCACTCTGCCTACTTGTGCTGTCAAATAAATAAATAAAATCTTTTAAAAAAAATAATTCATGAATTCATAGTGCAATTCAGGATTGCAGGGTTTTTTTACTTAACATTTCCTATATTATGTCATAATCTTTTCCACTCAGAATCAGCACTCAAAGATGAGGGGGCATAGAAATAGAACATTGTATAGTAACTCCTGTGCTTTATTATACACATAAACTCAGAATAGCGATACTAATACCACCACCAATACAATTAGAACGGTTTTGGGGTGGGGTTTTTGTTTGTTTTTGGTCAAACTTTTTTACATTGTAATAACTGTGGATTGATTCACATGTGGTTCTAAAATAATTCGGTACCCTTTAACTGTGTTCCCCAGTGGTAACATCGTGCAGAACTGGAGTACAGTATCACATCCAGAGTATTGACATTGACCAAGACTCAGCGTTTCCATAGCAGCAGCCGTCCTGCTGCCTGTTACCGCCAGACCTTCCCAGCAACCACCAGTCTGTGAGGTGAAACATTTGTCATTCCAGAAATGTTGTACACCTGGAATCACACAGGATGTAACCATTTAGGATTGGTTTCTTTTTCCACTCAGCATAATTCTCTGGAGATTCTTCCAGGTTATCGTGGGTATCACTAGTCCGATCTGTTGTGTCGCTGAGTAGTAGTCCGTGGTGTGGATGTACCAGTTTGTGCATTCACTTACTGAAGGACACTGGGGTAGCTTCCAGATGGGGGCTATTATGAGTAGAGCTGCGATAACCATTTATATGGGGCTTTCGGTGTGGACAAAAATCTTCATCTCTCTGGAGAAAAAAAAAAATGCCCAGGAATGTGGAGAACAGTTTTTAAAAACATTTTGCATGTGCTCTCTCCGTACCACCGGCGCCCCTCATCCCCGTGTTAGGTCGTTTCTATCCACAATGTCTGGGCACACAATTCTCATTCTGCGCTCTCCCTCTAAACCCGCACGAGTCTTCTACCAGTCACTGAATGAGTGCTCGCCGCCCTCCGTACGCGGGTGTTCATAGGCGCCTCCACGCTTGGTTGTCTGGAGCCCGCTGCCTTGCTGTGTGTCTCTGGTTCTAAGTGCGTTTCCCCTTCTTGCCACCCTCACCTCCCCTTATTTTTGGCCAGTTCTCTGAGTCAAGCACTTAAAGTGAAGTGCTCTCTCGTCGCTTTCAGGAGTGAATCAAGATTTCCCGAGGGAGACATAAATGCGAGTCCGGAGTTTTTCAAGGTATGTAGACCCAGCATAACACAGGCTACCCTAGAAAAAGGAGTTTTTCAAGTAAAAAAAAAAAAAAAAATCCAACTGGCTTGACTGTGAGAAAGAATGTTACCTCCTGTTTGGAGCTTTGCATGCTTTTTTGTACAAGATCAGCCTTCTGCAAGAAGGGATTCAGGAAGTGGAACTGGAGGGGCCTCCTCTCTCCCGCCGGTTTCAAGCGGGGGTCGGGAGGGCTGAGATGCGTCTGTATGCTTCTCTTCCGTGCTGTTCGGGGAAGGCTCACTGAGCTGGGGAAGCCCCAGCCGCCCTGAGCCTCCCGCGAAGCGCGCTCACTTGGGAAGAGGCAGTGAGAGTGCGCAGAAGTCTGTGGTAGAATTCAAGGGCCTCATCTTTGGCTCTGCAGGGGAGCTTAGAAGACACTTCTCAGGAATGCCCGGGCTTCTGGGGGCACATGGGGTTAGTGGTCCCAGCTGCCCTGGCTGGCAGCTCTCAGGGCTTTGTTTTCCTGGTGCGGGTCGGCCGCACACACGAAGCGGAGGCCTGGGCTGTCCCGCCCGGCCGCCCCCCGGCCGCCCTGCCCCCACAGGCCTGCGTCGGGGCCGCGAGGAGTCCGGTTCTCTCTGTCTGAGGCCTGGACGGCTGCCGCGTCAGGGCCCCGAGAGTTGTGTGGGCTTGCGCCAGTTTCCACTTGGCCTTCACGCGTCCCTTTGGCTGTTTATCTGCTTGGGGGACCCATTGTGTCTGGAGTGGGGCTGGAGGAGGCGGAAGAGCAGCGGGGGTTCCTGAAACCGACTCTTGGAAGGGAGAGGGCATTTTCTCTTGCATCAGCCCGCCGGGACTTTCTCCGCGGGGTGGGGCATCCTGCCTTCCGGAGTCCGGGCGTGGGCTGGAACCTGGGAGCTTTCTTCCCCCGGAGCCCGAAGCAAGCCTGGCTCACTGCATTTTCCCCTGGAGAACCCACTCCGTTTCCAGTCGCCATTTTAGTTTCCTGGTCACCACGAATTGTTTCCAATTTGCTGTTCAAGTTCGGTTTGGTGAAGGAGACAGTCTCTCAGGGTTTTCGTCTCCTGTCCGGGGCCTCCCTCTCAGGGAAAGGTCTGCAGTCTTAGTGACAATGGCCGGAAAGGGCGTGCATGCGAGCCAGCGTCGCCGCCGTAGCGGCCGGCCCTTTCCCCTGCCGTCTGTTCCGCGGCTGTCGCACCTCCGCCCCCGTCCTTCCTGGGCGCCTGTGATCTGACTGCTTCATCCGGCTTGCCTGGCCTCTGCTCTCCCGGGGAAGGAGCGTGGGCTCCGAGCCCGGACACGCTGGAGCCCTGACGCCTTCGCAGTGCAGCCAAACGCCAGGTATTGCGCCCTCGTCGCCTTTGCAAAGCTCCTACTAAGTGCCGGCCGCGCTGGGGAGCAGCCCTTGCGGAGCGTACACTAGGCTACCCTCCGCACCGTCCGCTTCGTCTGAGCCCGGCTCTTCTTAGCCTGAGATTGAAGGGATGACGGGCAGGCCCCGGCGCTCCAAAAAGGAGTTCCCCCTCTCGCGCTGTGCTGCCCGCAGGAGGCTGCTCTGAATCTTTTTTTTTTTTTTCTAAAGATGATTTTATTAGAGTGTTTCACAGTTCCATGACAGAAAATCCACACCCACAATGGTGTAAATACCAGGGAATGTGTCCCAAGGTAGGGCTGGCTGAAAGGTGGATGTGCTGCCCAAGTTCTGGATCTTATCAGGACTGCGGGTCGGTAGATCCGTACTCTCTCAGACTCACACTCCTGCCTGCATCGCTTTTGGCCTCAGGCTGGTTTCCCTCCTGGTGGTGGCAGCTGCCGGCACTCCAGGGTCACCACCTTGTTCACGTCTAAGAGGAGGGAAGAGGCTCCTCTTCTCCCAAACAGAGCAGAGCCCCAAGTTTCACTCTGAATGGATTGATTTAGGTTTTGCATCCATCCCTGAACCACATCTCCCACAAGAGAACTCACCTCAGGCAACCAGGGTGCCCTCCTGGTCTATCCAAACCACAGGTCATTAGAGAAGGGACACAGGTAGTTGGGCCCTCCGTGTCCCTCACAACATATGATTAAGAAAAACATGTCAAAAAATAACATCAAAGGGTGGCTTGGGTGAGGTAGAGTGCTGGGTTTGATGGGACCCCCCTTCTGCCCAGCTCCCCAAATGCTGCATATCTCCACATGAAAGTGTTGGCTCCAAAAGGGGTGGCCATTTTTTCTCTGAAAAGGAGAAATGGTGGTTCTAGAAGGACATCTTCTTCAAGTTAGGTTTGAAGTTCTTTGTATTTTATTTCCTTTCCTTTTATTTTATTTTATTTTATTTTATTTGGGGGGAGAGAGAGAATCTTAAGCAGGCTGCACACACAGCTCGGAGCCCAGTGTGGGGCCTGATCCCAGGACCCCGAGATCATGACCTGAGCCAAAATTCAGAGTCAGATACCCAACCGACTGAGCCACCCAGGCACCCCACTCTTTGTATTTTAAAGCACATTTGCAAATGTATTCAAGGTTGCCCCTGACTCTGCCGGTGTTGATACTGCTCCTGGTTTTCCCCCCGAGGTGCTTGTTTGGGGTGCACCTGGCTTCAGAGAACAGATGCTGGTTAATGAGTAGGAAGGGCCTATAGGGGTCTGGTCCCACTTGCTACTATCTGCAGGGTTCCCTTCTCCAGCAGTCACCGGAGGGGTGCTTTAGACACAGCAGCAAAGCAGTTAATGGGATGCTATAAATTAACCAAATACTTGTGTAAGGAATTGAATTTTTTTTTCTTTTGAAGTACAATTCTCCAAAAGGTGCTCATTATGTATCTGGGGAGTCTGAGTGCCTGAGTTAATGGCTGAAACATCATTTGGCCAAGATACAATCCATGTGGGTGCGCAATGTCCCGGGGTGGCCCTCCCTTCCACGAACAGCTCCTATCACTCAGCACTGTTTCTTACAAAGTCCTCTTTATTGACAGGAGGTAAAATTACCCAGAGGGTTCATGACTTAAGAAGCCAAGGGTCTCTCATGTGACTGAGTTGGGGGTACTGAGGTAGGGCCCAGGGGAAGCCAGTTGCTGGGGTATTGAGGGTGTGGTGGAAGTGGGTACCACTTCCCTGGGTCTCTGGAAAAGAGAGAAGGTGGAATGTTTGAAATTCCTCAGTTAGGAGGGGAAAGGATTTAAATTCCATAGGAGAACAGTCTGCAAAGATGAACCAGTCCTTATGTTATCTTTTTAATTGCGACACTTGGCATTTTCGTCATTTCTCTGTCACAGTTGCCTCTTGGGGAAGCAACCCAGCTGTGGGTTGCTTCACCACATGGCTCCCCTTTGCATCTCAGATCCTTGGGAGCCGGGACCACGAAGGGCCTGTGTTCCACCCCATGGCTGTCTTCCTAGCCCTTGGGGCCCAACCAGGACAAATGCCATTTCTGCACTGGCTGTGACTGAGAGCCTGCACGTGCTGAGCTCTTACTGTAAGCGTCAGCTGCTGCCCTTGGCACTTCACCTGTGACAACTCATGGAACCTCACGATGACGTCGTGAGGTAGATGCTTGTTGCCAGGTGAGGTATTGTAACGGCTTGACCACAACTGTCACTGCAGGGAACTGAAGACAGTGAGCCAAGCTGGAGCTGGTAGAGAATCAAGACCACAGCATTTCGGAGTGTTCTGGGGCTCTGACAAGGTCTGGCTGATGTCATCATTGACGTGCCCCCCCCCCCACCTTATCCCCATCCAGCTGTGTTGTAATCTTCAGCTTCTAAGAAGGGTGTTTGCCCAGGATCCCACTGGCATCCCGCATGCCAAGCCCAGGTGTGTGGGAGTGGGCGTGTGCATGTGAACATACCCCATAGGAAAAAGGAGCTGGTCTTTACTGAGAAACGAGGAGCACAAGCTGGATCTGAATAAAACATTAAGCTTCATCCTACCACACAGCTTGCCACATTTTCTTAGGAATTGCTCAGGACATATTTACAGATTTTGCTTCATTTTCCTATTACCCCTTTCTAAACTGTCTATCCACTTAGTTACTAGCTATAAATAAGGGTAACAGTCTTGCCACACACAAAAATGATCGTTTTTATTTGTCATCAGTGTAATATAGCACCTCAAGCTTGCTCTGGGTTTCTTGGACTCCCAGACAGGGTAAAGTTGCTCTCCGTGTTTGGCATTTCTTTTTCCTTTTGAGTAAATTATCTGTTCATACCTGGATCGCTGAGGCTTCTGGGTCACGCAGCCTTGAGAACGCCTGCCCTGCTGCCTTTGATGACAACAGATTCTGCGCAGGCTCCCCTCCTTCCCATCGCCAGCTCTAAGTTCCGAGTCAGGCAAGTGCATTCGATTGCTCACCGCCAGGGAGGCTGGGAAAAGGCGTCCTAATTCTCTATAGAGGGAGGGTTCTGCCTCAAGAGGTGGTGGGTTCTGCAAACATAGAAACGGGGGTAAAAAACTGGGTGGCTCTATTAGTTTTCTTTTGCTGCCATGACACGTTATCATAAACTTATGGCTGAAAGCAACACAATTTTATTCTCTTAAGTTCTGTATGTCGGAAGTCAGACACAAGTCTCCGTGGCTGAAATGTAGGTGGTAGTGGGGCTGCATTCCTTTCTGGAGGCTCTAAGGAGGCTCTAGGCTCTAGATTCTGTTTCCTTGCCTTTTCCTGCCTGTGTTCCTTGGCTTGTGGCTCTCTTTTTCCATCTTCAAAACCAGTAATAATGGATGCAAATCCTTCTCATAACACAGCACCCTGAATGTTCACATCTCTCTCCCACTTTTAAGGACCGTTGTGATTATATTGTGCCTGCCTGCGTAATCCAGGGTCATCTCATTTTAAGGTCAGTTAATTAGCAAACTTTATTCCTCTGTCGTGTAATGTAACATATTCCTAGGTTCTGGGATTAGGATGTGGCTATTTTTGGGGGGGGGGCATTGTTCTGTCTGTCACAGTTGTCAGAAAAAGCCAAATATCCACCACAACCTCTGTAGCCTGCCTATTTATTGAAGTCATCATGATTTGGTTATACATTGAAATACTTTCTCTAGATTTTTAACTTTTATCAGTCAATAGGGAGTCAAACTATTTCCCCCAGTCTGCTGTTTTGTTTTGGTATGGAATTTAAAAACATTTAAATATTAAAATCCATCCATTTATTTTTCCCTTTGTGACTTTATTACTTCAATACTGAGGACATTCATCTTTCATAAATCTAATAACCTGGTTATTTTGTGCTTTTCTTTTTTTTTTTAAGACTTCATTTATTTGCAAGAGAGAGAGTGGGAGGCGGGGAGCAGAGGGAGAGGGACTAGCAGACTCCACGCTGAACCCAGAACCCGATCCCACAACCCCGAGATTCTGACCTGAGCTGAAATCAAGAGTCGGACACTCAACCGACTAAGCCACCCAGGTGCCCCTTATTTTGTGCTTTTCGTACAATGCTTACACTTCAACAAATTCTTCTGAAGTTTATTTTGATGTCCTTTATAAGGAGTGCCTCTAACTTCATTGTTTTTCCCAATTTCTAGCCAATTATCTCAATACCACCAGTAAACAAACTTCACTTGTCTTCTTTCCAACATTAGAACTATAATGTCTGATTTTTATTGAGCATCTAATATTTATTGAACACCAAGTACAACTACCATTATTTTTGTCTCACTGCAGAAACACAAGGTGAACCGAGGCCCATGTGTTGAGTTCAGTGGCTAAGCTTAACACACAGCTTGGAATGAATGAATGAATGAAAGCATATTAATAATAAATTTATATTTCAGTCAGTCCTTATTGATTTCACTAATCTACCCTATGATCCTCTTTTCTGAATTTGGGGGCCTGTTTCTAGTTTCTTAACTATATGTGTTTTTCACCAGCACCACACTTTACTATTGGCATTTTATAATTCTAAGGGTTTAATGCTGGGTTTTTTTTTATAGTTTTATTTTGTTGACATAGTATGTGATCAGGTCTGACTGTCTGTGTTCAGATTTGAGTGCTGGTGCTAAGTAGGAATGGGAGAGGTGGCAGGCACATGCTTGGTGGGGTTTGGACAAAGCTTTCAATTCTGAAGATGGCGATGGTCATAACTGCAAAAGAGTCTAACAAGAAAGTCTCCTGAGTGACGCAACTGTCGATAACTTCCCGTCAGCCACTCACTCATTAGTATAGAATTTTCCACTCACATCTGAATTTGGCATAATAGTGTGCAATTTAAGAGGCAACCGGAGAATAAACCACCATTTAAAATGTAAGCACTTTTCTTTTCTTCCCAGAATGGTTTCTCTTTTGAAGTGAAATTACTTCTAGTATCTGGGTTTATTCCTGTAGATCCTAGCACAGTTAGGATGTGTTTAGCAATCCATGACAGTGTTTCATTTGAAAAATTCCAACTCAGTAAAACTTTAAATTCTCTTACATCGTTTTACTTACCAAGTTGTGAGTCGACAAGCATTCGTGTATTCTCTGTCATGCTGGCATTAATTTTTCATGCAAGTGAAGGAAGGGGGAGTGAGAACAATCAAGAAGGTGCATCTGCTGGGGCGCCTGGGTGGCTCAGTTGGTTGGGCATGGAACCCTTTTTATAGGCTCGGGTCATGATCTCAGGGTCATGAGATCAAGCCGGGCCTCTGGCTCCATGCTCAGCGGGGAGTCTGCTTCTCTCTTTCTCCCTCTCCCTCTGCCCCTCCCCGCGTGCACCCTCTCTCTCTAAAATAAATAAATGGGGGCGCCTGGGTGGCTCAGTTGGGTAAGCGACTGCCTTTGGCTCAGGTCATGATCCTGGAGTCCTGGGATCGAGTCCCGCATCAGACTCCCCGCTCAGCGGGGAGTCTGCTTCTCCCTCTGACCCTCCCCCCTCTCATGCTCTATCTCATTCTTTCTCTCTCAAATAAATAAATAAAATCTTTTAAAAATAAAAAAAATAAAAAATAAAATAAATAAATGGATCTTAAAAAAAATAATAATAAGGTAGGGTGCCTCAGTCAGTGAAGCGTCTGATTTGGCTCAGGTCATGATCTCAAGGTCCCCAGGATCAACCCCGTGACCTTCTCTGTGCTCAGCCAGGGAGTCTGCTTGTCCTGCTGCCTCTGCCTCCATCCCCCACTCGTGCTTCCCCCGGCCCTCAAATAAATAAAATCTTATTTTAAGAAAAGGTGCATCTGCTAGGTCAGCACATATGTGGAACCTCAGACTGATTAGTACTTAATTTCATGTTTAATCAATATCGTCTAAGCTACAAAACTAATGATGTAATGTGTGGTGATTAATATAACATAATAGAAAAGAAATAAATAAAAAAATAAAAAAAAATCATCTAAGCTACAGATAGTCTACAGGATGATGAAAATTGGGGAGGAGAACCTGTTCAACTTATTTGCAACTTCTATTCACAGATACACATTACACTTTTGGTCCCAGGTATAAAGAGAGTAGCTCGCTTAGAAAATGTAATAAGAGTAAGTCTACATTTTTAATTTTTACATTTATTTTAATTTACATTTTTGATGAAAATATATTCAAATTTTGTGTACTTTCAATACAATTATACTTTATTTTCAATGACTTAGATCATTCATATCAAAAGATTATATGAAAATCTTGATCATAACATCAAAATTAGTAATATACTGAAACAAGGATGTGAAAAATGTATTTTATAGAACAAATATATACCTTATCAATTATATATGTTTCAATTTTATTACTCATCTAAACATAGCCAGTCCATTAAAAGACTATCCAGATATGCAGAATAACACTTCAGTTGAGTCATCTTGGGTATTTTAGCGTGTCCTTGATGTCATAGGACCCTAAAGCTGGGGCCCCTGGGTGGCTCAGTCAGTTAAGCATCCAACTCATGATTTTGGCTGAGGTCATGATCTCAGGGTCATAAGATGGAGCCCCTCCTCCAGCTCCTCCACGCTCAACAGGGAGTCTGCCTCTCTCCCATACCCTCTCTCTCAGCCCTGGCCCCCTGAAGTGCACACTCTCTCTTTCTCTCTCTCTCAGATAAATAAATAAATCTTAAATAAAAAGAATTCCAAGGTTTTATGCATATTTAAAAATTTTTGTCCCTATGGAGGTATATTTATCAAGATAGTAGGATAAAGCATATTTTTATCTATCAGTTTCTTAGATTGATTTATAACTTTTAAGTATCATTACATGATATGTGGGCCTCCATTTGCACTCTTGTCCCAAGCCCTGCAGGTGATAGAGACAGAGCTGTTTGTGTCTATTGAGATAATTATATGTTTCTTTCTCCTCTAAGTTGTGGGAAAATGAATCGCGTCTGTAATAATATTATTTAGCAAAATTTGCGTTCCTAAGATAAACTCAAACTAGGCATGATGTACTATTTTGTTTGCTTTTACATTGCTACATATGGTTTACTAAATTTGATTTAGGATTTTTTGCAGTCATGTGTGAGTGAGACTGGCATAATTTTCCTATCTTTTTATGTTTGTGGTATCAAGGTTTGTTAGCTTTATAAATGAGTCAGAAAGTATTTTATCAATTTTGCTTTATGTTGTTTCAAACTTTAATATTAGGTCTATACAAGTTAAGAATTTTTACACCTTCCTGATGAGTTGAAGTTTTTAATATTATCTCCTTACCTTCTGTTTAGTAATGATTTTGCCTTAAACTTTACTTTGTCTGATATTCTGTTTCATTTGGTTAGTATAGAAAGTTCCTTTGGCTGATAATTTGCCTACTGTATATTACTCAGTTATTATTATCCCCTGGTCTATTATTTTATGTTTATGTTTTTATGTTTTATCTCTTACATATTTCATATACCTGGATTTTTAAAAATTTAGTCTGGTGAACTCTGTTTTTTTTTTTTTTAATTAATCTCTATGTTCTACTTGGGGCTTGAACTAATGACTCTGAGATCAAGAGTCACATGCTCTACTGACTGAGCCAGCCAGGCACACCCATGGTGAACTCTATCTTTTAATTGGAGAGTTTCAACTCTTTATGTTTGTTGTAACTATTCATATGTTGGATTTATTTCTACCATCTTAATATGTGTCTTTTAAAAAAAAATCTATGTGGCTGTATTAGTCTGCTCAGGCTGCTATAACAAAAATACCACAAACTCAGTGGCTTAAACAATAGAAATTTATTTTCTCACAGTACTGGAGGCTAGAAGTCTCAGATCAAGGTGCTTTCTGGTGAGGACTCTCTTCCTGACTTGCAAACAGCTACCATTTGCTGTGTGCTCACATTACTTTTTTGTGCAAACAGGCAGAAGTATGGGGAGCTCTCTGGTGTCTCTTCCTGTAAGGACACTCCCATTGGGATCAGGATCCCACCCTTAATTACTTGTTTAGAGGCCTCATCTCCAAATATAGCCATATGGGGGTTAGGGCATCAACATATAAATGGGGGGTGCAGTGTGGGGAGTGGGGGGGGGTGGGGGAGCACATACTCCATAACTGTGACATTCTAGATTATCTCTCTATATGCCAGAGTTCTAATTCTCTCTTTGGGTGTATGCTCTATTCTGAGGGATCTTATGTTCTACTGGAGAGACACAGACAATTAACACAATATTAAATAGAATATATAGTTATATTAGGTCTTGATGCATGCTGGAGAGAGATTAAAGAGTTGTGTGTATTTGAGAGGGGGTTGCAACTTAGGGGGTCTGGCAATGGGATCACCAGGAAGATGACATTTGAGAAAATCTCAAAGAAGGTAAGGAAATGAGTAACACAGATAAGTAGGGAAAATTGTTCCAGGAAGAGGGAAGGAACATCCAGGGCAGAGGTCTGGAGGATGAAAGTCTCCTGATGTGTTTGAGCAACAAAGTAAGGTCAGAGTGGCTGGAAAGAAGTGAGCAAGGGGAAGGGAAGGAGGTAGAGAGGTAATAGGGGCTAGACCATAAGCAAGATAAAATTAGTACAGTCCACCCACTTTGCAATCAAATTATGTTTTCATTTCAGTAGGCCATGGTAAGAACTTTGACTTTGATGCTGAAGAAGAGGGGGGATCATGGAGGGCTTTGAACAGAGAAGTGGTTTGGTTTGGCTTCACAGCTTGATTCTAGCTGCTGGATCGAATATCATCTGGGAGGAGCTGAGACAGAGCAGGAAGGAACACACAGAGACCCTGGGGAGCACTAGCATTCCAGTGAGGAGGATCAAGACAAACTTCAGACTTTTTCTCTTAATTTAGAAGATACTTCAGTTGAAAAGTTGAGAGAGTCGGGGCACCCTAGGTGGCTCAGTCGGTTAAGCATTTGCCCTCAGCTCAGGTCATGACCCCAGGGTCCTGGGATCAAGTCCTGCATCAGTCTCCCTGCCCAGCGGGGAGCCTGCTTCTCCCTCTGCCTGCCATTCGCCCTGCTTGTGCTCTCTCTCTGATTAAAAATAAATAAATAAATAAATATCTTAAAATAAAGAAAAGCTGAGAGAGTCATCAACACAGAGAGTGGCTGCTTGACTCACTTGAAGTAGAAATGAAAGGGGTGGGTCTTAGAAGGTTGAGGTCTCTGAGGGGGCCAGTAAATTTAGCCTCTTCCCAACTGTGTTCCAAACCAATGGAGAAATAAGACAAGAGGTATGCAGAGAAAGGCCAAAACATCAACTATATGACGGGGTCAAGGCTAGGTTGGAAGAAGTGGCTTTGTGTTGGAGCACATGGGCTTTGTAACTGAATCTGAGCATTAGACAGATGTACCTACCCAGTTACAGAAGATGCTGGACTATCTCAGGCCTCCTCCAGTGAGGGCAAGACATTGTTTTTAAGCCTACAGCTTGGCTGGGAGCAGCGAGTATGAACACACAGGCAAACTAGGTTTCCAAGAATGAGAAGGGTAGGGAGGGGCTGAGCCGAGCTTGAATCAGACAGAGAGCAAAAACCATACTAACTCAGTTCCAAGAAGAGGTGGGTACATTTCCTCTTAACATTACCCAACTTTTCAATCTTTTGATCTCTCAAGTTTAATGATTGATGTCCTGTATAATTTAAATTCTTCAGCATAGGCACTCTGATGTAAATATGTTCTTTAATCTACACTCTGTGAGTATTCAATTTTCCTAATTCAGGAATATGCACTCCAGGGGTCATTGGGTTACTAAATGTGCTTCAGCTCTCTTAATCTCTGATTAGCAACAGAAGCTCTGGTAATTAGACAAATGGATGTCATCAGTCAAATGACAGGCATACAAGATGAGGGCTGGAAATTATAGACAATTTCACTGTTACCTAAATATTAGTGATAGTGGATTACAACCCGTTGAATAAAATTTCATGAGTTCATACTGAAACAGTTCTCCCTTATAATAGAAATTAAACAATAAAAATAAATGATTGAATTAGAAACTCATCAATGTTACCTAAAATAGTGGGTGAGTTTCCTGACAAATGTGTATTTGCATAGTCTCAAAGTATCTTCCTGCTGATTGCTTATTAATCACGGGAGGGGAAAGTAGTGACTTTATAGTGAAGAACCTTAGAGTGCCACATTGTAACCAAGCCATCAAAATGAACATCACCCAATACTGGGGCAAACCAATGTCACGTGCTTCCTGATAGGATGCACAGCATCACTTCTGTAGCATTCCTGCCAAAAATATATAACCTTAATTTAATCATGAGGAGACATCAGGCAAAGCCAAAATGAGGAATAGTCTACAAACTAACTGGTCTTTACTCTTCAAAAATGTCAAGGTGGACAAAGGCAAAAAATGACTGGGGAGCTGTCCCAGGTTCAAGGAGGCAGAGGGACTTCATGACCACATGCAACCTATGATCCTGGAAAGGATCCCAGACCAAGACAAAAAATAGGTATAAAGAACATTACTGAGACAATGACAAAATTTGAATATAGACTGTGGATTAAATAATAGGTATGTATCAATGTTAAATTCCCTGATTTTGATATTACTCTGTTCTTGTGTAAGAGAGTGTCCTTTTTCTTAGGGGAACAAACCCACTCTGAAATCCTTCACAGACAGTTATTGTGCCTGAATCTGACTCTATCCTGTCACCAGAATATTGTCATATTTGCATCTAGTTAACCTTCCATGCACAGAACAGAGCTGGGACTTCATAGAGATCCCAGAACAGGTTGTAGGATTGTTTCATGCCTGCTTGCTAATCAACATTTACATGGGTGGAGGAATTCAATCTTAAGATTCACTTCCATTGTAACTTGGCAGTGAGGTTACAGTGGAAGCCACAGATATTTATGAAAAGAGTCCGTTGTGAATAACGACATCATTTTAGATGGGTTTACAAGCAACTGTTAAGTGTGTGGCCCAGCAGGGGGTGCAGCTATCTTGGGAGAGGTCAACAACTCATGGGGAGGGTCCTGCTCCTATCCTTGTGGACTGGCCACTGTTTCTTTGGGTGTCCTCCAGACAGCAGGTGGGCAGAGGGGTGGGTTTATCAAAGCTAAGGATACTGATGCTACATGACCCTCCTTCGTTCAGCTCCCTTTCATGGCCCAATACCTAATTTTGTATTCATCATTTTTTGTTCCTTTTTCCTTAAACTGCTCCCTCCCTACAAACTGTATAAGGCTCAGGCCACCCCCCCCACCAAAATCTGCTGGGTAGTTTAGGTGTTACCTGAAGAAGGCTCTGAGATGGGTCACAACCATACATTAAGCCCCAAGTTTCCTCTACACAGAGCTGGAAATACATACCTGTTCTGTTTTCAACCCCTGTTTAAATCAGTCACACTGTCGTCTATCACCAGCGGTTCTTTGATGAGAGCAAATGATAACAGTAAGATACTCCACACATAAAATGCAAACATTATAAAGAGGCCCCAGATGTGAATATAAATTCCTCATCCATTACAAATTCTCAGGGAGAAATGAAAGTTTAAAGATTAGACCTAGTTGCATGGTAAAGTCCAAAGGAACTACATTTTGAAATCCGATTATCTTCCCCTGGAGTCAAAGTCCAAATAAATGAAAGTCTAAAATTGAAAAAATCCATCTCCCCACCGCACTCCCAATTCCTAATGGCTCCCTGTCAGCTAGAGGGTCTCCTCTAGCTGATACCGTTTTGTCAGCTCTAACCTGGGCCATCTCCCATGAATGGAGGTGGTTCCTTAAGACACAGTCTTGGTTTCCACCAAATTGAGGAAATG
The DNA here is from genome assembly GCF_964656455.1 of Halichoerus grypus. NCBI lineage: Eukaryota > Metazoa > Chordata > Mammalia > Carnivora > Phocidae > Halichoerus > Halichoerus grypus. The sequence goes on along the minus strand of NC_135721.1, from coordinate 64,767,659 downwards.
AGTGACTCTCCAGTCCTGGATAATTTTCTGGAAATTTCTGGAAAAAAATACGTTCTTAGTGTTGACACAAATCACAGCAGAGACAATGGTATCTAAGGAAAGGAAGATAGAAGAAAAAAGTCCCTTCTTTCTCTGTCGTGGACCCCAGGTCTGAAACAACTTTCTGAAGGATAGGAGGTCCCGTGGAGCTGCAGGAATGAACAGATAAAAGGCTGAAAATACAGTTAGGCATTGCCTTCATATGACAATTTACTATGACTAATGGCGCCTTGCATTGTCTCATGCTCTGGGGTGCAGTGGTGAATAGGGCAAGCGAAGGTGGGGCCCGGGCATCCCCAAATGCAAGTGGGCAGCGTTCTCTCTGAGTTTGGAAGAAGAGCAGCTTTGCTAGAACAGGATATCATTTGAGCGCCTATCTCACCCACCCCATAACCGAGAATAATAGTGCATCCTAATTTTATACCAGAATAATCCACAAAGCGCCCATCTAGAAGGAAAAAGGGAGGGAGCCACTAGGTCAGAACACACAAATAAAGAAGAAAAGCAATTGAATGTTTGTTTCCTCTGGCCTTCAGACAGCAGGCTATGTCAGCCTGAGGGGGCTTCTCCTCAGAGGGGTGTGCCACTGTGCATCCTGACGCCGATTTTCAGGACAGGGGTCGTTTATTACAGATCTTATTAAAGAGATTGCCCGCTTTACTTTTTTTTTATTTTTATTTAAATTTTACTAAGTTAACATACAGTGCAATATTGCTTTCAGGAGTAAAATTCAGTGGTTCATCACCTACATACAACACCCAGGGGCTCATCCCAACAAGTGCCCTCCTTAATGCCCATCACCCATCTAGCCCATCCCCCACCCACCTGCCTCCATCAACCCTCAGTTGTTCTCTCACGTTAAGAGTCTCTTATGGTTTGTTTCCCTCTCTCCTCTTTTTTTCCCACTCCTACACGTTCATCTGTTTTGTTTCTTAAATTCCACATATGAGTGAAATCATATGGTATTTGTCTTCCTCTGATATTGACTTATTTCACTTAGCATAATACACTCTAGCTCCATCCATATCACTGGAAATATCATTCTTTTTCATGGCTGAGTAATATTCCATACACATCTTCTTTATCCATTCATATAAATCCAGAATATGGGCTCTTTCCATAGTTTAGCTATTGTTGATAATGCTGCTATAAACATCAGGGTGCATGTCCCCCTTTGAATCTGTATTTTTGTATCCTTTGGGGTACTTTTGATTTACTATTGTAAAAAAAATGGCCCTTTTCTATCATCCTCCTGCTGCTTCTCAGGGCACAAGTCATTTCTCTTAGCTTTTTACTAGCTGTAGTGCTTTGAAACTCTAGCATTATTACTGACACTGCTCAGTGGAAATATTCCTTCTAATGTGTACACACACTTGAACATTCATCCTCTTTTAAATTGCTACTCCATCTTGACTTTTTGCTCACTGATCTTGACTGAGAAACAAAAGTTTTAAACAAATGCAGGCGTTTACATGTTAAGTCCTTTTTCTTCACCTTTGTCTGAGGGTGGAGATGCACATTGTTAGGTAATTCATCAACCAGGTCTTTAACAGGAAGGAAGTTGCAGCCATTATCTGAAGGAAAGTTGCATGTTTAGATGCCGGAGCATACACAGAATACAGAGGACATATTACACAGTTCTTTATTTTACCCATAAGACATTTATCTGTCCATACCAAGCTTTCTGTCCCCCTCCCCCCAACTGTTCTCTCAGTGTTTTTATCCCCTATCCTCCCTGCGGGTCTTCTTCATTGGAGTAGAATGCCCTGCTCCTATCCTTGTAGTCAGTAGCTTGGGCAAGGCGGCTTTTCCCACCAGAGGGAGCACTGTTGGCTATGATGGCTCCTGGGACAAGACAAAGGGAACGAGAACCCACTTCCATGTGTAGCTAGAGGAGATTTGCAATGAAGAGGACAAAGAACAACCTCATTTCTTGGCCAAGATGAAAGGAAGGCAATATGGGTACCTTTGTAGCAGCACCAAGTGACAAATCTCCATGTCTTCCCAATTCTCTTAGGAATCTTTATCTGTACAAAGGTGGCAAGGTAGAACCAATTAAATATGGGATGTACTCAAGACATCTGGGCAGGTAATTAAAACCAGCCACTGATTCAGCCATTCTGCTGATTTCTTCAGTTTCCTTTCTATTTTAGGATTCTCACCTCTCTTCACCTGCGATTGTCAAAACAGAGTAAGAGTTAGCCGGGTGCACGGCTCACATCTAAATCAGGGACTGTTCTTGTACTTGTAATTCATCAGCATACATTCACAATTCTATTTTTACAACGTTCCATGGTAACATCCCTAAAACAGGCTGTGTCCACAACACAGTAAAATTAATGGGAAGTAAACATTCAGATCACCCCGTTGATTGGCCATTGTGGTACCCCTAATGATTCATCCCCCCCTGAATTAACAGAGTTTCAGGCCAATTGAAGTGTCAAAACAATTTGTATTCCAGAAAACCTAAACTGGAAATTGTTTTCCAGGATAATAATAGAGCACCAAAAGGGCCAGATTCGAGGTAAATATATAATCACTAGGATTCCTCTATGTAAGGAAAAATCAGTTCGAAAAATGTAACAAGAGACCCCATTCACAAAACAAAACCCATAAAGTACCAAGGAATACTTTTAATGTGAAATATCGGTGACCTGTGAGAAAAAACCCAATCAACCAATCAAATTAACAAACAAAAATTGTGGTGAGCTGCAGGAAGTCCTGACTAAATGGAAAGAGAACCATGTTCCTTTTGGAAGCAATAATTTTATTTATTTATTTATTTATTTTAATTTTTTTAGAGAGACAGCAAGAGAGTACAAGCAGGGGGGAGGGGCAGAGATTGAGGGAGAGATAATTATTTTTTTAAAGATATTTATTTATTTATTTGAGAGAGAGAGCACAAGCGGTGTCTGGTGGAAGGACAGAGGGAGAGAGGCAGACTTCCCGCCAAGCAGGGAGCCCGATGAGGGGACCCCAAGATCATGACCCGAGATCATGACCTGAGGACCCCGAGATCGAGACCCGAGCCAAAGGCAAATGCTTAACCGACTGAGCCACCCAGGTGCCCCTAGAAACAAGAAAATTAAACACAAAACACAAAACAAACCCAATTTTTACTCAAGTTAATTTATAGGTTTGACAAATTTCCAACAAAAACCATAGAATATTTTTGAAAGATAAAATTATTTACCTGAAGAAGATGATAAATAAACATCAAGTTAAGCGGTGGCATCAAAGAAATGATCATGATGATGCTGATGGGTTGGAGCACTACCATTTGTGAAAAGATGTTCTCAAACTTTAGCAAAGCGTGTGATACTGATGTAAATCAGTGGAACATAGTAACTATGATAGAAATGGACACTAGTATGCCTAAGAACCAAAAATATTATAGGGAAGGCCACATGATCAATGGGAAAAGGAAAGATTACTCAATAAATTCTATTAAGGAATGTGGATAGCCTTAAAAGTATCTATCCAAGTCTTTTTCTAACATTGCACACGGAAATTCTAAATAATTAAAAAAATTTTAGATCAAAGTATATCAAATTAGAAGAAAATAGAAGTGAATATTTCAATTTCTGAAGGGTAGCAATGTCAAAGTATAAATAATAGGCATGAATAAACAAAAACCTAACACTCTACATGCAATAAAATAAAACAAAATGCAAATGACAGAGGAAAAACATTTCCAATGAAAAGGACAGATAAGGTGTCTAACACTTGCTAATAACTAAAATATACTTAAAGACCTGTAAACAAAGAAAACCCTCTAAAATCTCAGTATGGGCAAAGGACTGAAAAAATATTTTAGGGAAGAATTAAACTGGTCAGCACACAAATAGAAAAATGTTCATCTTTACTAGTTGCAAAAGAAATCTAAAGACAAGTTATAAAGAGTTTCAGATTTGACTATTAGCAAAGATTTTTAAAATGCTAATCAATGCTAATGACAGTTGAATGAACCTGGAGTTCTCATAAATTTCTACTGGCAGCAATCCTTTTGGAAATCATTTAGACAGTACATATCACGCTTATGAAAATGTTTATACCATTTGAAACAGAATGTCACTTTTGAGGATCTATTGTACATATGGAAAACTCTTTGTATAAACATCAATTGCATCATTATTTATGAAAGGATACAGTAAAAAATGTCAAAGTGTTCAGTTATGTAAACCTTGGTATATTCAGATAAGGGATACCAGACTGTATGTATTTGTGATTACAAGGTTTATGCATAGAAAGATAATAGTTGTGTTTGGATTGAATGATGGGACTATCAATGGATTTTTTTTATTTGATAATTTTTAAATATTGCTTTTTAAATTACATGAAATTTTTTTGTGTGGAAAAATAGGAAATACAAATAAACAAAAAGAAAAAAAATATGTGAAATCTTATCACCCAGAGGCAATCCCTGCTAATATTTTAGTTCATGTCTTCACAAACTGAAACAACTTACCTTATATTTTGAATAGGTAGTACATTCATATGTTTAAAAAACAAGAAAATATAAAAAGGTATAATAGTGAAAAGTTTCTTTCTTGTGCTTATTCCCCTAGTGTCAATTTCCCACTCCTGTTCTTAGATTTTTAAATATATCACGCATATATGCAAATACAAATATAGATTTCTCTCCCTTTTAACCTAAAGGGGAGCATACCATACACACTGTTCTGAAACTTGCTTTTTTTTGTTTGTTTGTTTACTGCTCTATCCAGGAGGACTTTCCATGTCAGTACTACGGAACTTGCCCATTGTTTTATCAGTACATAGCACGCCATTGTGAGGACATGCTGGAGTGAATTCAACTAGTCCGCCATCAATGTTCAGACTTTTTTTGTAGGTAAACTTTTCTTTTTAGTTCTCTATGGTTTCATAATGACTTTTAATAAATTCACAGTTTAACAAAAAAGGAAATGTTGGAATCATAGAAATCTAAAAGCCCAATCTCTGCAGAAATCTGCTACCATGAAGGCAACTCAATATTCAGTGACATGATATTATGACAATATTCTGTGAAACAATCTGTCAGCATTTTCCAAAATAAGATTTGCGATGCCTAGAGCGCCAGCCAGCCAGGCTTCCTGGTGGAGATGTCAGTGAGGACAGGGCTGCCCTGGGTGACAGGTTTTTAAATAGCTCAAAGGCCAAAGCACACTGCAGGGTGTCAGGCATCATTCTGACATCTCAGTTGGATATAAATTTAGAGCTGAATCTTTATCAAAATGAAATGTGTACATAGTGATGCTTTCCTGAGAGGAAACCTAGGGGAAACATCATGTGTAATTAAGAAGGTAATTTCTTACCAGGTGTTTCAGCTACCTATTGCTGTGTAACAAGCGATCCCCAAACATAGTAGCTAAACAATAACCTGTTACTTCTCATGATTCTGTGGGTTGACTCTGCTCCATTGGGAGGAACTTCTGCCCCATGTTGTGTGGCTGAGGACACTTTGGCTGTTGTATTCTGACAGCTTGGTTGGAACTGGAAAGTCCAAATGGTTTCTGTGGTTTCCCTCCACTTGTGGCCTTTCAGGGGTCTAGCTCTAAGATGAAGCCTTCCAAGAGGACACCCCCCACCCCCCACCATGTGCAAGTACTTATTAAGCCTCTGCTTGCACCACACTTGCTAATGTCCCATTGGCCAAAGCCAATCACATGACCAAGGCCAGAGTCAAGGACTTGAATACACAAAGGCATGAATACCAGGAAATGTTTCACTGGGGGCACCAAAGTAACAGACTGTCACACCCTGTTTTTCTCTAACATTTTGTTAGAAAGGATGGGCTTATTTCCCTCTGATACAATCGCAAATATGAAGTAAGTGAAACATGGAAATAGTACCAGAGATCACACAAATGAACTTTCTCTGACTTTATTTATTTATTTATTTTAAAGATTTTATTTATCCATTTGACAGAGAGAGAGACAGCAAGAGAGGGAACACAAGCAGGGGGAGTGGGAGAGGGAGAAGCAGGCTTCCCGCTGAGCAGGGAGCCCGATGCAGGGCTTGATCCCAGGACCCTGGGATCATGACCTGAGCTGAAGGCAGACACTTAACGGCTGAGCCACCTAGGCGCCCCGGTTTCTCTGACTTTAAAAAACATCTCTCAAAAATCTTAGAATGCAGCCAAATAATGTTGATTACAAAGTAAAATGTGTAAACAGCATAATTTTTAGAAAGTGTCCATTTATCCAGCTAATGAGAGACAAGCTTTCCACTACTGATGTGTCCTTTTGACTCTCCTGGTCCAGAGTTCTTAAGAGGATCTCTGCCTGTGGCCACATATTTCTCTGCAGGTTCTGCCATCAGGCTGAAGCAGGGAGACATGAGTGTGGCTGGATGATACAGTGCCAACGGTCATCATCGCTACCAAAGGGCTTGAGTCTCACGGATAGTAAGTAGAAAAACAGTGAGAAATGATTCTATCAAAAGCAAAGCATTTGAATTTAAAAGACAATGCTGAGTAGAGGATACACAATTAATTAGCTGAGGAATACTAGCAAGACAATTGGGATTTTGTAGATAAATTGAACTGTTTAGAAGGAAAAACAAAACAGATCAACCACATCAACAGACCAACAGAATCTTGACCAGCTGAGAGCAAGCATATTGGCTATTAATATGGAAAATTATTTTGACAATTAAAAAAATTAATGACAATGGAAAGGATAAATGTTGAAAGAACTGCTTAAGCCCTGAGATAATTAGCAATATCAAGAAGGAAAGGCAAAAAGAGGATAGAGCTAAAATAAAGCCAAGCATCTCCTGCAAATATGGGTAGATTAAACTTATTCATGAAGGTTATAAAATTTGGAAAATGATACTTATTTTTATTCTTTTTTTCTAGTAATTACAGAGGAAATGCTAGAATAGAAACAGAGATTGGGTATGCAAAAATCTACTTAAAAGAAGAAATAGGTTGGTAAAAATGTGGCTTTCTGCATAAATTTGCTTTATGTAATTTTTTGTTACGGCAAAACTAGAAAGATCCTAAATGGCAATTGAACAGAATGGAGTGATTCATTGATCAAATTATTGGATTGCTTCAAAATGAAAAACTGAACAATATGATATTTTAAGCAATGAGCCAGATATTCAAATTATACTGTTTAGCCCCAAAGTATTTCCCCCCTTATCTGGGATTGGCCAATACCAAGAACCATGCTTCTTCATAAAATACGGTGAAATAAATGTTTTGATGAGTCTTTGTAGATTGCGTAGGGGTGGCCATGATGGTGGTTTGGTGGTGACTGCTGATTTACTGAATACATAATATGTGCCAGGTACTGTGCTTGGTGCTTTACATGCTTATTCTCAGTTACTCATCATCCGCATTTTCCAAATGAGGAAATTGAGACACGGAGAGATGTTAAATCACTTGACAGTCACATGTTTAGTAAAGGGTGGAGATAAGATTTGAGCCAGGCAGTCTGACTGCAGCTCCAACATTCCACTGCTTTCAGAGCTCTATTAAAACAAGGGCTGAGTAAATGAACCTGGGAGTTACCATAGCAACCAAAGAAAGGAATGTGAAGCATTGTTGACATACCCATCTCGATATATAATCTGTGATTCCAATTTTCTTCTTTCTACTCCATCCTTTTTTTCCTAGTGCTACTTTTACAAAGCAGTCTATCCAAATAATTCACCCTATAAACCAATAGGATACTAGAAAAATACAGTTCTGTAGATATCATTTATTTACACTTTTTTTCTTGTAGATTCGGTAAGGAAATAAATCCTGAATTTTCCATTTAATTTAAACAGCACAGAGTTGGCGTCCCTGTTTTAAAGACGCGGTCCTTTGTCGCCATCTCGAGGAAGAGTTATAAAAATCACCTTTATCTTGGGCTGTCCATCTTTGGCACCTCCATGATTCAACCACAGATTATTATTGATTATGTACAAAGAGATAAAAGCAGAATTCAAAAACAAATTTTGTAATGCACTTTGTGGCATCCCAGTATTTCAAGAGGATCTAAAAACTACACTATAGTTTAGAGAAAAATGACGGTTATAAAAAGTTGATTCTAATATTTTTAAGGAAAATTTGTCATTTTCATCAAGTTCTAATGTATTGAACTATTTTTTCATAAAATACACCTGTAAGCACAGGTTTTGCTTTCTAGCGGAGAGGAGGAGGAAGGAGGAGAAGACAAACTGCATCTCTTTCCAAGGTTATTTCTGTTGGCATGGAGCCCCCTCTGTTCCTTTAAAATACACTTAGTTCCTTGATGGCTGACTCACTCTATCCCTAGCAACCAGCAAGGTTTCTGGCCTGTCATAGGTACTCAGTAAACACTTGTCACTAATGTTGTATCTTGTTGTAATCTTGTGTTCCCCAATCAACCTTTGCTGTATAACTGTGCAGACAACCTAGAATACACCAAAAATCTTGGTCAGGCTCAGCCTGCTTGCTTTATCAGAGAATGAAATGCAATTTCTCCAAGGCAAGTCAGCCTCCAGATTAAAAAAGTAAATGCCCCTTGATTTTCACAGGGCCTAAAATTCCATTATGAGCAACCCCCTTTTTGAGTGTTACCTTTAAGAATATCTTATTAAAATGTTCACGCTTCATAGGGAAATTAACATTTTGGGTACTATTAACTCTAATTTTGTCTGAGTCAAGGGCAGCCTTAACCCCTGGGTACTACTGGAAATTGTGAAAGGCAATTGGTTGAGGTATGGAAAGAAAATACTAGAATATCTATTTATGACATCTTTAAAATGTCTTTGTTTTGCAGGGTTCATAAGGTACATGATTTATAAATGCATGTGTATAATTTATCTTTCTATGTTTCCACATACATTGGCGTATTCACTCAAAAATTTTGGCGAGGACATGACTTTGGAGTCAGGCCTCAGTATGAAGTTCAGCTCTGTCATTTCCAGGCTCTGAGAACTTGGATAGATTCTTTAACCTCTTGAAGCCTTTATTTCCTCTCTCACAAAATAGGGATAATAATGTTACTTTCGCAAGGTTGTGGTGAAAATTGAAAGGGTTGTCTGTTAAGTGTTCTGTCCTGGGCCTAGAAAATTTTAACAGTTCAGTAAATACAGCTGGCTTCATGGGTCTGTGACCTGTGCAGTCACACAGGGTCCCATGCCCAGAGGGGCGTGAGTTTGGTTTAACGCTCTGCTGTCACTCTCTTGAAATTCTTCACAATTTTTAAAAAGGTTTTATTTATTTATTTGAGAGAGAGAGAGAGAGTGCACAAGCAGGGGAGGAGGGGAGGGACAGAGGGAGAGGGGAAGCAGACTCCCACTGAGCAGGGAGCCCAACGTGGGGCTCCATCCAGGACCCGGAGATCATGACCTGAGCCTAAGGTAGATGCTTAACCGACTGAGCCACCCAGGTGCCCCAAAATTCTTCACAGTTTTGGACCAGGGGCCTTGCATTTTCATTTTGCTCTGGGCCATGCAAATTATGTAGCCCGTCTTGGTAAAGGGTGCTTCTCACTGTTGGTCTAACTAAATTTGCTGTGCAGATTTTCTTTGTTCAGTTATAAAAGTTCATACTCTGGTTCACATCACTATTTAAGCCTCTTTGGGCCACCCAAGATACTTTCTTTCTTTCTTTTTCCCTCTTCTTCTTGAGATGTAATTCACATACCATAAAACTTAACATTTGGAAGTATACAATTCCATTAAGATTTTTCCCCCAATTTTACTGAGATATAATTGACAACATGATTTTAAGTTTATTCCCAAGTTTGACCCAGTTTTTTTATTTTTAATTTTTTAATTTTTATTATAATTTTTTTTATTGTCCACTCCCTTACTGTTATCTTCCCCACTACCACCACCCAAACCAAGCAGGGTCTTGATTTCCTTTCCCCCAAAAGGGGCTACCTCATTCCCAGGCACATGAAGGAGGACAGGACTTCAGGCTGGAGCCACCATTAGGTTCTCCCTCTCCCAGCCCGGAGCCAAGGAGGGGAAGCGACACATGGTGATGGATAGATGGAAGGAAGGATAGATGGACAGAGAGGGCCAGAGAAAGTGGATCCGGAAGGGGCTGCTGCAAGCAAAGCTCTCACTCTTTCCAGTCTTGCCTCTGGGGGTAGGAGAGGCATGACTGACCATCAGGGCCAGGGCGGTGTCTGGGCCAACCCCAACCCTTTGTTGGGTAGTCCAATAAACATGCGGATTCTCAGCACGCTGGTGCCTGGTGTTTCAGGGCTGCTGTGGCCGCAGACACCTCTTGGTCCTCTTGGCCTTGGTTCCCCAAAAGCCAGTGGTGTCAGGAAGAGGTAGGAGAGGAAAGCAGCCCCTGCCCTGGGAGCCTCACAGGCTCTATGGGAGAGTAGCCAGCCGGGGGTGGAGGCAGCTGGATCCTGGGAGTGACTAACCCCCTCTGGTTGGGTGGCACCCCCTGGAAGAGGGCATCTAGATCCCAGAGCAGCCCTGGGGGGCCATGAGCTTCCGGGGCCACCCTCCAGTAGGCTGGGCTGGCTAAAGGTGGGCACTGGGGACAGGGTGTGGGTGGTAGTGGAGTCAAGGGCATTACCACATTGGGAGGGTGGAGGGGCAAGTAGGAGGAGGGCAGCTGCCCACCCAGAGTGAGGCTCTATGACTCCCACTGGACAGTCCCGGGGGGGTCTTCGGGGTCCTACAGTAAGTGCAGGGGCCAGGCTCTGTGCTCAGGGGAGAGGGGCGAGAGCCTGCCGCTTCCCCTCTTGGGAAGTCCTCCCCTCTGCTCTCCTGGGCCCAGGAAGGGGGCAGAGGGGCCCCAGAGGCGTCTCAGAGGGCAGGGGTGGAGCGGGCATCACCTTCTCCCCACTGTGCCCAGCGCCTGCCGGACCCTCCGTGGTGCCCGCTCCCTGGGGTCCCTTAGCAATCACTTCATGCTGAAGCCCTGCCTGGGCGTCGGCTGGGGACCCGACGGCCGCTAGGGCCAGCCGCGCCGGGCGGAGGGGCCAGGTCTCCGGGCCAAGGCTCCCCGCACGGCCCTGCTCTGCCAGCGCCGCCCCGCCCCAGGGCCGCGTTCTGCAGCCGCAGTGCCTCGGCCGGGATCCTTGCAGCCCTCGTAGTCGTCCCTGAAGGAGGGGAACGCGGCCTGGACCTGACGCCTGATGTGGGCGCTTCAGCCCGCGGAAGGGTGCTGCCTGGATCACCAAGGCCATCACCGCCAAGTAGTTGCGGGGGGTGGGGGGGACTTGTCAGGCCGCAGGTATCTCTTCCTCCTCCTGGGGGGCCAGGAGGACCACTCCCACCCAGGAAGCCCCAGGTGTGGGTTGCTGCAGGGCCGTGGGCAGGGGAGGCAAGCCACGCCGGCAGGGGCCTGGCCCCGGGGAGGGCGGGGAGGGTGCAAGGCCGTGGGGCAGTGGGTGAGGCAGGCCTGGGGGCCTGAGCTAACCCAGTCTTTTTATTTTTTTTTTAAAGATTTTATTTATTTATTTGAGAGAGAGAATGAGAGAGAAAGAACACATGAGAGGGGATAGGGTCAGAGGGCGAAGCAGACTCCCCGCCGAGCAGGGAGCCCGATGCGGGACTCGATCCAGGGACTCCAGGATCATGACCTGAGCCGAAGGCAGTCGCTTAACCAACTGAGCCAGCCAGGCGCCCCTAACCCAGTCTTTTCAAAGAGCACTAGTTTGGGAGGGAATAGCTCCGTTCTACCCTGTTTTCACCACTCTTTGAAGTAGGATCTCAATAAATGACGTGTAGCTGAATTGTATGACTTCCCTGAAATAGGTATTGCCAAGAACAAACGAATGCTATTAATTGGCCATACGTTTTAGAGGTGGAAGGTGTCCTGCGGGTGGTTGAGTCTAGCCCCTTCGTGTCACACTTGAGCACACCCAAGACCTGGGGACGGAGTGCCTTGTCCAAAGCCGTGCGGAAAGTGATTAGAGCAGGACCCCAGGTCATGTTTCAGTCCATGTGCCCCTGGCTCGCTCATTCTGTCCTCTTCAGATTGTTCACCTTTTGTCTGAGGAATGAAACATCCTCGCTAGTATGAAGATTAGGTCGGTATTTGTGGGGACCAGCAGTGGAGTTCACAAAACTAAGTTTTTAAGTTTCCTTCCCATTAGTAAAATGTTTTCAGGAATTCAGGATTTCAGGGGTCAAGCCATTTGATTTTAAATGTTTCTCTAGTTTTCCTCACTCTAGGGCACACGTACTAGATTCTGAGGACTTTGTGCTACTATTCGTTTGATGATATACTACTGCGCCTTGTGCGTACAATTTTGAAGTTATTTGGCTACTACTTCTATAATGGTAGCAATTTAAGGAATCTGCAGCATATTATTTGGCTCACTGACGTCTTTGCATGTAAGTAATATTGATGCTTTTGAGGCTGTGGAGAATTTTCAGTTTGATGCTGCATCAGTTCCAACATATTCTACAGTTTTATCAGAAAACTGGTTCAGAGGGGTGTCTGGGTGGCTCAGTCGGTTAAGCATCTGCCTTTGGCTCGGGTCATGATCCCGGGATCCTGGGATCGAGCCCCGTGTTTGGCTCCCTGCTCAGCAGGGAGTCGGCTTCTCCCTCTCCCTCTGCCTGCCGCACCCCCCCCACCCCACGCTCATGCTTTCTCTCTTTCTTTCTCTCAAATAAATAAATAAAATCTTAAAAGAAAAGAAAAGAAAAGAAAAGAAAACCGGTTCAGAGAATAGACACCAATTTTATGGCCAGGCAGCATATAAACACAGCAGTAGTAACTCAGACAGTCACACAGACATGTGCATCACTGAGTTAAAATCTTATTTTAAAATCTCTGGGAAACTTCTGTGGGCAGATATTTTAAATGTTGATGATGTTTACTATTATTAACAAAAATATTTTGCATATTTACTATGTGCTAGGTATTCTCAGCACTTTACATACATTATGTCAATCACTGAATCCTCACAATGTATTTATGAAATTATCAGTGTTATCTCCATAACTCCCCCAGGGTCTCATATCCAGATGGTAGAGCTGGACATGAGTGCAGCTATCTGACTCCAGAGCCTGAATCCTTAACCATCACTCTGTACTTCCTATTTCTCATTGGAGGGAATAATAAACCAAAATCTTACTTGACCCATTTTAATGAGACCGTAATAACAAAACACTGTGCAGGAGAAATGGATAAACACTTTCAGATGGAAATAAGCCTGAAAGAAGGTTCTGTAGGGGATGCTACTTTGCTCATGTGCCACTTAGAATCTTGGCTGTAACAGTCAGAGAGGATGGGCCCTGTCCAGAGTCCTGGCCCTAACAATATTTGAAGCAACTTTTTTTTTAACTGGAAATATGGAACATATGGAAATTTTAAAAAGTAGGGAGATCAGTACAGTGAACCAACCTGTAGCCAGTACTAACCAGCCCAGGGCCCATCTGATTTTAGCTTTAGCCCCACCCACCTCTCTCCCCTTCCTCCAGATTATTTTTAGCAAATAAGGCAAATTCAGACCTCAAAACTTTTCATACATAAATATTTCAGCATGTATCTCTAAAAGATAAGATTTCTTTTAAAAAAGCATAATCACATGGCCATTATAACACCTAAAAATTAATAATACCTTAAAAACCATCAAATATTAAGTCAGTGCTCACATTTCTATGGTTATCTCATAGTGTTTGTTTTTTGAATAGTTTGTTCAAATCAGGATCCAAATAAGCTCCATGAGATTGGTATGTCTTTTAATTATCTTCTAATAAGCAGTTTCCCCTCTACCTCTCATTTTTATTTCCTATAATTGATTTAAAAAAAAATACCAAAAACAGGTTGTCCTTGGGAATTGCCCAAAGTCTGGATTTTGCTGATTGCATTCCTGAAGCATTATTTATTATGCTCTAATATGATGACTGAAAACATTTTAATTTTTTTTTTTAACTTTAGAGTCTATCATCTGGGACATGTCCATTTTATTCTTTTTGTCCTTAGGTATCCTTGAGACTGTGCAGTTGATCATCCGTCCATGTTTTAAATTCTGTGTAGTTTTTAATTTGCATTTCTCTTGTTTTGAGCATTTCTTTTTTCACATGATTAAGGGCCATTTTTATTTCTTATATGAATTGCCTATTCACATTTTTTCATGGAGTTAGTAGTCTTATTTTTACCAAAAGAAGAAGCTCATATATTAGAGATAATTATCCTTTCTCTGCAATATTGATTACAAATATTTTTCCCAGTTAATAACTTTTCTTCTCACTTTCTTATGATATTCTCTGCCCTGCAAAATAAGTCTTAATTTTTTTTTTTTTGTAATTGAATGTATCAATTTTTGACCTTTTTTAGTTCTGGATTTTGCATCATGGTTAGAAATGTTTCTCCAGGCTGTAGATGAATTAACTTGCGTTTTTGGTCAGTACTTTGATGATATTTTTTTTACATTTATATTTCTGATCCATTTGAAATTTATGCAGGTGTAAGGTGTAAGGAATGGGTCAAATTCTATCCTCTTCAGAACATGTTTTAAATTTCAGGACTTTATAAAATTAACAAAGCAATCTGTTCAGCATGCCTGGACCCACATTCTCTGCTATAATCAAAGTAGATAGTGAAGGACAACAGTAGGCTTCTGTTCCATTCCCAGCTCTTCCTTACTGAGGAACCCGTGCTAATGTTGAGCCCCTGAGGCTATGAGAACATTCCTTGCTTGGCTCTACTCGGGTCTTGCTTCCACTTCTCTCAGATCTGCTGGTCACCCTCTTGTCTTATGGACACTTACTGTGGGCAGCTCTGTGCTGGGACATGGCCTCTTTGTTGTACCGTCTTTCCCTGGGAGTTATTCTTCACAGGTGCAAGTGCTGATGCTGAGTTCATGTTTAGTATGGAATTTCTGGCAGCTGATCTTTGCAAAGGGCTTTGCTTACCTCCTGGTTGTACTTGCTAACCTGAAAAGTGGTTTTGCCTCTCTGTTCGGGCCTTTAGAACTCTATCCTGAGTGCTTGTACATCAGTGTTCTCTTGGCAGGCTGTATGTATTGTCTCTGGTCAGTGGGGGAAAGGAAAGATTGTATTTTGCTAGAAGTGAGAAGGGTCACTTACAATAACAACAACAACAATAATAATTAAACTGTATTGAATGCTTACTATGGGCAAGGCACCAGGCTTACTCCCTAACACTCATCAGGGCAAGGCAAGAATACTAAAGGGATCCATTCCATATGTCTACATGCTTAAAAGTTAGATATCAAGCAAGATATCAAATGTGTTCTTTCCTCTTGTCAAATGTGCCTTCATAACAACCTGGAAGGACAGATTCAAACACAGAATTCTTAGAATCCCTTGAGTTCCATGCCAGAATGTGGCAGCGTGAGGAGAAATGGGCTGCCTCTCTTCTTGTCCTACCTCTTACTCTGTCCATGAGGGGCCTTGCACACAAATTTGTGGACACTCAGTCCATGCATCCCAGCTTCAGGTACATGCTCTCCCAGCCCACAAATAGCTGTCCCTTCAGGTCAGCCTCTGATCTGGGAGAGTACATTCTAGCAGGGCAGTCCAGAAGATAGCCCTGTAGTAAGTGGGCTCAGGGCCATTTATGTAGTAATTCCAGTGTCTCCGATAACTGGAGTCTGGCTTATAAGAGGTCAGGGAGGTGATGGGTTCTAGGTGGGCATGTCTCCATAGCCCCGCAAAATCTTTGCTCCGTAAGAAAAAGGAGAGTCCATATAGGGCTCCAGGTTGCCTTAGATGTATTTAACTCATTCAATCCTTACAACAATCCTATGAGGTAAGTACATTATGTCCATTTTACCAATGAGGAAACCGAGGCTTAGAGATATTAGGTAAACTGCCCAAGGCCAAAAGACTACTCAATGCAGAGTAGGGATTACAGTTTGGGCAATTTGGCTCCAGAGCCTTATCTTCTGAACTGAAAGGATTTCCCCATCATACTATTCCATGATACTTTCTGTGTAACATTATTAATTCCTCCCCATAGCAGTACTGAGGAGTTATCTGTTTGACTATACAAGCACTCAATAAAGTTGTTAGGGATCGTCATTGTTGACCATCACCTGAGCCTCCTTTACTAGTAAAATTAAGGTATCTCTAAGATATTTTCCAGCTTTAGAATCCTATGATTCTTAGGTAGACATGATTACAATTTCCCCTTCAGTGTAAGCTTGAACAATGTTCCAGAAAGTGTACCTGAAGTTAGCACAAAACTACTACTAGTACTACTAGTTAGTAATAAGTATTAAATTATCATTATGGGAACCTCCCTACCATTGAGATTGCCACACCATCTTTAAAGTTTTGAAACACAAATTAACATCTTCTATAGGAACCTGTCATTGCTCTTACTAGGAAATACTGCAAAAATTTTATTTTATTTTATTTTTTTTTAAAGATTTTATTTATTTATTCATTTGAGAGAGAGAGAATGAGAGAGAGCAAGCACATGAGAGAGGGGAGGGTCGGAGGGAGAAGCAGACTCCCCGCCGAGCAGGGAGCCCGATGCGGGACTCGATCCAGGGACTCCAGGATCATGACCTGAGCCGAAGGCAGTCGCTTAACCAACTGAGCCACCCAGGCGCCCAGACTGCAAAAATTTTAGAGGAGACACATTAATTAGCCTATAGGTTCCACTTAGGAAGAATATATAATGATGTCAATTACAGTGATCCACATCTAACAGGCAGATGTGACCCCTATTATAACTGACCTAAAACATTCAAAATGGACTGAAAAGGGGCGGTTGGGTGGCTCAGTTGGTTAAGCCTCTGCCTTCGGATCTGGTCGTGATCTCAGGGTCCTGGGATTGAGTCCCACGTGGGGCTCCCTGCTCAGCGGGGAGCCTGCTTCTCCCTCTCCCTCTGCCCCTCCCCACTACTCGTGCTCTCATTCTCTCTCTCAAATAAATAAATAACATCTTAAAAAAATAAAATGTACTCAAAGTATAGCATATATTATTAGTTATGTGACTAATTTTTCATATTTTCTCTTTGAGATTAGAGATCTCATTAGAGTTTCAGTGGGGGCTTTATTAGAAAGGAACGCTATAACTGAATTATTACCAGGAGCAGAAAAAAAGAATTATACCAGGGCCCATGTTTGGACTAAGAAATATCAAATGTGTGCTGAAGTTGTAGATGTCTGTACATTGCAAGTTGGTCTGCAATTAGACTGTAAATGAAACTTTACATAAAATCATAGGTAATTACATTTGAAAGACAGACTCTGGATATCTGGGAATGCTTTTTAGAATAGGTCCTTTTCAAACATGGATTAAAGAGGCCTTTTCTTACTTATCTGATCTAGTTCTTTCATGTTACCTTTATTGAATAGAGAATATAGAGAAACTACCTTCAGTGAAAAATGATGGAAACTTTTTATTGATTTGATCTTAGACTATAGTTAGTCTATTAGAGTTCAATAGAGCCTCCCTCTTTATCCTTTGTTAAAAATGTTTGAACAGAGGTGGGGAAAAAAACTTGAAAAGTTCTTTTCTCCATGAATGACTGGTAATTGCCCATTTCCTTTAGCTCCAGCATTTTGTACCTTCTAATGTGACATATAGTTTACACAAAATGTTTAATATTCCTATAAAGACATCAAACATAGGATAGGTTCTGGATGATAGATTAAAACCATGAACTTTAATTTAAAAATCAATCTTTTCCTCTATGAATAATAATTTCTTCTCTAAAAATGATTGACATTTAAGGAATTACATGGAAATGATTATGATGTATAATATACAGGAAATCAACATGCAACAACCAAATAAAATAAGTTAAACACTGATTTTATTTTTATTAGCCCTATTGAAATTTACATACTATAAAATCACCCATTTACAGTGTACAATTCAATGGTTTTTAGCATATTCAGAGTTGTGCAACAATCATCACAATCTAATTTTATTACATTTTTATCATCCACCCAAAAAGCCCATACCCATTAGTGGTCACACACATTTCCCACACCTACCCATACTCTGCTTGAAAGCCACTGATCTACTGTTTATATAGATTTGCCTCTTCTGAACATTCTATCTGTAAATGGAATCATACATTATGTGGTCTTTTGTGATTGGCTTCTTTTGTCTAGAATTTTTTTTTAAAGATTTATTTATTTATTTTAGAGAGAGAGTGGAGGGGGAAGGGGGAGGAGGACGAGGAGTGGGAGAGAGAAAGAATCTCAAGCAGACTCCCTGCTGAGCGCAGAGCCTGATGCGGAGCTCGAGATCATGACCTGAGCTGAAATCAAGAGTCACACTGAACCACCTAGGCACCCCTTGTCTAGAATATTTTTAAGGTTCCACGTTGTAGCTTGTATCAGTACTTCATTCCTTTTTGTTGAGGAATAATACTCCATTATATGGTTAAACATATTTTATTTATTCATTCATCGATTGATGGACAGTTGGATTACTTCTACTTTTTGGCTAGTATGAGTAATGCTGCTATGAACATTCATGTACAAGTTTTTGTGTGGATGGATGTTACGTCTCTTGGTATATATCTAGAAGTGGAATTGCTGGGTCACATGGCGACTCTATGCTTAACTTTTTTGAGGAACTGCCAGATTGTTTTCTAAAGCAGCTGCACCATTTTACATCCTCACTAGTAATGTATGAGGGTTCCAATTTCTTCACATCCTCTCTGAAGCTTGTAATTTTCTTTTTGATTATAGCCATTCCAGGGGTATAAAGTGGTATCTCCTTGTGGTTTTGATTTGCAGTTTTGTGGTGGCTAATGATGTTGAGCATCTTTCAATGTCCTATTTTTAAATCTTTTACTTGGTTAAAAATGTGGACTTTAACCCCATTAGTTGATAGCTGATAAAATATCATTGTCAATTTTTAGTAGTTCATTGCTAATGAGGTCAAGGCTGCAAGGTCTAGCTCTAAACAAATTGGTTAGCTTTTATAGAGAAAATTGTGGTTAAATAGCTACACTCATATGTCCTAATTCTGTTCAATGATCTGACAGGCCCTTGATCTTGCCACTTAAGAGGGTGTGGATGGATCAACCAAAGGGTATGTCCTAATGACTCCAAATATTATTCCAATAAAAATACAATTTATTATCAACATATATTTTAAGGGCAATGATTTATTGTTTTACTAAAAATGGTACATGCTCATTTCAAACATTTTTGAACCATCAAAAAGATACAAAGAAGAAAGCCATACATTGTCCTAAATCTCACTTTTCCAGAAAATAACCAGTTAGGTTTTGGGGAACTATAATATTTCTAAACAGATACAGTTAGATTCAGGGCCAGATGGTTGGATGGATAGAAATAATTTCATGAGAATGGTATCATATTAGATCAGCTTTTTAAAAATAAAAAGGTATCAATTAACTTGGCCTGAGTTAACAACAACAACAAAAATACTTGAGTGAAACTGAAGAATGATTAAATTGATTCAAAGTTCATCTCCCATCTTTTTACCATGACTTCTCCAGTTCTGATTATTTGTTCACTTCTTGGGTGGCTGAATATCATCATCAGAAAGTTTTTTCAAAAAGGACCCATGAGTGTGATAGCAGAAACTTCTGATGAACCAACATTACTTTTCCACTTTTTAATATAATACTCCTGATTTTAAATGTACACACTGCCCCCAAGAATATAGTGTATAAGCCTAGCTTCCCTTGCAGCTAGATGCCCTCTAAGTTCTGGCCAGTGAGATGTAAGCAGCAGTGTTGTATGAAAATTATAGAAAATATCCTTAGAGGGGGTGTACCCATCTTCTGTTCTCCTTCCTGCTAGCTGGAATGCAAATGTAAATACTGAAGTTTATCATCTTAAATCATGATGTGGAAGATCTGTGCTGAATGTAGTATAACAATAAGACAGGAAGATTCTGGGTATCTGACTGTTTCTTTAAGTTGCTATACCTCCAGACTTCTCATGTGAGAAATTTATTTTTATTTTTAATTTTTTTAAAGTCTATTTTTATTTAAGGAATTTCACATGTGATTCTTTCCACTGCCCATCACCTTAGTCCCTCCAAAGTCAGAATCATAACCTCCAAAACAGTCCTTTTAAAAAGAACTTTTGTTCAATCCACAGTTGTCACTGTCAGTCAGTCCACAGTTGTTTTGGTTGGGCTTCTTTGATCTCCTCTCAAATATGGACATGCTTCAAAAATTCCCTGCTCAGTCGGTTACGCATCTGCCTTTCACTCAGGTCATCATCCTGGAGTCCCAGGATCAAGCCCCACATTGAGCTCCCTGCTCAGCAGGGAGTCTTCTTCTCCCTCTGCCCCTCACCCCACTTGTGCTCTCTCTCTCTCACTCTCCCTGTCTCTCTCTCAAATAAATAAATAAAATCTTTTAAAAAAAGAATCTCTTAAAAAAATTACCCAACTGTAATCTTTGGGATTCAATTTCTTCAAGCAATTTACTTTAGGGCCCTAGAAGTCAAATTGTAGCAAGTACATTGATTGCTATTTTGGCAAATGATCTAAAATATATTATTCCTTGTTTCTAATATTGTAAAGTTTTATTTCCAGTCTACTCCATCAGCCTGCAGAAAATGTTACAAGTCTCATTGTCACCACTACCATAAACCTGATGTGATGGAAACGTAACTTCTGTTTCAATAGAGCCACAAAACTACCTTTTTAAAATTATTTTTTATTTATTTTTAAAGATTTTATTTATTTGAGAGAGAGAGAAAGAGAGAGAGCATGAGCAGGGGAGGAGCAGAGGGAGAAGCAGACTCCCTGCTGAGCAGGGAGCCGGATGTGGCACTCGATCCCAGGATCTTGGGATCATGACCTGAGCTGAAGGCAGATGCTTACCTGACTGAGCTACCCAGGTGTCCCCCCAATTTTTTATAATAAAAGATTTCAAACATGCAGAAAAACTTTAAAAATACCTAGATTCAGCAATTGCTAGTATTTGCCTTATTTGCTTTATTTCTTCTTATGCAGATGTGCATGTCTGTGTTTGTATGTATATAAATAACACATTTCTTCCTGAATCATTTGAAGGTAAGTTGCAGAAGTAACATTTTATTCCTAAATACTTCAGGTTTCCTAAAAATAAGATTTGCTAAAAAATAACAGCAATTCCCTAATATCCTCTAGCATCCACTTTGTATTTGAATATCCCCAGTTGTTCCTTCTCCCCACATTGTCTTTTGTAGACTTAAAAAAAACAACAAAAAACAAACCCAAAACTCAAAAAAACAGGATCCAAGATCTAATCACATTGTATTTGGTTTTTGTATTTCTTTCATCTTTTTTAATCAAGAATAACTCCCCACTTTTTGTATTTTTTGTTGTTTCATTACATTTACTTTTTTTGATGAGGCTAGGCCAGTTTATATCCTGTCCTGTCTTCTGGCATTACCTGTTTCCTTGTGGTTTCAATTAACTTGTTTATTAACTTCAATTAACTATGTTTGTTCACATATCCCATATTTTTTGTAAACTGAGTTAGGTGTTAAGGCTTGATAAGATTTGGGTTAGGTATTTGGCCAAAAATATTTTGTGCAGCATTTCATACTGCATTATATCAGGAGGTAGAAGAGGCAGTTTGTTCTGGTATTGGTGATACTAATTTTTTTGGGGGGGGTTTTATTTTTAACTAACCTCTTTACCCAATGTGGGGCTCAAACCCTCAACCCTGAGATTAAGAGTTGCATGCTCCACCAACTGAACCAGCCAGGCACCCTGGTGATACTAAATTTGATAATTTGATTGAAATGTTGACCTCTAGATCTCTCCATTTAAAGGTAGATAATCTGTGGGAGTGATTCTTTAGCATTTTTTCATCTAATCAGTTTAGTATACATTTATAACCTTTGCCTGCATCAATTACATCATTGAATAATCTTCTAAATCTATCATTTTTCTTATATTAGCTAGTATTCTTAGGTAAATATCTTTCCTTCAACTGAGGAGAAACTTCAGTTCCTCCCAAAACACACAGTAAATGCTTAAATGTTTCCCTGTAATTACTAATTGGCAGAGATGGTGTAATAGTCCTCTCTAAAGTTTGCAAATGATTTTGAAGTATTCTTTTTTTCTTTTTTAAGATTTATTTGAGAGAGAGCAAGAGAGAGCACAAGCAGGGGAGAGGGGGAGAGAGAGGAGCAGGGAGGGGCAGAGTAGGGAGGAAGAAGCAGACTCCCTGCTGAGCCGGAGCCCTCCATCCCAGGACCCTGGGATCATGACCTGAGCCAAAGGCAGACGCTTAACTGACTGAGCCACCCAGGGGCCCGAAGTATTATTTATTCTTGAAGTTAAATAATTTTGTTAAGATATGCCTCCATGGAGACTATTTTATGTCATCTTTTTTTTTTCTGGTATACAGTGTACCCCTTTAATCCCAAATTCGGTTAATATGTTACTTTATTTCTGAATACTTTTTCTGTTCCATTTGTTGGCTTCTCTAATTTAAGAATACCAATGATCTGTATGTTGGATTAGCTTTGCTCTCTCAAGCATCATCTCTCTATTTGAATATCCTGTCTTTTCCCTCTGCATTTCTTGTGATAATGTCCAGTGTTGTTTCCATACTGGTAATTTGATTTCCAGGCTTTTTTTCCCCTCTGTTGTTTCAAATCTTTTCATTAGATCTGAAACTGTGTTTACATTCAATTATTTCTTTAGCCTGGATTTTCTTTTTGGTATCCATCTTTAAGCTTTTGATATTTTGAATTCATATTATAACTGAATTCTTCTTTGGTAGAGAATCTGCTTCTTTGACATAAACTTTCTTCCAGATGGGGTTCTTCATTTATCTTTTTCACATAATGTAACTTTCTTTGAGGATTTTGGTTTGCTTTGGCTATGCCCCCCCTTTTTTGTTGCTTAATGGGGCAGTTCTTTCCAAATCGTTCTGATACATTGTGTATGAATTCTTGATATTCTTCCCACATTATCTAGGAATGAGTTGATCTTCTTAGAGCTATAGTTTGGTGGCTGTGCATTATTTTGTCCATTTTTTTTTTGTCCTGATATATTGGAAAAGGGTGGAGTAGGGAAAAGGGTGAGATCTATTGAGATTCAGTATAGCCTCTGTAGGGGACAGGCCTTTGCTCTTTCTCGAGATCCTATAAAATGTCCACTTCCACAGTCCATTCCATGCAGCCAATGGTGTATCTCAGGTTCCATGTATTTTGGCTTATTCCCTTGGCTCTGCATGGGGATAACGACCTGATAATAGCAGGTCCTGGTGAAACTTATTTCTGCTGAAGACTACTGTTTTATTCTCCTTGTCAAGGAAAAAAAAATTCAACAACTCTCCATTATTTTAAGGATATAGTGCAAACCTCTAGGTTCAGCTCCATCCACAATCTAACCTTTCAGGCTTATGTTCCCTTTTCATCGTACATGAATTCTCTCTTGCACCAATTCTATTCAGTGTCTTTAAATCTATGTTTTCCTATATCTATCCTTTTATTCCATAGACCCATGTAGAATGTTCTTTTTTTTTATTAAGATTTTATTTATTTATTTGACAGAGAGAGACAAAGCAAGAGAGGGAACACAAGCAGGGGAAGTGGGAGAGGGAGAAGCAGGCTTCCTGCAGAGCAGGGAGCCCGATGCGGGGCTCGATCCCAGGACCCCGGGATCATGACCTGAGCCGAAGGCAGACGCTCAACAACTGAGCCACCCAGGCGCCCCTAGAATGTTCTTTCAATTTATCTTTATCTCAATTCTACCTATACTTCCTATTTCCTCCATGAAGTCTTTCCTGACTTATTATAACTGGAAAATCTCTTCATTTTTGGATTCCTATATAGAATTTATTGTCTCTATACTTCATCGGCACTGTTTTATGGTATGGCATTTCTGGTCATTTATATTTTTGCTTATGTCTCAAATCTTTTTCAGGAATTTGTTTTTGTTTTTGGTAGTGCCCTTATTGCATAGTGCCACCTGACATATTTGCAGATTCCTGTTCTCTTAAACATAACAATGAAACCAATTCACACCTTCTTCATTGTTGCAGGCTGCAACTGGTCATCCAAACTCTGGCACTTCTACTCTTCTGGAGACTTTCCTACCACTCAGAGGGCTATATTAAAGCTTGAAGTAGTTGAACTAGTAAACGATTACACTGAGCTCAGAAAGGAAAGGACATGCTCCCAATATCCTTTGTATCATCCTTTTACAGTCTTTTAGTCACTGAGATTTTGGAATCTCTTCCCACAGGTCAGCTGTGGTCCCAGTTTGAAAATGGGCTACTGCAGAATTCACAGTTCACTTTGGGCAGTTTTAGGAGGAATGCCACAGGCATCTGCGTTTGAAGGCCGAGGCTGGTTGTTTGTGGTGTGAGCGCCTTCCCATTTCCAAAATCTGGTTATCCTCAAGTAACTTGGGAGGTAGCTCCTGGGAAGGCGCTGGTTCTTAGGGCAGAGTGAGACCACATCCCCCAGCATTTGTCTTAAATGTGGCAGCACCGCACTTTAACAGATTAGAACCCACCTGAACAAAATGGAAAACTGAAGTAGGAAACAAACTTGGGCTTCGGTCAGCTAGCTACAGTAAGCCTCAGGGACTGGTGCAGAAGAAATTCTCGAGGTGGGCCACATAGATTCTCTTTTCAACTCCACTGCTCTTCATGGATACACACGCACGCCGGCCGCCGCCTCAGTCGCTTAGGGAACGCAAGGCGCTGACAAGCGGTCGCCCTTAGTGCGCCTTCCTCTGCTCAGCCGGAGAACCGCAAGAACAGCGGACGCTGGTAACGGCCTCTCTACGGCCCCCTCTGGGCGTGTGGCATCCTGGGACTTGTGGCCCAGCTCCGCGCGCTCCCCGACCCAGTCCTTTCTGTAGACCCAGAAAGGACTACAATTCCCGGGATGCATCGGGGAAGGGAGGGGCAACCTGGGCGGGGAGAGGGAGGGGCGCCCCTAGGCTCTGGGGCGTCGCGGTTTCCAAGCGCTGTGATCTCGCCTAGTAACCGGCCACCGCGGTTCCCGAAAGCGGCGCTGTGGCCCCGCCCCCGGAGCCCCGGCTGGAGGAAGAACCTGTCTCCCGCGGCGCCCCAGTGACGAAGCCCATCTTCGGGTGCGGGAGGCGGGGAAGGGAGGGCAGGCAGAGGATTTCGCTCCTCAGTGCGAGATCGGGACGTGCTGCCGGCGCCCGCTCCGAGCAGAGGTTAGAGGCGGAGAGAGCTGGGATGCTCTGCGGCCGAGGCTGGATCGGGTGTGGGAGGAAGGAGTGCAGGACACTGACAGGGAGGCAGTGCGCGCGCGTCGGGCTGTCCCTGGGGGCTGGCATCCCTCGGACCTGCGGCGGCCGAAGACCGGGATGTGTTTGCGCACGTTGCGGGGTGAGGTGGGGGGCGTCTCTGTCCCCCCACCCCCCGCCAGACTGGAGGCTAACCCTTGAGCCCAGGGGGCCCCGTAGATAGCTCAGACCTTCCTGAAGAGGGGGTACACGATTTTTTACCACTTGTTAATTATTTAATTTCTTTTGGACCAGGAGCATTAGTAGGTAGCGCTTTCCTGCCTCCAACTGCACTAGTGTCTCGTTTCCTCCAATTCAGAAAAATCTTACATGACGCTTGCTGTTGGAGTTGCTGATCTGTGAGAACTGCTAAGTTCTTTATGTTGTTGTTTTTCTTTTCGGCCAAGAGGGGGTTCACGGAAGATATGAATTTTAAATTGGAGCATCTAAAAACTGACCATTGCATATTCGCCCTGGCTTAATGGGGAAACAGAAAGTATTCTCTTAAATCGTATCAGCAACCGCCAGCCAGAAGCATTTAGGGCATATCATTAAGGAGATGGATATGGAGGGGAAAAGGGGGACCAGTTGACAAAAAACAAAACAAAACAAAAAAACTTGGTTTAGTTTGGGGATCATTTATTTGGGCTGGTGACTTATACAAAAAAATCTGTTTCTTTCTTCCTCTCTCTTGCATCCTGGGTATAGACTGTCAGTTTCGGATCCAGCGATGGTGATGGCAAAGCTTACCCGGGTTCTCTGTCAAATCAAAGCTGTCACAGAATAAATCCCATTGCCTGCTGCGAAGCCCCCACGCACTGCAAACTTCAGGGAGCGAACTGGGTAATCAGTGTTTGGATATGCAGATCCCTGATTTAAAAGGTGGGGTGACCCCCCCAAGAACCTCTCCTGGGGGCCGAAGCCCGCAGGTGCAGTGAGGCGCGCGCGTGCGAGTGCTGGCGCCCGCGAAGACGCCTTGCCCGGGGAGAGGGAGCCGGGGCGCCCGGCGGGGTCTGGCGGCCGCGCACCGGCGGCTTGTCTCCGGCGGCGGCGGCGGATGATGGTGGCGGCGGGCGCACTGGGCTGTGTCTGTGCGTCGCCGCGGAAATCAGCGCCCGGCGCTGCACACTGAGCCCTTGCAGGTCCTCCGCAGCCCGAGTCTTGGCGAGGACAGACCCGGCGCGCAGGGGCCGCGGACCCGCGCGCGGGGGGGCCGGGGGGCGCGTGGGGTCGGCTTATCATGGCGGATCGGACAGCTCCCAGCTGCCAGCTCCGGCTGGAGTGGGTGTACGGGTACCGGGGTCACCAGTGCCGCAACAACCTGTACTACACGGCCGGCAAGGAGGTGGTCTACTTTGTGGCTGGGGTCGGGGTGGTTTACAACACCCGAGAGCACAGCCAAAAATTCTTCTTGGGACACAACGACGACATTATCAGGTAAGGAAGTGGCCTGGGGTCGTGGGGAAGGGTTGGGTGTGGAGATTGGAAGGGTGGGGAGAAGGATGACCAAACGGGCTTTCCTGGGGTCAGATGCAGGAGCCCTCTGGAGTAAAGGATTCTCTCTGGAACTGCATGGAATTACAGAAGGGCTGCGATTCTAAGACTAAGGCAAAGACAGGGTGGGGGGTGCAGGTGGGGAGGGAGAGATCTCTTTCCTCTTTATTCCTCTGGAAGGCTTTTAAATCTCTAAGGAGTTGAGTGTCCTGCTGCTTTTTGGGTGTTCTTTCCGGCTACAAGTGGAAGGATCCCGGGTAACCATCAAACACTTCTTCCTGCCCTAACTGGGTAAATGTAGAACCAATAATCTGAACGGCGGGTGTCATCTTTGGCAAGCTCCTCAGTAGGTTCCTCAACAAGCAAGAGGATTAAAAAAATCTAGAAGAAATTTTGCTATAGGTAATTTGGAATCTTCATCCCAGATGCTTTGAAACTGGAAAATTTCTGCAATGGGTGGGGAGTTTGTTCTCTAATATTTCACTTGGCAGTGTTTTAATGCCAAAAAAAAAAAACAACCATATTTATACACTAAATGGATGCTTCCACAACATCACTGAGGTTATAAAATGATGGCAATTGCTGGACCACAAAATCCTACCAGTCAGCCCCCCGAAAGGCCAACATCTGGCAGTGGGTAGCCAAGACTGATTAGAAAAACACAATTAGATAAATAGCCATTTTAAGGGGCCTTCCCTGTTAAACCGTAGAGGGACATATTTTGATTCTTGGCCCTGTCCTGTCATCTCTGGACCAGACGCATTTTCCTCCAGCTCTTGTCAGCTGCTTATGTGACCAAACAAGGTGTGGTCCAGATGCTGTTCACAGGGAATCCCATTCAGCCTTCTGCAGTTAAGGAAGATTTCCATATGGGAGCCTCACCCATGGGGCAAATGGCTTGCTGAGGATAGACTACAACTGACAGAGACCATATTTGTGCCTTCCAAACTTGTGTGTTCATTGATGTAGAACTACTTCTGTCACATTTCAGAATATTACCACTTGTGTTCTAAGTTTGCCTTTCATAATGAAATAAGTGGTTATGTGGTGTAATGTTAATGGTTTTGATTTCTCCTTGGGGAGAATGATTTAAAAGTCTTGCTTTCTTCCCCCCTTCTAGTGTTGTGCTTATTCTGCAGTCCCCCCCTTTTTATCTGAGCCCTACAGTTGAAAAATTGTTACAAAATGTAAAAACTTAATATTTGAAAATACAGTAAGATATATATTTTTAAAAAAACTTGACTTTTAGAAAATGAAGATTTTAAATATTAGAAGGTCTATTATTCCCAAGATTGGGTGGAGCTGACATGTAAAACTTTCTTCCTGTCACATATGAGAAAATAGCTTTTTTCTTTGCTTCCTGATACAATGAGGGTTGTGATTGGGGCATCCCACTTGGTTCTGTCCTGGAGATTTTGCTTCTCCAGTTGCCAGGCCGCTTATGAAAGTCACAGGTGCAAATGATGAAAAGTGACTTGTGAAAAGGTTAGATGTTTAAAAATTTAAACCCATTATGTTTTTGCTTTGTCTTTCTTAATGCGGTGCTTTCCATTACACCATCTAAATAAGATGTAGCCCTTTGGGGGAATGAAGAGAGTGGCAATTAAACAGAAAATTCCCTGGGGTTAAATAATATTGTTGTGACAGCTCACTGAACTACTTTGAGGGTTTGAACTCCTAATCTTAATTTTTTTTTCTTTAATAGGAAAAAAAAAATGCACTGTTGAAACTGAAGGGGGGAAAAGGGTGGAGTTGCAGTAAAGTGCTGTGATGACAGGCAGCTGGACTGGTGGGAGTGTGATGATACATGGCTTAGTTAAACACTCAGATTGGAGGAAAAGGTGAATGAAGCTGTTTGTGTAACTGGTTTGCAGGAAGACTCAAGTGATGAAAAAAAAATCACAACTTAGCTTCTGGTCTATTATGAAGGTAGTTGTATCTTTATACTGAATTGTGGCATAGTGGTAAGCCTACCCTTGGAGACTGGACTTTACTGCTAAATTTTTCATGATATTTGGTTGAGTCTGAGTATGTACAGGTGAGCAGAATTCTTTAATATCTGTGTATGTGTCTTTGCACATAGGAATAAAATTAAGTCCAACAGATTTAAAAACACAAACCATAGATCACTATGTAATTAAGAGCTGTAAAATGAGCCTGTATATGCTGTTATTTTGCCTTATCTTACATACATATCTTTTTCTGATAAACGCAGTACACAGACCACATTTGTTTTTAGCCTTAGTGAGACTCCTGAGTGCCATTTCTTTCATAATTTTATTCCCAGAAATATATTTGAATATTTCAGATTAATATTGTAAATTGTTGGGAATCTTTATGTATTAACTGTGGATGTGGACAGGAAAATTAGGCTCTTTTATCTTTATGAATTTCAACTCGTGTTCCTGTTACACTACTGATTTTCCACTTAACATATTGCAGTTAGCTAATGAATGAGGAGGACTATAGCTAAGGTTTCAGTGCAAAAATGTTTTGGGTTTTTGGAAACATTATATGATCGTTCAAGCTTCTAACTCTTGATTCTGTCAAATGAGATAATGTAAGTAATTATCTATTAGCTTTTGGCTTAGCTTGAAAGCTATATTCATGGTGCATATATTTCCTACTGCTTTATTTATTCTGCTACTTTCCGCAGAATATTAACTAGAAAGCAGCCCAACAAATATTGATACCACACCACTCCATTTTATAAAACCGTGTGATCTCTGAGATCACGATGAACTTCAATAATAATGTAGGATTTGGCAGAGCTCACTGGAGCTTAGCATATGTGTCTTCCTGATTTGACAGACTATGTGTTTAAGTCAGATTTTTTAAAATGTTGATATGTGAAGCATAATGTGATTTATTGGATGTGGAGGCTTAGTTTTATTCTTTTGAATGATTTACCCTTCAATACAGATAACAGATTAGAGGATGATGCCTATTTTAGCCCTGATAGCACTGTGACAGGACAGGTAAATACTAGAAGCCGTGTTTGCTCTTAGACTAACAACAGGACTCAATTCAGGCTTAAAGGCAAGGCTGGTAATAGAGACTGGAATATTTACTAACTTGGTTTCTACTGCAGGTAGCAGATCATGACGCGAATGGAGTAAATGAAAGAAAAGGTCATGAACACATTTTGCTCTCTGTCACCTCCCTTCCATTTTCAGTGACTCCATTTAAGACATTTATCTCCTTACTCTGGATTGGCATATTGTTTCTGACTAGTTCCCTGTCTCCATTTTCCTTTTTCTTATTTTTTCACTCTCTAGTGCAAGGAAGGTTTTTGTGCAATACTCTTTCAGGACTTTGTATTGCCTTTGACCTGGCACACACTCAGTGATGAACCCCACTGTGCTGTTCACTGGAGTCACCCGAATGACTGGCTTGACCACTCAGGGCCTTGTTTAGCTGTGAAACGGGGATAATAATACCTAAATTGCAAATTGTAACTTTTGGAAATAATGTATGCAAATGGTTTAGACTGGGACCTGGCCCTGAGCTGGTATTCAATAACTGCTCTTAGTCATGGCATTAGTAGTATTTCATTAAAAGCACAGACTTACACCATAAACAAAACAGATTGTTCATTGTCCACCAGCTGAAGCTCAGACTCCTTAGCTTTCCATTCCTTCTGGCCCTAACCCACTATTCCTCCCTTATTTTCCTTTTTTTCTTTTTTGAAGTATATATTGTTTGCTTCCCACTTGCCATATGAAAACATTACTCTGTTCTTTCCTGCCTCATGCTGGAATGATTTATCTCCATATCAACCCTTCTCCCCAACAATGGCACAGTGGTGGATTGTCAGATCTGATTTGAAACCCAGATCTGCCACCAGTTGGGCGACTTGGAGAAATTACTAAACCTCTGTGAGCCTTAGCTATCACCAGTAAAACAGTTTCTCATCTACAAATTAGAGATTTATTTATTTTTTTTTTAAAGATTTTTTATTTATTTGACAGAGAGAGACACAGAGAGAGAGAGGGAACACAAGCAGGGGGAGTGGGAGAGGGAGAAGCAGGCTCCTGGCTGAGCAGGGAGCCCCATGTGGGGCTCGATCCCAGGACCCTGAGATCATGACCTGAGCCGAAGGCAGACGCTTAACGACTGAGCCACCCAGGCGCCCCTACAAATTAGAGATTTAAAGGTACCTGCCTTGTAGCTTGTGGAGATTACATACAAGGTGCCCCACAGTGTTTGGCAAACAGTAAGTGCCCACCGCAGGGGGCCTGTTTGTATCCACGCCCTGCATGGCCCCATCTGCTTCAGCTTCACCACTCCCATGAGACCTTATACCATCCTTAGATGAAGGCATGCCTAGCACTCCTAAAGTTTTGCATCTTTTGTGACCACTGCTGCTCACTTAATATGTATCATTTAGTACTTTTCTTTCATTCTATTTTCATTTATAAGTGTATATAAGATCTTTGAGGATGAGAATAAATTTAATAACCAGAGCCAACATTTCTTGAGTGCAGACTCAGCACTAAATAAATGTGTGTACAGATTTATCTCATCCATCCTCTTAACAACCTAATGACATTGGAACTATTGTTAGCCCCAGTTTACTGGTGAGGAAACCAGGGCACAGAGGGGCTAAGGATCTTGCCCGTGGTCACTATTTAGCAGACTATAGAATGGGAATTGGAACCCAGGGCTGATTCCAAAGCCCAAAGTTATTGCTTCACTGTTTTACACGCTTTTTACTTTTCTCAGTCACTGTGGCCCTACCACTGTGCCTTATTTCTAACCAGAACTCTGTGAGATTCTTGCTTCTCCTAACTCTGTTTATCAGTCTGGTGCTTATCAGTTTATTAGGAGTATTTGAAGCTGATTGCTAGAACTCAATCTAGAAGTGGAGCCATGTTCAAATTCACCTCAGGAACATTACCAGCTCTGAGACAATTATCCAAAACAATGATCTACTAGAGATATTTTTAAAAATTAAGTCTCAATTGTGACATGGCTAAAATAGTGTGGTGCTGCAAATACAATTGAACTTGCTGAATTTGAAAAGAGGGGTCTAACAGCCGTGGTTGGGTGTAGAGTATTGAGTGAACAGGTTCACATGAGGGTCTGGAAATGTGATTTCATATTCTTTAGTCCCTTGACCAGTTTGAATAAGGGAAACATGGGGGTAACTATAAAGAATCAAACCCATATTGAGTTGAGTACCTGTTCTGTACCAGATACTTTTATATATAGATCTGTGTCATCTAATTGCATTCCCCTCTCTCCCATCTCTGAGAGGTAATCTTCTCATTTCCCTCTGGGTGGGAGTGGCTCTGAGAGGGAAAGAGATTTAAACAAAGTAATTCAGTAGTACCGTTGACTATTCATTTGATCCTGTTCATTTGCAAGAGCATGAAGTGAAAGGCTTTGATGGAAGTTTATGATCTGTTCGTAAATAATCTTATTATTGTTATTCTTATTAATAAGGTATAGTCTATTTGGTGATTTTTAAAAAGGATTTTATGTATTCGTGAGAGAGAGAGAGAAACACAAGCAGGGGAGCGGCAGGCAGAGGGAGGGGCAGGCTCCCCGCAGAGCAAGGAGCCCGATGCAGGGCTTGATCCCAGGACCCCGAGATCATGACCTGAGCCGAAGGCAGATGCTTAACCGACTGAGCCACCCAGGCATCCCTATTTGGTAATTTTTATTAAGATTTGTTTATACCCTAAATTGGGAACATTTTACTTGTTTATTCATCAAAATCGCATTTACTCTCTAGAACGTACCAAGTGCAGGGAGTGCAGCAGTGAATAAGACCACATTCTTGCCTCCATTCTGATGGTGGAGGCCAACAATGAATGAACAAAAAGACACGGTGAATATAGATTGTAACAAGTACTGAGAAGGGAATGATCATAGAGAGGAACTGGGTTGGTGGGAGCTACCTGCCATAGGATTCCAGGGCAGCTCTCTAGGGAGATGGCATTTAAGCCGAGACCAGAAGGATGAGAAGGGCGGATAAGTGAAGACGGCATGGCAGAGGAGAGGTGACATGCAAAGACACCAGGGTGAGGAGGAATTTGGTGTGCCAAGAATTCTGGTGTAGATACCCAGAGAAAGACCAAGGTCATTGTAATTCTCATCCAGGTCATTAGTGCCTCAGGGGTCTTGGTACCATATGTCCTAGATTTCCCTGGACAGTCACAAATATTCCATTCAATTCTTGTTATAGATATACTTCTCTATCATATCGTGGCTCTCTATTTTTAATTCAGAATATATGACCATGTTTTTATTTAGAAAAAAATGGTTACTATATAGTGGGTCATTGTTTGAAAACATTGTACGGGAATATACTCTCTTACAAAGAATGATATTGGCCCCACAAACAACAGTCAATCAGAATGTAGATTATACTGTGGTAAGTGAAAAACTGTTCCATGGCAGCATTTCTAAGCAGAGCTGTCCTAAGCCCTCTCCTACCCACAAGGATTTGGATCTGAACACTTTTGCAATGTAGGTGACATTCTTGCCACCAAAAAAGGAAGCTGCTGGGAAGGCTGACTTGCTGGCTTTGCATCTGGGACTTACTCGTCTTGAAACCACATGGAAAGCCATCCTTAAGCCACCAGACTACATATCTTTAGCAGTCAGGCTTCTTTTGTAAGTTTAACCCAAATTTGTCATATGTGGATTGATCTTAAGTGTAATTAAAGTGTTTGAGAGCAGACATTTCTTCTCACATATCATTGTTCATAGGAGTCACCTGAGCACATGCTGAAATCTAGCTTCTGACTCAGTAAGTCTGGTATGAGGCCTGACAGCTCCCAAGTGATGCCAATGCTTCTGGTCACAGGCCACAGCAATATTTTAGGGACCTCACTGGTATGTTTCAGAGCTCAGTAGACCAGTGTTTTTTTCAACCCAAATGAGATTGCCAGCTAGCGAAATAGACTTTTAATAATATATATGATCTATACATTGATTAAATTCTTAAATTAACAAAATTAATTTTTTCATTAAGATGGTACCTAGGCCTGTGTTCTAAATGCTCCAGAAAGAACCAAGCAGGCACTGATTGAAATGAGTTACGAGATGGTGAGCTTGTCCCTGTGAGCAGTGGAAGAGATGTCCACAGCCTTTGTGTAGACCTGTGTTTTCTGGTATCTTGAGTGTATACCTGGAGTGGACTTGCAGAATCATATGGTAACTCTGTGTTTAACTTTTTGAAGTAATGCCAAATTTTTTTCCAAAGCAATGTATAATCGTACCACCAATGTCTTGAGTGCCAACTCCTCCACAGCCTTGCCAACAATTGTTATGTTCTTTTTGATTATAGCCATCCTACTGGGTGTGAAATGGGATCTCGTTGTAATTTTGATTTGCATTTCCCTAATAACTAATAATATTGATCATCATTTCATAATTTATTGATGATTTGTATATTCTCTTTGGAGAAAATGTCTATTCAAATCCTTTGCCCATTTTTAATTGTTTTTTTATCGTTGAGTTGTAAAAGTTCTTTATATATTCTGAATATAATCCCTTATCTGTTATTTGCAAATATTTTCTCCTATTCCACGAGTTATTTTTTCACTTTCTTAATGGTGTCCTTTGAAGCACAAAAGTTTTAAATTTTGATGATGTCCAATTTATTTCTTTATTTCTTTTGTTCCTTATACTTTTGGTGTTAAATCCAAGAAACCATTGCCTAATTTAACTCATGAAGATTTATGCCTACATTTTCTTCTAAAAGTTTTAGCTTTGACATTTAGGCAGATGATCCATTCTGAGTTAATTTTTATATATGGTGTGAGGTAGGGGGAGTCCTACTTCATTCTTTTGCATGTGGATATCTAGTTGTCCCAACACTATCTATTGAAAAGACTATTCTCTTCCCTTTGAATTGTCTTGCATGTCTATAACCTTTGAATTCTCCTAGCAGAGGGCCCATTCTTCTCATTTAGAAGATACTGAACATTTGGAGACCCAGAAACTGAAACAATTGTTAAAAAGATTAACTTAGAAGTAATAGAAATCTGAGGCTTTGGTTGCTATCCTATTTGAAAAGATGGTGTTAGAAACTATAAGGATGTGTAAATTTTTTATGTTTAAAGAATATAACCATATTTATACTTTGAGGACCCAGTGCAGTATTTAGTAATCGCTGGTTTAGGGACCAGCAACAGTCTATACATTGGCTTTGTTTACTCCCAAAGATTCTTGCTTTTTAAAAATGAATTTCCAGGCTTTGGCCTTGCTGCTGGAGACAAAAGGGAATGCAGAGGGAATAGTCAGAGATTGTGCCCCTTGACCTCTACCCCCTCATCAGTTCATTCCTTTCTTCCCCCAGTGGGAGGCAGGCACCTAGATGACCTCAACCCAGAAGTTGAAGTATTCCACAGTTGGCCACTAGTTTTTTACCACCCCTTTCCCCATCAGCATGAAGGAGGGGAGTGGCAGGCCAGCAATAACTCCCTGAGATAAAATCATCTTTCTCTGGACTGGCAGTACATAAATAAGTTGGTCAGAGAATTATTCTAAAGCTATCGAAAATTATTTTAAGGCACAAGGATTCGTGTTAAGTGTAGCTGCTATTTAACAGTGTCATTAAAACATGTTTCTGTGTTCATTGTGAATTGATTTTATGGGTAAGAATAAAACAGGAGCCACAAATGACAGGATGCCTTCTCAATAAAAGATCAGTTGCAAGAAACTGAAACTTTTTCAAAGAAACACAATTAAGGAGAGGATCATAAGACGACAAGAGAATCTTTGGGAACTCTATTATAGGGAGTAGGCTGGCCTTTCAGGCATTGCACAGTTATCAGGCAGCTATTTCTTTCTCTTTCCCTATGTCTTTCTCTTGTAAGAATCACAGATTCATACAGATTCATATCTCTGCCTCTCTCTGGATAATATATGCTTTGATTTTCTATGTCTGCAGACTGGCTTCTTAACTCAATGATCCATTTTGCACATAGTCATCCCTTTCCACAATTCATCTCAGCCCTTCAGCACACATGACTATCCAGCTTGGTCCTACAATACCAGATGAATCAATCAGTCTTTTGCGTCTTAATTCCAAATTTCCAAGAAAGAAAATCTAATTGGCTTAGCACTGGACAGGATGTCCACCCAGTCCAATCAGCTGTAGCCTATAGGGTGGGGCCATGTTTCAGAGGGCTGCCGCTTTAAGAAAGTTTGTCTAGGATAACATCATACTCAATGGGGAAAATCTTAGAGCTTTTCCCCTAAGGTCAGGAACAAGACAAAGATGTCCATTCTCACCACTTTTATTCAACATAGTACTGGAAGTCCTAGCCACAGCAATCAGACAACAAAAAAGAAATAAAAGGCATTCAAATTGGTAAGGAAGAAGTAAAACTTTCACTCTTTGCAGATGGCATGATACTATACATAGAAAACCCTAAAGACTCCACTAAAGAACTACTAGAACTGATAAATGAATTCAGTAAAGTTGCAGGATACAAAATTAATACACAGAAGTTGGTTGTTTTTCTATACACCAATAACAAAGTACCAAAAAGAGAAATTAAGAAAACAGTTCCATTTACAGTTGTACCAAAAATAATAAAATACCTAGGAATAAACTTACCAAACAGGTGAAAGACCTATACTTTGAAAACTATAAAACATTGATGGAAGAAATTGAAGATGACACAAAGAAATGGAAAGACATTCTATGCTCATGGATTGGAAGGACAAATATTGTTAAAATGTCTATACTACCCAAAGCAATCTACAGATTTGATGCAATCGCTATCAAAGTATCAACAGTGTCTCTTACAGAGCTCAAACAAACAATCCTAATATTTGTATGGAACCACAAAAGACCCCAAATAGCCAAAGCAATCTTGAAAAAACAAAATTGGAGGTACCACAATTCCAGACTTCACGTTGTATTCCAAAGCTGTAGTAATCAAAACAGTATGGTACTGGCACAAAAATAGACACATAGATCAATGGAACAGAATAGCAAGCCCAGAAATAAACCCACAATTATATGGTCAATTAATCTTTGATAAAGGAGGCAAGAATATGCAATGAAGAAAAGTCTCTTCAACAAATGGTGTTGTGAAAACTAGACAGCAACATGCAAAAGAATGAAACATCATACACAAAAGTAAACTCGAAGTGGACTAAGGACCTACATGTGAGACCTGAAACCATAAAAAATCCTAGAAGAGAACACAGGCAGGAATTTATCTGATATTGGCCGTAGCAGCATTTTTCTAGATATGTCTCCTGAGGCAAGGGAAAACAAAAGCAAAAACAAACTGTTGGGATTACATTAAAATAAAAAGCTTCTGCACAGCAAAGGAAACAACCAACAAAACTAGACAACAACCTACTGAATGGGAAAAGATATTTGTAAATGACATATCTGATAAAGGGTTAATATCCAAAATATATAAAGAACTTATACAACCCAGCACAAAAAAAACCCCCAAATAATCTAATTAAAAAATGGGAGGAAGACATGAATAGACATTTCTCCAAAGAAGACGTCCAGATGACCAACAGACACATGAAAAGACGCTCAACATCAGTCATCATCAGGGAGATGCAAATCAAAACCACAATGAGATGTCACCTCACACCTGTCAAATGGCTAAAATCAAAAACACAAGAGACAAGAAGTGTTGGTGAGGATGTGAAGAAAAACCATCGTGCACAGTTGGTGAGAATGCAAACTGGTACAGCCACTGTGATAAACAGTATGGAGGTTCCTCAAAAAATTAAAAATGGAACTACCCTATGATTGATCTAGTAATTGCACTACTGGTATTTACCCAAAGAACATGAAACAGTAATTCAGAGGGATATGTGCACCTCTATGTTTATTGCAGCATTATTTACAATAGCCAAACTATAATAGCAGCCTAAGTGTCCATCGATAGATGAATGGATGAAGAAGAGGTGGTATAGATATACAGTGGAAATTATTCAGCCATAAAAAGAATGAAATCTTGCCATTTGTAATGATATGGATAGATCCAGAAGGTATAATGCTAAGCGAAATGAGCCAGAGAAAGGCAAATACCATATGATTTCACTCATATGTGAAATCATCAAGCAAAAGGGGAAAAAGAGAGAGAAGCAAACAAAAACAGATTCTTAACTATAGAGACCAAACTGATGGTTACCAGAGGGGAGGTGGGTAGGGGGATGGGTAAAATAGGTGAAGGGGATTGGGAGTACACTTACCTTGATGAGCACTGGGTGTTGTATGCAAGTGTTGAATTACTATATTGTACACCTGAAACTAATATAACACTTTATGTTAACTACACTGGAATTAAAATTAAAGAAAGATTATCTAATAAGGGAGGTATGGGCTAAGAGAAGGAACAAATGGCAACTCTACTAGAGGAGGTAGATAAGAAGAGGAGGCAAATGATTTCTTGATAGAAAAAAAACCCAGAACAGTGGTGAGAAATACTGAGTTGAGGGCAAGAAAAGGTAAGGAAGGGATGTTAAGAGGGCTTAAGTACAAAATATTGGGGATATAACACACCATGCAATTTTCAGTTCTCATAAGAGGCCATGCCAGGATGTCTCTGGGGGATGCTGGCCAATGGCTGGCGACCACAGCCTCGGGGAGCCAAGTGGACAACACACATTTGCCTACTGGGGTGCCAGTGCTACTATTAGGGTGTTTTCCCCCTGCCAGGGTCTGGTGGGAGAGGGAGAGGGGAGTATATGGGAAAGGGGGCTGATGCTAGCAGGCACCAGGGAGGTGGTCAGATGGCACTCACAGGAGGCTGCAAGGTGATGTTGGTGGCACAGCTCTTTACCAGTTGGTGAAGAAATATTTTCATATTTTACCTGGCACAGATACTGGTGCACGTCTGCTGGACACCAGCCCTGGCTATGAGTGACATGCATGGACCCTTAGATGATTTTGTGAGGTTGGCCATCTAACAGGTGTTGAAAACGACTCTTCCTAAAGTCAGACTTAGAAGCTACCTAAGGTTCCCTATTGCACAGGATAAGGTTCAAGCTCCTTTAGCAGGGTTTCTAAGGCTTCTTACAATCTGGTTCCTGGCTCCCCCTCCAACCTGATGTCCCTCCATGTCCTTCTAACATCCTCCAGCCACATCAAACTCCTTGCAGTTTCCTGAGCCCAGTTTCGTATTTTGTGTATCTTCATCCTTCAACATGCCATTTTGCCTGCCCGCAATGACCCTTCACTTCTCTGCTTGTACAGTCTCATTCTGCCTTCAGTCTTGATGTAGGGTCATCTCCCCGCTGAAGCCTTACCTGACAACTCAAAGGCCTATTTTAGGCCTTTCTTGCTCTGTATGTCCAGGCCACAATGCCAGTACATGCCTTCTGGAATCATTGCATTATGGTGCATTTGTTGACTTACCCATCTGTCGACCTGATCTGAGTTCTGAGTATGTTCCCTGGTATGGCACATGTTGTGGACTTAATAAGTGCCTAACATATTTTTATTTGTTGTTAGTTCTTCATATCTCAAATTACTTGTAAGGAGTGAGCTGTGAAATGGAGATGGTATTTCTATAGGACTCATTCTATACATACTTCGTGAAGAGAAAAATCCTGAAAATATATTGTCAGCTGGCATGTAAAGGCAGAATTCAGAATCTTGTTTTAAAAAAATATTCGGATGGCAATAATGACCAATTACTGCATTGCTCTTAAGTCAGACTCCAAATCCTATCTGGCTCGTTCCTTCTACTGTTTTCCTGATCTACAACGGAAAATCCAGCCATTGAAGACACAATGTTTTTCTTCTGAAATGTGTCCATGGATCTTATAATGAATGAAACACTTTTTTAATGCCTTAAGATTTTTTGACTGTGTTAGTAGGAAAACCTTGATTCATATTCTTTTAGATTTAGGAAACATGGCGATCAACTTTTGAAAATCTGAGGTAACGTTTGCAAGAAGGGTGTTTGGAGAGATTGTAAAGTAACATCTGCTGGCTCTAAATGAAGCGAAGTCTTTCCTGGCCCAGAAGAGTTTCACACAAAGATATAGAAGTAGGCGTTCAAGGGCAGGCCTCCTGGAGAAA
Source organism: Halichoerus grypus (assembly GCF_964656455.1). Classification (NCBI taxonomy): domain Eukaryota; kingdom Metazoa; phylum Chordata; class Mammalia; order Carnivora; family Phocidae; genus Halichoerus; species Halichoerus grypus. The sequence goes on along the minus strand of NC_135721.1, from coordinate 64,728,000 downwards.
GTGACTTTTGAAGGATGAAGAGCAATTTGGCAGGCCAGGTGGAAAAATAGGGGAGGGAAGGAACACCAAGGAGGGAACGGCTTATGCAAAGGCTCAGGGGCCCAGGAGCCGGGTCTCCTGAAGAGAGAGTACTTGGTTCAGCACTGTGGGAGTGAGGAAGATACTGTGGGTGATGAAGCTGAGTAAGCGGCCTGGGGCTGGATTGCAAAGGGATTTACAGCTCGTCCCACAAATTATGGGGACCAGTGGGAGGATTTAAACATTTAAAAAGGCCGATTTACATTTTAGGAAGATCATTAAAGGCAGAAGATTTCTACTTTCTTTATATTAACCTTTTCTTTGAGATTCCTCCCCACGCCTTTTTTCCTTCAATGCCAAACTTCTCAGAAGTAGGAGCATGGCATCTTATGGGGAATCAGGTCCTGGGGGATCTAGTGAGATGCCTGACTTTGGGCATGGTGCTTAACATGGGCCTCTTCTAAAAATGAGCGGGCTGACTCTGTGATCTCTAAGACCCTTCTAAAATCCATTCTAATTAAAGTGTTGTGATTCTGAGTTGTCTCCATTGACTGCTTCATCTTATCTCTTGTTCACTCCTTAACATAAAGAACTGGCTTCTCCCTCTAACCAGCCACTGCAATCTTTCTCTGAAAGGGCTCCAGTGACCTCCACTGCTAAATGGGGCCATGTCCAGCTTAACCTCTTCACAGCATTGGGTACAGTTGGTCACCCTCTACTCAATATCCTTCCTTTTCTGTCCTGGAGGTTATAGCCCCCTGGTTTTCTCTCACTTCCCTGACTGACCTTGATCTCCTCTTCTCTAAGTCCACCTCTTATATATAGGGGCCCCTCAACATTGCTCATCAGGTTTTCCTGCCCAAAATGCATGACCTGAGGCTAGTCATGAGGAAACAGACCAATGCAAAGTAAGGGACTTTCTTCAATGCAGCTGGTCTGTACTTTGTGAAAAATAAAAATTGAAAAAAAAATAAAAGACGAGAGATTGAAGGACGGTTCCAGATTAAAGGAGACTAAAAAGATTCAACCAAGTGCAGTGTGAGAGCCTGCATCGGGGTAGGGAGGATTGTTATAAATGGTGGTATTGGGACAGTTGGTGAAATTTGAATATGAGCCCACATATTAGGTTAATAGCAGAATTCAATTGTACAATGTGGTTATGTAGGAGAAAGTACTTGTCTTAGGAGATATGTGCTGGGCTATTGAGTGAAGAGTCATGAAGGCTGCAAATTGCTCGCAGCCATTTCAGTAACAGCAGCAGCAAATATGACAACAATAATGCATCTGTGTGTCTGTTTGAATGTGTGTATGTGTTTGTGTTCCTCATGGTATCTGTTCTCTCCTCTTCTCATTCCATGTTCTTTCCCCAAGACCTCTTACCCATTGCCTCTCACTGCTCCCATCCTTGCCCTCCCATTCTGTTCTCAGCACAGCAGCCAGTTGATCTGGTTGCATCAGAAGTCAGGTCATGTCAATTCTCTGCTCAGAATCCTCAGAATAAAAGCCAAAGTTCTTGTAATGGCCTCTAAGCCTCAATGGGGAATTTGGCCACCTGTTACCTCTGTGATCTAACCTAGTTTCTCCCCATGCCTTGCCTCACTCCATTCACACTGACCTCCTATCTGCTGCTTAAAAACCCAGGTACTTTTCTGCCCCAGGGCCTTTGCACTCACTGTCCTTTCTGTCTGTCTCCTTCTTCCCCCAGACATCCATGTGACTTTACTCACCTCCCTTAGGTCCCTGCAAAATGTCATCTTCTCAGTGAGGACTTCCCTGACTACCCTATTTAACATTCAGACCCCTCTCCAACACATTCTTTATTCATCCCTGTTTTATTTTTCTCCTTAGCTCTTATTTATTTTGTTCCTTGTTATCTCTCTTCAGTAGAATATAAGCTCTATTTGGGCAGGACTGTTTTGATCACTGCCCTGCCTGCAATGCCCAGAATAGTGCCTGGTATGTAGAAGATGCTTAATAAGCATTTTTTGAATGAGTAAATGAATGACTTGTGTTTGTTCATTTTAAGATACCCCCCCTTGGAATTTCTGGTTAGGATAGGACTTCTTTTATAGACGTCCTTTGACAGACTGTGAAGCCTATGGATCCCATTTCAGAATAATAGGTTTGTTTTGTTCTGTCCTTTTCTATAGATACTGAAAAGTACACATTTGGATCAATCTTCACAAACCAGTGCACCTATAACCCTCATCCACATCAAGAATTAGAACATTACCAGCACCACAGAGACCCCCTTGTGCCCTCTTCCAGCCATAACCCCCACTGCAAAGTTAACCTCTATTCTGACTTCTAACAGTGTAGATTAATTTTGCCTAATGTTGTACTTTAAAAAAGAATAGTACAGTATGCATTCTTTTGTGTCTGGTTCCTTTCAATCAACATTCTATTCATGAGATTCGTCTGTGTTTCTACATGATTATTCTCACTTCCATACTTTTTATTGTGTAGAAATACCGTAATTTATTTATCCATTCTACTGTAGATGGGCTTCTAGTTTCTTTTGACTACTATCACCATTCTAGTACAAGTAAACATATACATGCAATTCCAGGTGGGAGTGGATCTTCTGGGGCACAGGATGCACATAGGATCAGTTTTGCTGTATGCCCTGCCATACAGTTTTCCAGAGTGCATATATCAATTTATAATCCCACTATCACAGAATAATGTCTCCTAATGCATAAAATAAAATACATAGATAGGATTGTAAAGAAAATTAACTAGTTTTGAAATATAGTTATAAAATACTTTAATGTGATATATATGCTTTATTAACTCATACATTTGAAAAGTCTAGCAGTTTTAATAATTATGATTTCAGAGTGGTGATGAGTATGCCTGGTGTTTGAGAGGTCTGCTACAACTGTAATGTAATGTGAAATGTCTGTGACGTTACTGGTCTAAAGGTGGAGGTGCTGCTAATACTACTATAATTTGTTGCCTACACTCTGAATGATAGGAAATACTAAAGTCTGTTACGAGCTGGTAAAAGTAAAGATTTTTTTAGTAGTTTTTAGTCCATATAAGTACATAAATCTTCCTGAATTCTATTAAGGGGTACTTGGGCTCCAGGTTAAGAACCCCTAGCTTAGAGGAATAAAAGTGATTTACAACAGGGATTTCTTGAGTGTCTACTATGTGTCATTCACTGTGTTAGGTCCTGGGGACAAAACAGTGAATAGTATGCATCTCCTCTCGAGGAATTTATGATCATGAGGGCAATACTCATAAATAAATGATCAGCTGGATTGGTGTGTTCAGTTCTATGATAGCCCAAAGTATATGAGAGCCTTAAGGCATATACCTAACTCATGAGAGGGGGTGGTGGTCAGAGAAGACTTTCTGGAGGAAGGAGCATCATTATATTTAGACTCTGGGCTGGTTACTTTGGTTGCAGTGTGGATAATGGATTATTGCAGAGTAGAGGCACTATAAGTAATTCAGGAGTGAGATCATTATGGTGGTAATACAAAGAAAGCAATGAATATATTCTGAAGATTCTTAGATTCCTGGTGATTGGAGATAGGCTGTGGGGGAGAAAGAATGTGTAAGGTAATGGTCAAGTTGCTGTCATAGTCACCTGGTTGGATGGTGGTTATCATTTACTGAAACAGATTGAAGAGCACATTCAAGGTCAGGGGGTAATGAGTTCAGCTTTCAACATAGCTAGATTGAGGTGTCTGTGAGACATCCAAGAGGTGATTGTACATACATATGAGTCCCTTGCTCAGTAGAGAGCCATGGGAGTTGCAGTGAGCATGCAGGAGTGGATGAGGACTCAGAGACCACATGAAGGAAAGAGAAGAGGCCAGGGTTAGGATTTTGAAGATGATTGGGGCACCTGGGTGGCTCAGTCGGTTAAGCGTTTGCCTTTGGCTCAGGTCATGATCTTGGGGTCCTGGGATCGAGCCCCACTTCGGGCTCCCTGCTCAGCAGGGAGTCTGCTTCTCCCTCTCCCCCTCCCCTGCTCGTGCTCTCTCTCTCTCTCGCTCCCTCTCTCACTCTCAAATAAATAGAATCTTTAAAAAAAAAGATATTGAGGATGATCAATTTTTAGGAGATCAGCAGAGAAAGAGGTGCTTGTGACAGATGGGAACAGTCAGGAGTAGGAGGAAAACCAGGTAAGTAGAGTGCCCTGGTGGCCAAGAGCAGAGAGGGTGTCAAGGAGACCTCAGCAGTCCCAATAGAGTACACCAGTGTAAGTCTGGGAAAGGGACCCGTGGACTTGGCAATGAAGGATCATCGATGAATTGCTTTTACTATGCAGTGGGAATGATTATTTTTCTCTGGGATGTACTTTTATCTGTTTTAAACTTTCTGTTATAGCAGTTAGAATTCAAGGGTCATTAGCTTTTAGCTTTACTTTTCTTCTCACATCTCCTTTATATAATTTTGCTCATGCTCCGGTGAGTTTTATGCTGCAGTGATAGTAAGCAGTCATCTCTGCTTAATGACTTCTATCTCGAGCAGACTCTAGCTCTTTTTTTTTTTTTTTTTTTTTGACTATAAGAGATATTGTTACAGACATTGCTTCTTGGTAAAAAGCCTTGCGGGTCTATTATTCTGCATAGTAGGCATGAACACAATCACTTTGGCCAGGCCATGTTTATCTATGTGAGAGCCTGCCCTGCTGACAATGAACTCACGAGTCATCCTTCTTGCCTGGGGTAACACTCAGCTTTTAGTCCATATGATAAAATGTAATGGAAGAGATATAAACTGTAGAATGTTTTATAATTATTTTCTTCCCGGAATGTCACTTGGATTTTTTATATAATCTATAGGAGGAAAGCGAGAGGAAGTTCAATTAAATAAACATGTGTTCATTGCTGACGCGTTAATGACAGTGTGTGGGCCACGGCAGTGACAGTTATCTAAGCAGGAAACACCGAGTGCCTCTCCCTCCCTCCCTGTTTCGTCTCCGCTATCCAGTCAGCCCCCAGTGTGGTTGATCACGTCCTCTGGGTCTTGCTGCCTCTGCTCGAGTTCACACCCTGTTAACTTTTGTCTGGACAGTTCTAGTAGCCTCCCGACTGCTCTTGCCGCCTCTGCTATCACTCCCCTACTCAAGCCTCTGTTTGAAAACCTGGCTAAACTTTTAAAAAATACAGATTTATGAGCCCGCTTCTAAAAATTCTGGCCTGGTTAGGAGCTGGCCAAGAAATTTTAAAGAATTTTCCCACAGAAATACAGATACAGGTGTATATAAATTTGTACACACATGCACACACACACAATTTGCTTGCTCTGCCCATTGAGAGGACTGATGCACAATGACACAGCAACAGCAGACACACACCTAGCACCCAGAACTGGGTTTCTAAATACCATTCTCCTCAAAAAAAGATCAGAACTTCTTACAAAAAGGCTGAGTCTAGGCGTGGGACAGGGAAGATTAGTTTGGAGTAGCTTCTTAAAGCCGGAAAGTACAGCAGTGCTCAAAGAATGGGGGAGATGTTAAAATGATATAAGAGCCAGCTTAAAGGGACTTCCACTGGCCACATTTGGGAAAATTCGAGCGCAAATCACAAACCACTGAATAAAATGAAAATGCATGCATTTGTAGTGATATAAATAACTAATGGAGAGAAGAGAAAGCTCTTTCTTTGTTTCTTTGTTTCTTTGTTTTGGAGAAGGCTCTTTCTTGAGTAGAATATCACCTATTAAATATAGCTGGAATGATGGAGTTAGAAAATCAATAGATGTTATAACCAGCGATGAAAGTTTGTTGAGGAACATGGTATTTATATAGGACTTCACCACGAGATACTTACTAATTACAAAGGACAAGCAGTAACTACAGTGGAGAAACCTGGCAGACACCACCTTAACCAGATGATTAAAGTTAACATTCATAATAAGAGCACAAACCAAGTTACCAAAAAACAAAACAAAACAAAAAAGAACAAGCTTCCCCAAGTGGTTTTGGGTTCCAGAATTCCTGCACAATGCTAGCACTGAGATTATCCTTTGAAAGCACAGATCTGATTTGTCCCTGCTGTGCTTCAAAAGTCCTGCTGGCTCTCTTGCTTGCTGAATGGGCTTCAAACACTGGGGCATGGCCCCACCCTACCTTTTTGCCATCATCACCTACCATAACTCCATCCCCCACCCTACCCCACCTTTACTGCCATCACACCCTACTCTTGGCAGTGACTCAGACGGTTTCCTCTCTGTTACTGCTCACAGCCCTGCCCTTCCTGGTCTGTCTGTGGGGCAGATTCATCCAAGAGGCAACTCCAGCACACCATTTCTGTGAAGCCCTCCCTGATTTCTTGAGACAGAATCAATGTCTCTTTCCTGTGTACCCCCACAGCATTTTCTCCGCACCTCTCTTCTCACACTATGCTGTAATTTTCCATTTGTGTGTCTCCCTGCCTCACTTGCCCAGCCTCTTGGCCCCTCTGTGTCCTGGAGTCACTTTATATGGTAGAAAGAGCTAGGGCTTCAGAGCCAGTCAGACCTAGGTTTGAATCTGTTTCTACCACTTGTTGGTTGTCACCTAGCCAGCCTCAGCTTCTTCCTCTAGACCTACTGGTAGGTTACTGTGAGAGCTTAATTAGATTAAGCATGTAAGGAACTTTGCAAAGTAAATTAAAGAGAAATAGAGGAAAAGAAAGTCACTGGACCTGTAAGTTTCAAAAAACCCATACATATAAATATTTTACATATAAGTATTCTCCCTGTAATCGTGTAAAAATTCAAAGGTATAGTCCCAGAGCTAGAAATGAACAGACCTGGTTTAGAACCCATTTTTCTTGGACTCCAAAGCCATGCTCTTTCTGTTACATGGGGACTAGAAACCAGGAAGGAGAGACAGAGAGAGCCACAATTACCTTACCTCAGAAGCCCAATGTGAAAAATGTTAAGCTAGAGTTGAAGTCTCCAAGTCACCCTTTCATGGGAGGGGTTGGGCGATGGTCAGGGCAGGTAGGTGGATTGAGACCCAGAGCAGATAGGATCTCATATGGGTGGCTGCCAGAATGGGTGAGGGAGAGTGACAGTCAGCTCAGACACTGACTGAGTGCCTGCCAGGAGACCCTTGTGGCGACTGCCTTTGTGACATCAAAGGACAGCAGGTGAAGTGAAAAGGATGAGGGCTTGAGCTAGAACCTGGGAGCCACCCTTACCTTTAAGTTAGGATGAAAGGATGGCAGGGGGGTGGCGGGGGTGCACAAAAGGGTGTGCAAATGAGTGGACAGACAAGGAGAAGGCAGGGAGTGCAGGGACTGGTAAGGCAGGGGCAGAGCAGGTGCCTGTCTCTCTGTGTGGTGTGGAGGGGCTGGTGCTGAGGAGGTGCTGAAGGGCTCTGCTTTGGCACTCAGCAAAGAGATGGACCAGCACTGGGATTCAAAAGAGGTCAAGGGAAGAGCATTTTCATTCTAGTAGTGTGGGGGCAGAACCAGATGGTTAGAGCAATGAGTAAGAAGGAACATGTGGAGGCGCCAGGCAAGTGTAGCTCAATTAGGGCTACGTTCCCACATGCTTGGGCAGATACTTCCTGGTACCTGGGAGATTATAAGAGTCATCTTACTCATAGGCACCTATTCTGGGAGATTAAACACCCCCAAAATGCCATCTGTTCCAGTGGGGAATACTGAATGAAGGTGTGAGTGACCATCAACTGCCTCTCTTCCTCCCAAACTATGCTTAACCAAGAGGCACATCTGCTTCAGTGGAACAACAAATCAGAGACTTGAAAATCCATTTATTGTTTTCTTTAGGACAGGCTTGTGCTTTCATCTGGTTTCATAGAGATATATTATTGCGTTTCAAGACTCGTACAACGTTCGGTTTAAATGCTTTAGAACAAAGAAGAAAAGAAGTAAGGAAAACAGGTTTTTTGTTGTTGTTGCTTATCATTACAGTCCATCTACACTGCAAAGACTAAATTAAATTATAGGCTCAAATTTCACATAATACAGAGCTCATTTTTTTTCTGAGTTAGAGTAGCTTTTATCTTTAAGTGATCTTTTTTTTTGTTATTTTGCAGATGGAAAATGATTATCTGCTTATAGGTATATTTAATTCCATATGTGTCCTAGTTTCATCCAAATCTCAGAAGCTAATTCAGCAGCTAGCTTTTTCCTTCTGTGTGCCACAAAAAAGTGGAAATCATATTTCTAGCAATAAATCAATGGAAGTATTGAGCAGTAACATGCAACAGGGATTTCAGACAGGTGCCATATCAAGGAGGCAATCGCTCGGGAGACATTCCAGAAATGGTTATAGGTTGTCAGTTACTGGAAGTCGGAGTTACTTTTCTCCTGCACTGTGCACATTTCAGAGAGACTGCAGTATAGCATTGTATATTTTCCACAGCCTATGCTCATTTGAAATGAACACAGGTCCTTGATCTTTTCCCTTAAGCATTTTTGGGAATTATAACAATAGGATTTTGAATGAAATATCAAGGGGTTACACATTTTGATAAATATGTATGAAGTATAAATAATAATAATTTTAGAACTTCACCAAATGTCTCAATTATGTTAGTGGATAAAATGAGTTTATCCACTGGTTTCTGTCACTATACTTGTTTTATGTTAGTGGATAAAATGAGTTTATCCACTGGTTTCTGTTACTATACTTGTTTTCATAATTAGACCACCCTGTACAGTGACTTGAGAGTCTAAGGTCTTCACATGTTCACAGCTGGCCACTTTACTTTTCTTACAAAAGAAGCAAACCTAGCAAAGGGCACCCTTCTTTTCATAACAAATGTGCTTTCTGGATAATAAAGTAAAAGGTCTGCTAGATTGGTGTTTGGGTGGTGGCAGATAAAAAGAGGTAGCCAGAAAATATACCACAAAACAAAAAAAAATCCCAGAAATTCACAACAATGGAAGGTAATAATGAGATCAAAAACTCTATTTAAAGAAGATTAGATTAGTTTTTTTGGGGTGTTCCAAAAACCCTGATACAGGAACTAAACAAATATTTGTGAAATGACAGAAAACAAAATTGTTAGCTCTTTATACATTTCTGCTATAACCTTGCTTGTTGTCATGGTATGAGAAAACTGGAAAGCCCACATAATGAATGAACTTAATTCTCGTTTAAGACTAAGATGGCAATAAAAATGGTAATTTTAAGGGGAGTTAGAACTTAGTAAACTTATTTCAAGATCTTTGTTTCATTTTATTAGGGTCCTAAGCACAAATACTAATTAGCATGATTGATTTTATGGCATGTTATTTATCCTTGAGATATGTGGGGAAAAAAATCTTTGAAGTCTATGTGGAAGAATCTTAAAGTGTTCTGGTTTCTGTTACTATACTTGTTTTAATCATATACTTGTTAATCATATACTTGTTTATTCATAACTACATTGTAGAAATTTATCTAGGATTACTACTTTATATTGCTACTTGGATTACAGAACCAAGCCAGTATTACTCATCCTAATTTTGTGCCTGATTATATTTTTTATAATTTATAGGTTAAGAAAATTTCACTTTAATATGTGCAAAGTGTTCCAGTCATTCTAGAGGAAATGGATTCCTTTTAGTGCAGTTTATTACAAAAATTGTAAAGGACAAATTGTTTATTGATTTTTGGCAAGCCACCAAAAAGAAATTACAGCTATTTGACAGAAAACTCAGGAGAAATAAACAGTAAGATAACATAAGAAATGATCAAAACTGTGATTCTTACAGTGCCAAAGAAAGACTCAATAACGAATTATTTCCTTTTCATACAAAAGTTTGCCCCAGTGCTTTCAGTTGGCATAATTTTTAAAGGAACCTTAGGTAAAATTATAAAATAAAAATCATGGGTGTTATTAAAAACAATCTTACAAGAACTTACATGTATTAGGAGAATACGGAATCTGGTTTTGGGTTTTCTTCTCCTGGCTAAAGGGTCAGAGTCTGTCTTGTTCACCATTGTCCACATAAGCCCAGCACAACATCTGGAATGGGCAGACACTGAATAAATTTTTATTGACTAGAATTGACTTAGAGGTCACAATCTCCCTGCATATGGCTATCAGAAGGACCCCTGGACTTCTAATTTGTCAATTCAGTCTCTGTTTTGTGTCTCAGCATTCCTATTGATGGGCACTTTAATTGTCCACAATTACAAGCAATACTGTAGCACACATCCTTATATCTGCTCTCTACAGTATGTCTGTGGCTGATATTTCTAGAAGTAGAATGGCCATCAGAGAATGGTATACTTTGGTATACCAATGGTATACCGAATAGTATACATCAGAGGATGTATATTTTGTATATTGTGACAGATGCTGACAAACTACATTCCAAAAAGAGGTGTACCAATGTACATGTAGGAGTGTGACATTCCTCAGCAGCTTCCACTGATCTGGTATGAAATTCATTTTAACTCCTCTGAAATCAGAAGGAATGTAGACATTTTATTTTTATTTATTTATTTGTTTTAAAGATTTTATTTTTAAGTAATCTCTATACCTAGCACAGGGCTCAAACTCACAACCCTGAGATCAAGAGTTGCATACTCTATGGACGTATAATAAGACCTTAAGGTAGACGGCCTTATTTCCCTTTTACTGAAGAAGAACCTGAGGCCTAGAGAATTTAGTAATTTGCCCAAGAACAATAGCTAAAACTGTCAAGGTGGGATTCAAACCCAGTCTCTCTTACTCCAGGCTTCATTTGCCTGATTTACCATTTACCTAATTGCCTGGGCTGTTTTTGTCACTCAGTTATTGTCATCTGATGGTGAGAATCAAGGATATTTTCTTTTTTTTAATTAAAAAAAATTTTTTTTAAAGATTTTATCTTTAAATAATCTCTACATCCACCATGGGGCTCAAACCTGCAACCCTGAGATCAAGAGTCCCATGCTCCACTGACTGAGCCAGCCACGTGCCCCAAGGATATTTTCCAAAGAAAAATCCTGGCGTGTGTCTAATATGAATACCCATTAAGGCATATCCCTTTGTGGCAGTCACACTGGTCCCAGTTGAAGAATCTAGGTTTCCCAAGAACTTCTGCTGGGCTCAAGCCACTTTTTTCCTTGATGGATCTGCTGAAAGCAAAGGTAACAATCCCTATCACCTGTCCCTTGAACAGGGGGATCAGTTACTTTACTCCAAAAAGACATTGCTTGTGACAAAAACACTGTGCTTCAGCACAGAGCAGGGCCCTGCTGCCGTGAGCTCTGAGGCTGTACAAAGTTCCCCTGCACACCTCATCCTCTGGTCTGGCAGCCCAGCTGGAGAGCCTGGGGTCTGGCTTCTAGATGTGGCCTAGAGAGAACTCAGATGACATGCGGATTGACAATCCTTGGCTCCTGGGACTGGATTCCCTTTTGAGGCCTGGAATGGCCGACCTGGAAGCCTACCATTCAGAATGGCTCCATGATCACTCATTGACCAGTCAGACCACAGCCTGAAGTAGTCGCTCCACTGGTAAGCCATAAGGAGCTGATGAGAGCAGCTAGTGATGGGCATCACCACTGCTGCAAGCTTGTGGTGTTTTAAGACTTTTGGCTCAGGGTCACAGGACATAGTTTAAATTGGCCTGAGGAAATAAAGGAATTGAGTGCCTTATGTCACTTGAAAGTTCCAGATAGGTGCTGACATCAGGGCCTACAGGGACTCAAATGGCATTGTCAGTACTCTCTCAGACTCTTCCTCCATCTCTTGGCTGTTTCTCTCTGACCATTGGCATCATTCTCCTTTTGATGACCCAATTTCTTCCAAGCTAGGGGGGTGGGCAGCATGGCGATGCCATGACCACAGAGGGCTGCAGGTTTTCAGCCTCTCAGCTAGAGACCTCGGCGGAGACAGGGAGCTTTTCCAGCAGCAGGTTATAACATTGCAGAGAAGACACTCTGATTTGCCTTGCCTGAGTCATGTGTCCATCCTTTGGATCTAGGATCAGATACCAGGTTGTCTAGCCAGTGTAAGGAATTGTGATGGACAGTCCCTCCAGAGCTACGTGCTGGGAAAAGGTAGAAGTGTTATAACCAGAAGGAGAAAGAAATGTTGGTCGCCTCTCCAACATCTTCTTAGGTTGAGAATCAGAACCACTTTTATATGACAAAAACAATTTTCTTAGTTAAAGGGCCAAATGATATGGACATGTGTAATAGCAAATATGAAACTGACTACTGGTGTGGAGGACAGGGCTCACTTGCTTGGCTTAATTTCTGAGGTATGAGGGAGTTTGGGCATGAGCTTGTTCTTATCTTGGAGGGCTCTGATGGAGTGACATGGAAGCTTCTTAACAGAAAATTCCCGTTACAACACTGAGTAGAAGGTTCACAAGGAACTTCAGTTATTTTATGCAAATCACAAGGGAACAGAGGATTAAATTAGACCTTCTATATTTAGAAAAAAAATAGGATTGGGTTTAAAGAAAGAAATCTACAAAGGGTAGGACAAATGCTCTGCAGCACACAGCACACCCATACCCTGTCCCCCATATCCTTATTAAACTTGAGGTTCACTTTCAAAATCACTGAAGCTATTTTGTGGGGTTATATTTACAAGTTATTTTGCAGTTTAGACAGAATGTTATTCCATGTGGGCACAGGGTAGCCTAAACGTTTTCCTGGCTGATCATGCAAGGTTTGTTATGCAGAGTATACTGTGCCATTTACTGCTACTTTTTGGCTAATAAGTGCCTTCGGTTCGCTTTCCGAAAAGTAAGGCAGTGGGAGAGTATCAAAAACAGGATGTGAATTCTGTAATCAACTTCCAAGAAATAAAAGCAATGGAACTTTGAGTTTCATAATGATATCTGAAATGCTTTAAGTTTGTAAATCCCATGGTGAGTTACTTTGAAGGAAAACTTGAACATCCTCTGTTTGTAACTCAGGCTTCCAAAACTTTTTTCCTGCTTTCCCATCTTAAGGACGAGTTCATTCTAGGTCATCATCGCAGCATGTCTAGCAACCCAGTGTTTTCAGTTACACTGTGTTTAAATTACATACTGTACCTAGATTTGTCAGGAACCTCACAGAATCTCAGTTCTGCTGTTTTTAAAAAGTTGCTCTTTTTTTCCCCATTATAATATCTATATATGTTCATTAAACAAAAAATTGAAAATAAGGCGAGAAAGAGAAAATTGTCCATAGCTGGACTCCAGTCTCTGTTTACATTTTTGTAAACTTTAAAATTTGAGTATGCACCTATAAAAGGCACACAAATTGTCTGTGTTCACCTTGATGAAACTTAGTCAAGTGAATATACCCATATAACTACCGCGGAAGTCGAGAAATATAATACTGCTATGTTCCAGAACCTCTCACCTACCCCCTCCCAGCCATTATTCCTTTTGGAAGATAACCACTGTTTTCACCCCTCACATAGAGATGTTTCACTTCTCGGTTAATTTTATGTAAATTGAATCATACAATATGTGTTCTTTTGTGGGGTGTTTGACTCAGCAGCTTGTCTCTGAGATTCGTGCATGTTGCTGAATGTAGAAGTGGTTTACTCTTTTTCATTGTTTTATCACATTCTGTTACATGAATGTAATTTACCGTGTTCACTAGTGGACATCTGGGTTGTTTCCAGTTTGGGGCTACTATAAAGAATGCTTCTCTGAACATTCTTATACATGTCTTTTGGAGGATGAAATATGTGCTTTTCTATTGGTATGTACCTAGACCATTGGGAAAGCACATGTTTAGCTTTATTTTATTTTGTTTAAAGATTTTATTTATTTTAGAGAGTGAAAGAGAGAGTGCAAGTGGGAGGAGGGGCAGAGGGAGAGGAAGAGAGCGAATCCTCAAGCAGACACAGACTCCCTGCTGAGCTCGGAGCCCAATGCAGGGCTCGAACCCATCACCCTGAGAGAATGACCCAAACCAAAATCAAGAGTCCGACACCTAACTGACTGAGCCACCCAAGCACCCCACATGTTTAGCTCTAATAGATAGACTACTAAAGAGGTTGCCCAAGATGTGTTAATTTATGCATCAGCTATATATAAGAGCTCTAGTTCCTATACATTTTTGCTAATGCTTAGTATTGTCTGTCTTTTTCAGTTTTAGCCATCCTTGTGGGTAGTAGCACATTGTATTTTTACTTTGATTTTCTCTGATGATCAATAAACCGAGTACATTGTGGTCTGAATAATGTCCCTCCAAAGATGTCCATGTTCTAATCCCTGGAACCTATGAATATGTGACCTTACATCACAGAAGGGACTTTGCAGATTTTAAATTAAGAATCTTAAATTGAGGCGATTGTCCTGGATTATCCCAGGGGGCCCAATGCAGTTATAAAGTCCTTATATGTGAAAGAGGGTGGCAGGTGACAGGAAGGAGACGTCAGGGGGGAGGCAGCCGTGCAGTGTGACAGGACCCTAAAGGCTGTTGCTGACTTTGAAGATGGAAGGGGCTTGCTAGCCAAGGACTGTGGGTGGCCTCTACAGAGTGGGAATGACTCCTTCTCTAGAGCCTCCAGAAGGAACACAGCACGAGGCCCCACTGTGCTCTCCAGACTTCCAGAACTGTGAGGTAATACATTTCTGTTGTTTTAAGCCAACAAGTTTGTGGTAACTTGCTATTACAGCGGCAATAGGAAATTCATACAAGCACCTTTTCATGTGTTTGACCGTTTGAATGCCCTCTTTTATGAAGTGCCCATTCAGGTCTTTTGACCATTTAAAATAACTGACTTGTCTTTTTCTTATTGATATATAGGAATTATGTATATAATCCGGAGCTGAGTCCTTTGTCAAGTCTGTATTGTGAATATCTCCTTCCTGCATGTAGCTTGCATTTTTATTCTTAATGGTGCCTTTGGATCACCACAAATTCTTAATTTAATGAAGTCCAATTTATCAATCTTATACTTTATGGCTAATGCTTTCTGTGTCCTGTGTATACAAGCTAAGGTCCTGATTTTGTATTGTTTACAACATAGATTCCTTAACTGTTTCTCTTATAGTTGGACACTACATTGTTTTCTTTCTTCTCTTTTTCATGAATGATGCTCTGATGAGCACTTTTCTATAAAAATCCTATTCTGGATTTGGGATTATTTTCTTAAAAAGTAAAATTACTCATTTATTGCTGTTTTGTTTGTTGTTTTCTCTGAAACTTTTAGGAACTTCTCTTTATTCCTTGCATGCTGAAATTTAATAATCATATACCTGTGTTTGAATCTCTTTCCATCCATTTTTCTAGCCTCTCTTGATCTTCTAGTCTACACACTCATGAGCCTCAGTTCTGGAATGTTTTCTTGCATTATTACTGTGATAATGTCTGCCATTCTCCCTGCTCATTTTTTCCCCCCAAAGTCCTTTTTAGTGGTTTTGGGACTTTCTAGATTCATCTCTATAATCATATTTGCCTTATCATTATTATGTTTCTTATTTTCTGGTAGATTTTTTGAATTCTATCTTCCAAACCATTTTTTAAAAATTTTTATTTAAAATTTTTTTTTAAGATTTATTTATTTATCTTATTTGAGAGAGAGAGAGAGTGAGAGAGCAGGGGGATGGACAGAGGGAGAGGGAGAGGGAGAGAGAATCTCAAGCAGACTCCCTGCTGAGCGTGAAGCCAAATGCAGGGCTTGATCTCACAGCCCTGAGATCATGACCTGAGCTGAGATCAAGAGTCAGACACTTAACTGACTGAGCCACCCAGGTGGCCCTATCTTCCAGACCTTCTATTGAATTTTTATTTCTATTACCATATCTTATATTTTGAGAAGCTCTTTTAAATTTACTGAATGTTTCTTTTTTACAGTTTATTGTTCTTGTTTCACTATATTGCAAGCATTTTCTTTTATTTCTCTGGGGATATTAATTATGTTTTTTTCTCCTGTCCCCTTCATGTCTCTATTACTTCAGCATTCATTTCCTTTCCTCCTATATATTTGTATTGGTGTTTATCTTTTAGGTTTGAGGCTTTCATCCCAAATTGAGTAGCATTTGGTTCCTCTTGTATTTAAGAGCAAGACTCTGAAAAGCTGGTGGGCAGCTCTGTGTGAGGGGGCGGGGCTTGTTGAGTGGCTTCACCATAGGACGCTAAGGTGGTGAGCCAGTTGTTTTCATCGAAGGATGATAAAATGTCAGAACTGAGAGGTATTCTCTCTTGTGTTGGCCAGTTTTCCTAGAAGAGTCCCTGAATCTCTTGCCTGGGGGTGCAACAGGTGGGCTCTAGGCCTGTCTGCCAGGATTCCAATGGCTGAGTGGGGAGGGGATTACGGTTAAGCAGACTCACTTAACTCTGTGAATAGCCCTCAACCTTCTGCTCAGCTTGGCAGCCTCCGCAGAGAGTAAACCTCCAGACTTCTGCTGGGTGGGAGGAGAATACCTAGTGGGCTAACTACTCTCTGTACAAACTGTCAACTAGTCCTCCTCCTCTCCCTCACCCTCCACTCCTGCCTCAGGGTAACCTCACACTGCTAAACCCTGCGCTTCTCCAGATTTCTGACTTCCTCCCCCCTCCTCCTCTCCCACCCTGGGAGGCTTAGATTTCAACTTTCTTTTTTTTAATTTTTATTTATTTATTTTATTATGTTATGTTAGTCACCATAACAGTACATCATTAGTTTTTTTTTTTTAATTTTTTTATTGTTATGTTTCATCATTAGTTTTTGATGTAGTGTTCCATTTCAACTTTCTTAAGACTCTCAAATCACTTTGTCATTTGCTTTTTGCCTCCTTTTTTTTTTTAGTTTCTCTTGCATATTTTTTCCTTTCTTGTTCTCTTTGTGAGTTTGTGTCTTTTAAAACAAGTACTTATCTTTTTAGTTTGGTTTTGCAAAGAAGCATAGATAAATGCTTTACAACTGGAAGTCTTGTGCTGGATTTTAAATGCCAGTGACTATATTTTTCATTTCTACAAGTTCTATTTGATTTTCAACTTTCTGTGTCCTGTTTTCTTCTTCATTACTCTTGCCATGTGGTATCTATACCTTCTTTTATCTATTTATTGACATTAAGTATATTTAGAATCTTTCAAGTTCTATTATTTCCAAGTCTGTGTGTGTGTGTGTGTGTGTACACATGCACACTCATCTTCTTGTTTGTTGTGTCTCCTGACTCTTCTGTATGGTGGTTTGTTTTCTTTTGTGGTATGTTTTTGGTGGGAGTATTGTTTTTGGTGGAAGTCCTGCCTGCCCTGATTATGGAGACATTCCTACAGAGCAGGCTTAGCTTTTGCTTCTGCTTGGCCAGAATATACGCTATGACTTCTCTTATTTCTGGGCCTCTCTCTATACATGTGGTTTCTGGAATGTTCTATTTTCTCATCTTTGCTTGGCTTTGACTCAACAGGTGTCAGTTTGGAAATGATTTTCTTGGTATCCATTCCCTGTATTCTCCCCCAGTAGCCCGTACTTCCTCCATTATAGTACTTATTACCTTATAATATAGTCACACATTTTTTTTCTCTCTCTTCTGCACGATTAGACTAAATTCTGGAAGACCAGGATCATGTTATCTTATTCACCATTAAATACCCAGTTCCTACCAAAATAGCTGGTTGAAATCAGGTGTCAGTAATATTAAATGACTATGATGCTGTATCTTATTTTAAGAGGCTTTGCAGGGATAGATTACAGGTTGGTCTGAGAGCATTGTTCTTTGTCCTGGTTTTGCTGCACTCCAGGTGACACTCCTTCACAGAGCTGCGTAGGGTGATTCAGGGAGGCTACTGTCCAAGGAGAAAATGTGCATGGCTCGTAAGTTGCCTTTTAGAGCTATAGACGTTCTTCCTGTCATCATCACTTACACATAATAATACGTAAATGGATCGCACACTTGAAAACAAAAAATTGTGATGGAACGCTTGGCATTCAGCATGTGGCACAGCTTCCTGTGTGGCTCACCCTTCCTGCCTGCCCATCAGACCTCTCAGGGGGCATCCCAGGGAGAGCACCCTGCAGCTCAGTGCGACTGCAGCCCCACAAGATGGACAGACTGCTGACACTGCCTGACTGCAAGCCTGCAGCAGCCTCAGACAGACCCCCTAAGCCCACAGAAACCAAACCCTGCCCGTGCGCCCACAACAGGCAGCGGCGTGGGCCATTGCAGCCCACTGGACTGAAGGCAAACGTGGCTCAGCCACAACCCCAGTGCAGCGGCCGCCCACAGACAACATACCCCCACAGCACCAGGTTCTGGCAGACAGGGGGAATTGTGCCCCAGGGCACCACAGGACCCTTTCTCCCTAAGGCCACTCCTTTCAAGATCAGTAGATGCAGCTGACTTCCCTAATACATAGAAACAAAATGAGGAGACAGAGGAATATGTCCCAAATGAAAGAACAGGAGAAAACCATGGTAAAAGAGCTGAATGAAACACAGATAAGCAATATGCCTGCTAAAGAATTCAAAGTAACGGTCATAAAGATACTCACTGGACTTGAGAAAAGAGAGGAGGATCTCAGTGAGACCTTCAGCGAAGAGACTGAAAACGTAAAAAGGAACCAGTCAGAGATGAAGAGCTCAGTACCTGAAATAAAAAAATGCCCTGGAGGGAATCAGAGGCAGATTCGAGGATGCGGAAGAGCGGATTAGTGGCCTCCGCGTGTCACTCTCTTGCAAATGAAGCAGCTTCCATGAAGTGACTGTTTTCAAGTCATCTCTTATTTGTGAAATGTGTGACTATGGAAAGGCAGTGTAACAACGTGTTGTATCCATAGTGCCCTCTTTTCAGGTAGTAAAAAAGAACACATTCTTACTAGGTAAACGATAATGTGCATATCTGATAATTAGGCTCACAGTTTACAGTGGCTTTGACTGGTATTTCTGATAGGTAACCTCAAAACTCGAGTTTAGGAATACTGTCTACAGTTTTTGGTTGTTGTTGTTTTTTTTAAATAACTAAATGAATGAGTGATTTTGGTTTTCTGGAGTATTTCTTATGGTAATACTAGAATGAAGAATAGTGGTGGTAATTTGTAAGATTGTGGGAAAACACTGTAAGGATCCACTTATTTTGGAAATAGCAATAATATTTGCTAATGTTTATTGAGTGCTTACTATGTGCCAGGCACGCTTCCAAAAAACTTTTCATGTGTGAACTCATTTAAATACAAAAAAAAGTTAGATTTACATCAGTAAATCTTCATCATCAAGCTGTTATATGAATGCTCAGGAGAGAGCATTCAGAATCTGTTTGGAATTGGGACATTGTAATTACGTGCAAATGGTAGGCTGTGCTAAGGTGCTAACCACGGCTGTAATTCTCTGTCCGTGAGCTGGTAATGCCCAGTAATGGTAGACTTGGTACTTTGAGTCAGTTCTCCCAATGAAGACAACTAAAAATGCTAGATGAAATATACAAATAAAATCTTCTTAAAAGCATCACAAAAATAGTAAAATAGTGAATAATTACTGGGGTCGAGATTTCAGAGAAGCTGAGAATCCAGAGAGGGGAGCTATTTTTCCCCTGTCTCTAGAGGAGTCTAAGAAGCTGGAATTTTGGAGACCACACCAAATGAAGAATACTGTTTAGAATTTCTTTTAGTATGGGTTTGCTGGTGGCAAATCCTCTCCATTGTAATTCTAAAGGATATTCTTTAGGCAGAAAGAGAGTGATCCCAGTTGGAAAGTCAGAGATAACAAAGACTAGTGGTAAATACGTGGATAAATGAACACTGACTATATAAAACAATGGTAATAATATCTTGTTAAGTTTTAAGAATGTATGCAATATTTCAAAAATGCATAACAACAATAGCATTTAAGTTGAAAGGGGCTAAATGGACTTAAAGTGCTCCAAATTCTTTCTGGAAGGAGGATGAAGGAATGGATTAACATTAAGCTTTTAGTAGTGAAGGGTGTATGTTGTAATTCCTGGAGTAACCACCAGAAGAATTACAATTACAAACTAATATGGAACCTAAAATAAATGTCATAATAAACCTCTCATCTTTTCTAGAAGATATAAAATTTGCCAACCTTCTTGCTAACAAGAAGCTAGCCTTCTTGTCTCTTCCTAGTCTCTTCCTTTCTTTTGCATTTAAGGAAATAGATTTACATATGTGAGAGAATAGTTCCTTAAATTTTACTAAATAAGTTCAAAGCAAGTTGCAAATTAATGTATCCATTTTCTTTTCAGAAATTATGTAAAAGAAATGTATTCCTTCATCTTACTAACTGCCTGAGTGTCCTAAAGGTATTTCCCTAAGACTTCGCAAGTTGTTTCTATAATCTCTATTGAAAAAGAGTTGATATTGTCAACTCTCTAGAGTCTGGCAGCCTCAAGGTCTCTATAGTAGAACGTCCCCTCCCCTCTTATTTTGTTGTTTTATTTTAAATCAAAGTTTTTTGAGAGAACTTTCTGCTGGCATTCCTCTTCCCATCACACAAATCTTTACATGATCCAATAGTGAAGCTTGAAGTCAGACAAACAAAATTCGATGTAATACTTGGGGAAACTTCCTTCCCTCCCTCCCTCCCTCCTTTGTTCCTTCTTTCCTTTCTTCCAAATGGGTTGATTAAAAATTTTAAGTATAGATGAGGAAAAAAGATAGTTAACTCTCTTTAGGAATCAGCAAGATTCATTATATGCAAAAAGATCAAGATTCAGACGACGAGGGGCGCCTGGGTGGCTCAGTCAATTAAGCATCTGCCTTTGGCTCAGGTCATGATCCGGGGGTCCTGGGATCAAACACCGCATGGGACTCCCTGCTCCATGCGGAGCCTGCTTGTCCCTCTCCCTCTGCCTGCCACTCCCCTGTTTATGCTCTCTCTCTGTCAGATAAATAAATAAAATCTTAAAAAAAAGATTCAGACTACGATTCTGGGCCATTGCTCTGATGTATTAAAAATGTTAGTAATTCGAAGTTAGTGGGATTTTCAGTATTTCTCAGTTTCTATCATTTTATAGTCAGATTGACCTCTATCTTAGATTCACTGAGTGTTTAATTTGATCCATCTCTTTAATCTTTGAAAATTAATTTTTAATTACTTAGCTAACACATGAATACATTTTCCCTTAAACTTTAAAACATCCTAGATAAAACTTTATTTTCCATTTCTGGTCTCCCTCCAGAATCCCCAGAGGTTAACCACTGCTATGAGTTTGATGTATACTTTTTTAGATCTTTATATTCACATATCTACCAAGGAATTTACATGGTATTCTTTGTGTCTGCATTTTTCTTCTCTTTCTAAATAAATTCCTCTGCTGATAGGTATTTAGGTTGTTTTGCTTTTCAAACAATGTTTTGGTTAATACTTGTACGGGAGAATGTACTTCTAGGGAGGTATCTAGAGGTGGAGTTGGTCGGTTTTCAGTTGCAATATATTCTGCAGAAACGTACTCCTGAGAGGCAGCAGCGTGGAAGAGGGCCCATTTCCACACATCCTTCCGGTATATGACGCTATCAAATGTAATTCTTTTCACCAAACATAATTCTATCAATTTCTTTTCTTACATGAAGAAGTAAGCTTGTGAGTGTTCCATCTTTTCCTCTCACCAGCAAACCTTGACAGCTAACTGCTCCTTGTTCCCTAGAATTTACAAGACTTCAAAAATGGTGCCACCCCACAACCCCACTCCCCAAACTCTTTCCACTGCTTTGAAATGAAGGGAATCTATTTACTAGAAAAAGAAAGAATATATCTATTGGGACAGATGGAAAGAATGGGGGTACTCTCTGTGTCTGAGGGAGCCCGGAAATACAAACTTCCTGAATACAGAGAAGAGCGGAGGCTTGGCATGAGGAATGGTGATTGGTGATGTATTTATTAATCAGGGGAAATTATGAGTTCAGTAATCAGTGTCTTTGAGGTTTATGCCAGTGAAATTAATCCTGAGTTATCTCAAAAACTAGATTTTCAGCTTCTCAGCTTTATGATTTTAATTCCTGGTATATTCTCCTTAGTAGTGTAGCTGAATGACATTGTTGAGAAATTGAAAAGTTGTTTTTCATACAATTATTTCATCTGAGAATATAATTTTAAATGGATTACAAAGGTCATTGTTACTTCTAGTTTGTGACATGAACTTGCTCAATGTTTTCAACTTGAATTTTGTATAATTTTGTAGATTGGAGAGTAGAACAGTGAATAATATGTTTTGTTTTGTTTTGTTTTTTTATATAAATGCTAAATTGAAAAAATGCACAAATCCAGGTGCCTATTCCCACTAACTTTCGGGAATTATCAGAAATTATAAAAAATATGGTACCTCAATGTTTATGATTACTAAAAAGAAAGTCGAATAAGGTATTTTTTTGTTTTCAGAGCAATTTACTGGTTTTATCTAATGTAACTAAAATACCAAATATTTCTTTAATCATTTTGAAAATCACAATGGCATTAAAAGAGATATTTATGAATCACATGTAATTTGATTGAAGGTTCTTCTTTCACTGACATAAATCATAAGCTCTGCAGATATAGCTTGACTTTAATTTGTCTGCATTAGAATATGGAAACATTTAAAATGGTTTAAAAAAAAGCTAGCTATAGGTACCTATACTTTAAATTCAAAATATAAAATATTTTTCAATTTTTTTCTTTTGAAAAAGTTTCTAACTTACAGAAAAATAGGAGGAATAGCCCACAGATTTCCTCCATCTTCAGTATTTTGACATATTTGCCTTATTGGTTTTACTCTTTATTTATATATATCAATGTTGCTTTTTTCCCTGAAAAAAATTCTTACAACTGCAAGAATAAGGATATTCTC
The DNA here is from genome assembly GCF_964656455.1 of Halichoerus grypus. Classification (NCBI taxonomy): domain Eukaryota; kingdom Metazoa; phylum Chordata; class Mammalia; order Carnivora; family Phocidae; genus Halichoerus; species Halichoerus grypus. The sequence goes on along the minus strand of NC_135721.1, from coordinate 64,705,366 downwards.
TTACTTAACCACAGTACAGTTATTAAATTCAGGAAATTTAATATTGACATAATACTGTTATCCAGTCTATATTCTAATTTAGTCAGTTGTCCCAGTAATTGCCTTTAGGGCAGTTTCTTTCTGCTACAGGCTCCAGCCCATATCATGTATTAAACTTCGTTGTCATGGCTCTTTTGTCTCCTTTCATCTGGAGAAGTGTCTCAACTTGTTTTTTGTCTCTTAGGACATTGATGTTTTTGAAGAATACAGGCCAGTTATTTTGCAGAATGTTCTAGTTGGGTTCAGGTGATGTTCCCTTATGATTAGGTTCAGTGTATGCATTTTTGGCTGGAGCACCTCAGGAGTGATATTGTGTCCTCCTTGGGGCATCACGTCTGGAGGTGCAGGATGTCTATTTATCCAGTATTGGTGATGTTAAAGTTGATCATCTTACAATGGATCATTCGAGTGTTACCCATTTTCCACACTGTATAGTTACTATTTTTCCTTTTGTAATTAGTAAGTAATTTGTGGGGGAGCACTTTAAGATTGTATAAAGAACTTATTCCTCCTCAAGCTTCTCCCACCCCCAAATTTAGGATCCACTGCTATTCATATATGTCTGAGTTTATAATTCTTAACTCTGTCATTCCTTCTATGTTTTATTAAACAGCATTGTGCTATAATGAAATGCTTCCTGCTTTTATTTATTTTGATGCTCAGATTATCCCCAGGTAGCTATTTCCTGTATCCTTTTCACATGCTCTTATAATTTTTTAACCCTTTATTACTTTTTGGCACAATTAGCTGTTTGAGGTCCATCTTGTACTCTCCCTGCCCCAGCACCAGAATCAATCATTTCTCCAAGGAGCCCTTGTCCTGTTAGTGGGGACTGGTATTTAAAACCCAAGGTCTGTGATCATTGCTGTACTACAATGCCATTGCTTCTTGACCTTTTCAGCAGACAGAGATGGGAGATACATATACCTACATATTCTCATAGATGCAGCTAAAAAGATGGAGATATATTTAAAAATTATGAGTGTGTACTGATATTCACAATTCCAACATAGCTTCCACCCCGTGTTCTCATCTCCCTCCTTCCACAGTGAAAACCTGGCTCACAAAAAATATTAATACATATACTCCTTTGATCAGTTCTGCAATACATATAAAATCGTTTCAGGATTGCTGCTATACACGGACTGAAAAATAGACCTACTAAAAAGAGCTCAAGATTATTTGCAGTTCTATTATTTTTCTTTACATTGAAAGTAGAGTTCTGTGTTCAGAAGTTATTTGGATTAGCTCTGTTTTTAAAAAATTCAGCATGATAATGTTATTCATTTTAAATATAGTTGGGTTCATTTATTTTCATTTGCATTCAGTTTTAGGATCCTCCCCACCATCCTTGTTGATTTCATTTAATTTTTTGAATATATAGAACATTAACATGATTTTAAAACTCAAGAGTGTACAAAACAGTATCTACTCAGAGAATTATTACAAGCTTCTTCATTTTTTAATTTTATTTTTTAAAAGATTTTATTTATTTATTTGAGAGAGGGAGAGAGAGCACAAGCAGGGGGAGTGGCAGAAGGAGGAGCAGACTCCTCGCTGAGCAGGGAGCCAAACGCAGGACTCAATCCCAGGACCCTGGGATCATGACCTGAGCCGAAGGCAGCCGCTTAACTGACGGAGCCACCCAGGCACCCCTATTTTTTGTTAGTAATCTGCTATTAAAGAATACTGATAATTTAAAATCAAGCATAGTGTATATATATGGCTGAAGATATCTATGTTGTTTCTCATTGGGTATGTGGATAGAGGATATCGGTTGTCTATTCTCCAAGTCATAGAAAAAATGTAATACCTGGAAGCTAAAAGACTGAATGTAGTTCAAAATGGCTAAGATCCAGATTGGGAGTAACATTAATTTCATTGGGGGAAAAAAGCCTCAGGGGTTTGGGGGACTCGGAAAAGCTGTCGTTGTTTCCCTGCGTGACACCAGGGGGCGCATTGGCTCAGAAGCGCCCGCACGCAGCCTCTGCCAGGCTGAGTCTGGGAAGTGAGGTGCAACCTCCCCAGTCCTGCAGACCTCCCATAACTGTCTTCTGTGCCATGTGTTAGTTTTGACCCAGGAGTGGGGTGGAAATTATGAACTGGGGTCGTTCTCAGGCCTCCAGTTCTCTCTTCTCTGATCTTCTTGCTTCTTTAGTCAATGTTTTATTTTCTTTAGGTTGGCAGGAATGGCTAAGAGTTAAGTAACCTGTCCAAGGTCATAATTCAACCTCAAGCTGTCTAATTCTTTCATTCTGCCATTTGAGAAATGTTGTAAAGGACAGCCATGCATACTGTGTGCCTGTCTGCATATAAAATTAGATCAACTCCATATAATTTCCTAATAAAAAACAAGACAAGCTGGCACACAGTGGACATGGTGGAAATATTAGTCACACATTATGAAATCAGAAAATCCAAAAAAGAGCCAATTAAAATAAATATGGAATTAATGAGATTAGACCAAGAGGAAAAAAGTTGAACTGATAATTAACTCAACATCTGATCCCCAAATTAATCATAAATATATTCATTATCCCTATTGCCTGTGAAACCTTGGGGCACTCCACTTGAATAAGGAATCTGAGGTACATTAACCTTAAATTACACTTGTTTGCCTCTTGCTGCTTCTATAGGCCTATTTGCATTGCTTACATTGCTTACATTCATGTCATAGTCATTCAGTGGCTAAAGTGATGTCCTCTGGCTTTTACTTTGAGAGTGACAAAATTGAATTGTTCCCTCATCAGGAAATACAAGGATGAACTGAAAGATGAACTTGTTTTTTTTTTTTTAAGATTTTATTTATTTATTTGACAGAGAGAGAGAGAGCACGAGCAGGGGGAGCAGGAGAGGGAGAGGGAGAAACAGGCTTTTAAGAACATAACCTGTCTTATCAGTGCAGTGACTAGTTAAATAATATTCTGCCCATAGCAGAATCAAACCCATGTTGGAGAAATGGGGCAGCAGAAGGCCAAGGTGTCCTTTTCAGCTTCTGTTCAGTGTGTAAGAGATGCCAGACTCTCCTGTTTAACCTCTTCTATTTACAACATTGCTTATGGTAAAATGTATCCATGAGTGCATCCATTAAAGCTTTTGTAGGCTTTTCTTCATCTGGGGTTGTTGATATTTGATTACAGGGAAATGGTTAAGTCACACATATGAATAGCTAGCTAATGTATGTGCTGGCAATGTATATTTGTTTTTCTTTCTCTTTTTTTTCCCTTTCATTTTCTTGCCATCAGAATATTCTTTCTATTTTCCATTTTATTATAATAACATTTTCTAGATATCTTACTTTGGGTGGAAAAATTACCTCTATTTTAAATCCAAGTGATTACAGAAGTTTTAGAAGCAATAAATGTTTTATTATATTTAGCCTCTAAATTCTTATGTGTAATTATGTGCACACATAAGCATATCTTTAGAAATTATTTACAAGCATATTTATAAGAACAGAAATGCTGTTAGAGCTCATATTTTTGGTATGATTTGTCATTATTTTAAATCTTAAACAGTGGCTCAAATTTGTTATGAATCAATTATGCACACCTGTAATCTTTAGCATTTAATTGAATATCTACTCTTGAACTGTTCTGCAATTATTTTACTGTGTTAATTCTCCTTTCTCTATAAGTTTAAGGGCAAAAACGTTTCATACATTCTTTTTAGTGTAGTCCCTACAACACCTAGGTACTTAACAGTCAATTATTATTTTTAATTCTTGGCCATTCCGTATGCATATACATTCTACCTTTTTAGTGTACTTTTTTTTTAAAGATTTTATTTTTTATTTATTTGACAGAGAGAGACAGCGAGAGAGAGAACACAAGCAGGGGGAGTGGGAGAGGGAGAAGCAGGCCTTCCGCAGAGCAGGGAGCCCGATGCGGGGCTCGATCCCAGGATCCTGGGATCATGACCTGAGCCGAAGGCAGACGCTTGACTGAGCCACCCAGGCGCCCCTTTAGTGTACTGTTTATTTTGACATAATTTCAGACTTATAGGAACATTCCAAGATGAATACAATGAATATCCATATATGCTTCACCCAGATCCCCCAAATGTTAATATTTTGCCACATTTGCTTTAATACCTTCTCTCTTGTTCGTCTACCTCCTCTTTTCATCCTTTCTTTCTCCCTTCTTCTCTCCTTGCCTTCCTTCATCTAACTTTCTACCTACCTATGTAGCTATGTATCCATCCATCTGTTCCTCTATCCATCCATAATACACACACACACACACACACACACATACACGCACATGCATATATACAAGCATGTATATAGATACATTTTTGGAACCATTTAGAATAAGTTGCAGACCTGTTTGATGACTCTTTCCCCCAAATACTTCAATGTGTAGTTCCTAAAAACAAGGACTTTTTTTTCAACCTAATTACATGTAATTCTCAAACCGTTGAAATAACATTATTATTATCCATCTACAAATCTGATTAATGTTTTGGCAGTTGTCCCAATAATGTTCTTAAGAGCAAGAGAAAATCCCAGATCACGCTACATTTATGTATCAAGTTTCCTTTGTGTCCTTTAATCTAGAACATTTGCTTCATCTTTCTTTGTCTTCCATGAGCTTGACGTTTTTGAAGTGTACAGGCCAGTAATTTTGTAGATTGTCTCTCAGTTTGGCTTTGTCCAGTTTTCCTCACAATTAAGATTATGCATTTTTGGCAGAAATATCATAGAAGTGATATTATAATCTCTGTACATATTATCAAGAGGCACATAATGTTGATTTGTACTCTTACTGGTGATGTTAACTTTGGTCACTTGTTTAGGGGGTATCTGTCAGATTTCTCTACTATAAAGTTACTATTTTTTTCCTTTGTAATTAAGAAGGATCTTGTGGGAAGATACTTTGGGACTATGTAAATATGTTTCTCATCAAACTTCCACTCAGGAATTTTAGCATCAATTGATGATTCATACTTTAATCTCTCATTACTATGATGATCACAAATGATAGTTTTCTAATTAGATTCTGCTTTTTATTTTGAGTATAGATATCCTTTATTTAGCTTCAGAATTCTCTCATAGTTCTCTTAGCACTATGCCTTATTCTATTTGTGCATTACCTGGTGTTTACCACAAATAACTTCATAACTAATACTTTTTATGATGGTAGAATCATTCGTTCCCCTTTAGCAATTGCAGCTAAAAGGAGCACCTAACATACTAAATATGTCTACCAGAATAGCCTGCTTTCACATCATTTTGTCAGAATTACTCTCCTTGAGTGAGGTAATCATGGTAGGTTTTTGTAGAGCATCTATTTGCTGTCACTGTTTCTTTGACGCATCTTGAATCCTCTCCTGACACTGTTGTTGTGACAAAGTATTAACTAGTGCAGCATAAACACTGTTTAACTCAGTCTTCACATGACAGTTTGACAGTCCCTAATCTGTTCATGATGCTATACCAATGAAGAAGAACCTGCAGCCAGAAAAATCCTAGATTCTCAGGGATCAACACAGAGATAGTTTTGTAGTTTTATTATATGGTGATAAAGTAGAATCCCCTAGATAAAAATAAATAAATGTATGTAAGTATTTTTATCAGGACTGGAAAGCGTATTTTATTTTATCTAAAAAAGTACCCAAGCTTATACTTTTCATCTGTAGTCTAAAAAGATATTTCACATGCAGATGATTTTATTTCTACTGTTTCTATTTTAATTCAATTCTGTATAACGTGTATTTATTGAGTAGCCTGCCTGGGCCTGTGCAGTAACTAGTAATGTGAAAAGTAGATATGTATATGTATAGGGTGCCTGGGTGGCTCAGTTAGTTAAGCGTTTGCCTTCGGCTCAGGTCACGATCCCACGGTTCTGGGATCAAGTCCCGCATTGGGCTCCCTGCTCAGTGGGGATCTGCTTCTCCCTCTCCCCCTACCCCCTGCTCATGATCTATCTCTCTCTCACTCTCTCTCAAATAAATAAATAAAATCTTAAAAAAAAGATAAGTATATGTGTGTGTATATATGTGTGTATATATGTGTATGTATATATATATATACACGCACACATACACACATACATATTTATGTATGTATACACACAGGTATGTACATTTGTATATATATTTGTATATATATAAACATATACAATCGTGATAGCTTTAACTTGCAAAAAAATGTTGGAAGAAATACTTTTGATTTATTTATTATTTTTGTTTGTTTGTTTCTAGTTAGTTAACATATAGTGTAATATTAGTTTTAGGAGTAGGATTTAGTGATTCATCACTTACATATAACACCCAGTGCTCATCACAATAACTGCCCTCCTAATACCCATCACCCATTTAACCCATCCCCCCTGCCCACCATCCCTCCAGCAACCCTCAGTTTGTTCTCTATAGTTAAGAGTCCCTTAGGGGCACCTGGGTGGCTCAGTTGGTTGAGCCTCTGCCTCTGGCTCAGGTCATTATCTCAGGGTCCTGGGATCGAGCCCTGCACTGGGCTCCCTGCTCAGCGGGGAGTCTGCTTCTCCCTCTCCCTCTGCCCCTCCCCAATGTTTGTGCTCTCTTTTTCTCAAATATATAAAATCGTTTTTTAAAAAAATAATCCCTTATGGTTTGCTTCCCTCTTTTTCTCCCCCCTCCTCTTCCCCTATGTTCACCTGTTTTGTTTCTTAAATTCCACATTATGAGTGAAATCATATGGTATTTGTCTTTCTCTGACTGACTTATTTTGCTTAGCATAATATACCCTAGCTCCATCCATGTTGTCCCAAATGGCAAGAGTTCATTCTTTTTGAGGGTTGAGTCATAGGCGTTGGACACATAAACCAAAGTACTTTTGATTTAATGTTAAATTCCCACATTCTGGATAAAGATTCTTGCAGAGATTATGGAATTGTCTTTTAGGTAAGTTGTTTACATTGGTTCAGGAGTGGACCTCGTGAAAGGTAACCTTGTGGATGAGATCATATTTGAAGGATTCTTCCTGACTTGTGATATCCTGTGTCAGTTCTCATCATAGTTCCTAAACAGATCAGAAAAACACATTTTTTGGTAATCCACTGGTCTTTAAGAACACTGAAAACATTTTGTTTAGTTTTAGCTGATCCCAGAGATGCCACTCATTTAGGTACTCATTTTAATTAAAAAGATTTAAAAACTGTCAAGAAATCATACTGATTTAGCATTGTTTTGGCTTGTTATTGATAGAACCTGGTGAGAGATATGGCATCTCAAGGATGACATACAAGGACCTTTCTAAGTTTGTCCCCACTTCTATTCGTGTCAGTGTGAGTGAAGGCATTCTGAATTGACTCTGGAAAAGTTTTCAGTATGGCAGGCAACAGCGATAAGAACACTTGTAAATGGTTTATTTACGTTAAGTAGATTATATTTTATCCTTGTATAGTCAACTTGGATAAATACCTCTCTGTGAAGTGTCCATGAGAATTTACTTTTTCATGGCAAGCAACGTGGTAGAGACACTAAGAGTCAGGAGACCCAGATTCTAGTCCAAGATCTGCTGTTAACTTTCTGTGTGATCTTGGACAAGCCACCATCACCTCGCAATCTGTTTTCTCATTTGTAAAAAGTATAGATTAGATCCTCTCCCAAGAAATGAATGGCATTTTGGCTTCTCTACAGATGAAAATCACACAAAAAATTCTCAATCCAAATGTGTGGTATAGTGGTTCCAGTTGAAATATGTCAGGTTGATATCTACGTAATGCCAACATATGTGGATAGTGATGACTTAGTTGTAAGTAGGGCTCAACTAGGTGCCCTGCAAATTCTGGTTCCCACATCACAGAGTTCGAGGTGGAACAAGCTTATGTGTCTGTGAGAGTGTCAGGGACCTTGTGTGCATAAGACTTTGGCTCTGGGGGTCTGAACTTCCAGCTGAAAGCTGGGCATCTGAGAACTGCACCAGCCAAGAAGCTGGGAAATGACTTATTTTCATTAATCAAAATATGATGTACAGACAAGCTGGTTGAGATAATACCAGCATCAGATGGGACTTTGTAAATAAACTGGCAGAGATTTATATGAGCCAGGCTGGCTGCATGGTGCACCAGGTGGGTTGTCAAGAAGCTTCCATGAATTAGTAGTGATGTCAGGAGACTTCACCATAATTCTAAGCTTAAATATTGCCATAGAGGATGCTGCAGAGGACTGGTTTCGCTTCAATGTATCTGTCAGAGCCAACAGCATCGGGTGCCATGGGACTAGGCCTGGAGATAGAGATTCTCATACCATGCACCCCTTCTATCATGGATTGTTATTCTTGAGAAATACTTAGATATTGGTTTAAATAAATGTGAGAAATCTAAATCACAAAAGTAATACATGCTCCCCGTAGAAATAAAACAGTGAAAACTACTGAAGTATATAAAATGAAAAGTAAGACTTCTTACCACCATCCATCCAAACTCTCACTCCTGTGGGCAGCCACTACAAACAATTTCATTTGAGCTTTTCTAGGTCTTTTTCTAAGCACACCACCAATTTTTATATACTGTGATTTAGTATTAACTATTACATTCTGTTATCATAATTTGGGATTTGGTACTTTACAGTATAGATGATCTTGCATTCTATGAAGTGGGATGATGAAACCTTTAATATTCCACAAGGAAATGGATAGTCTACCAATTTACTCAGATATTTGGCCCTCGCTTCCCACCCCAGACCAGTCAGGAGCAGTTTTGTCTTTTTTTAATGAACATATAATGTATTATTTGTTTCAGGGGTATAGTTCTGTGATTCATTAGTCTTACACAATTCACAGCGCTCACCACAGCACATACCCTCCCCAATGTCCATCACCTAGCCACCCCATCCCTCCCACCCACCTCCACTCCAGCAACCCTCAGTTCGTTTCCTGAGATTAAGAGTCTCTTATGGTTTGTCTCCCTCTCTGGTTTTGTCTTGTTTCATTTTTACCTCCCTTCCCCTATGATCCTCTGTCTTGTTTCTCAAATTCCTCGTATCAGTGAGATCATATGATAATTGTCTTTCTCTGATTGACTTATTTCTCTTAGCGTAATACCCTCTAGTTCCATCCACGTTGTTGCAAATGGCAATGCAATTGTAAATGGGTTCGACTCCTTAATTTCTCTTTCTTCTGCCTTGTTGTTGCTGTATAGAAATGCAACTGATTTCTGTGCATTGATTTTATATCCTGCCACTTTGCTGAATATCTGTATATGAGTTCTAGCAGTTTTGGGGTGGAGTCTTTTGGGTTTTCCACATAAAATATCATATCATCTGCAAAGAGTGAGAGTTTGACTTCTTCTTTGCCTTTTATTTCTTTTTGTTGTCTGATTGCTGAGGCTCGGACTTCTAGTACTGTGTTGAATAGCAGTGGTGATAGTGGACATCCCTGCCATGTTCCTGACCTTAGGGGAAAAGCTCTCAGTTTTTCCCCATTGAGAATGATATTAGCTGTGGGTTTTCCATAGATGGCTTTTATGATATTGAGGTATGTACCCTCTATCCTTACACTGTGAAGAGTTTTAATCAAGAAAGGATGCTGTACTTTGTCAAAGGCTTTTTCTGCATCTATTGAGAGGATCATATGGTTCTTGTTCTTTCTTTTATTAAGGTATTGTATCACATTGATTGATTTGCAGATGTTGAACCAACCTTGCAGCCCAGGAATAAATCCCACTTGGTCGTGGTGAATAATCCTTTTAATGTACTGTTGGATCCTATTGGCTAGTATTTTGGTGAGAATTTTTGCATCCGTGTTCCTCATGGATATTGCTCTGTAATTCTCCTTTTTGATGGGGTCTTTGTCTGGTTTTGGGATCAAGGTAATACTGGACTCATAAAATGAGTTTGGAAGTTTTCCTTCCATTTCTGTTTTTTGGAAGAGTTTCAGAAGAATAGGTATTCTTTTTTTTTTTTAATTTTTTTATTGTTATGTTAATCCCCATACATTACATCATTAGTTTTAGATGTAGTGTTCCATGATTCATTGTTTGTGCATAACACCCAGTGCTCCATGCAGAACGTGCCCTCCTCAATACCCATCACCAGGCTAACCCATCCTCCCACCCCCCCCCCAGAACCCTCAGTTTGTTTTTCAGAGTTCATTGTCTCTCATGGTTCTTCTCCCCCTCCGATTTCCCCCCATTCATTCTTCCCCTCCTGCTACATTCTTCTTCTTCTTTTTTTCTTTCTTAACATATATTGCATTATTTGTTTCAGAGGTACAGATCTGAGATTCAACAGTCTTGCACAATTCACAGCGCTTACCAGAGCACATACAGTGTCCATCACCCAGTCACCCCATCCCTCCCACCCCACCCCCCACTCCAGCAACCCTCAGTTTGTTTCCTGAGATTAAGAATTCCTCATATCAGTGAGGTCATAAGATACATGTCTTTCTCTGTTTGACTTATTTCGCTCAGCATAATACCCTCCAGTTCCATCCACGTCGTTGCAAATGGCAAGATCTCATTCCTTTTGATGGCTGCATAATATTCCATTGTATATATATACCCCATCTTCTTTATCCATTCATCTGTCGATGGACATCTTGGCTCTTTCCACAGTTTGGCTATTGTGGACATTGCTGCTATAAACATTGGGGTGCACGTACCCTTTCGGGTCCCTACTTTTGTATCTTTGGGGTAAATACCCAGTAGTGCAATTGCTGGATTGTATGGTAGTTCTATTTTCAACTTTTTGAGGAACCTCCATACTGTTTTCCAGAGTGGCTGCACCAGCTTGCATTCCCACCAACAGTGTAGGAGGGTTCCCCTTTCTCCGCATCCCCGCCAACATCTGTCGTTTCCTGACTTGTTAATTTTAGCCATTCTGACTGGTGTGAGGTGGTATCTCATTGAGGTTTTGATTTGGATTTCCCTGATGCCGAGTGATATTGAACACTTTTTCATGTGTCTGTTGGCCATTTGGATGTAGAAGAATAGGTATTCTTTAAATGTTTGGTAGAATTCTCCTGGGAAGCCATCTGGCCCTGGGCTCTTGTTGGGAGATTTTTGATTACTGCTTCAGTTTCCTTACTGGTTATGGGTCTGTTCAGGTTTTCTATTTCTTCCTGGTTCAGTTTTGGTAGTTTATACATCTCTAGGAATGCATCCATTTCTTCCAGACTGTCTAATTTGCTGGCATATAGTTGCTCATAATATGTTCTTGTAATTGTTTGTATTTCTTTGGTGTTGGTTGTGATCTCTTCTCTTTCATTCATGATTTTATTTATTTGGATCCTTTCTCTTTTCTTTTTGATAAGTCTGGCCAGGGGTTTATCAATCTTGTTAATTCTTTCAAAGAACCAGCTCCTAGTTTTGTTGATCTGTTCTACTGTTCTTTTGGTTTCTATTTCATTGATTTCTGCTCTGGTCTTTATTATTTCTCTTCTCCTGCTGGGTTTAGGCTTTATTTGCTGTTCTTTCTCCAGCTCCTTTAGGTGTAGGATTAGGTTGTGTATTTGGGACCTTTCTTGTTTCTTGAGAAAGGCTTGTATTGCTATATACTTTCCTCTTAGGACTGCCTTTGCTGCATCCCAAAGATTTTGAACAGTTGTGTTTTCATTTTCCTTTGTTTCCATGAATTTTTTTAATTCTTCTTTAATTTCTTGGTTGACCCATTCATTCTTTAGTAGGATGCTCTTTAGCCTCCATGTATTTGAGTTCTTTCCGGCTTTCCTCTTGTGATTGAGTTCTAGTTTCAAAGCATTGTGGTTTGAAAATATGCAGGGAATGATCCCAGTCTTTTGGTACCAGTTGAGACCTGATTTGTGACCTAGGATGTGATCTATTCTGGAGAATGTTCCATGTGCCCTCGAGAAGAATGTGTATGCTGTTTCTTTGGGATGGAATGTTCTGAATATATCTGTGAAGTCCATCTGGTCCAGTGTGTCATTTAAAGCCTTTAGTTCCTTGTTTATTTTTTGCTTAGATAATCTGTTCATTTCAGTGAGGGGGGTGTTAAAATCGCCAACTATTATTGTATTATTCTCGATGTGTTTCTTTGCTTTTGTTATTAATTGGCTTATATAATTTGCTGCTCCCATGTTAGGGGCATAGATATTTAAAATTGTTAGATCTTCTTGTTGGATAGACCCTTTAAGTACGATATAGTGTCCTTCCTCATCTCTTATTATAGTCTTTGGTTTAAAATCTAATTTGTCTGTTATAAGAATTGCCACCCCAGCTTTCTTTTGATGTCCATTAGCATAGTCAGGAGCAGTTTTCTAGCTTAAGTAGTGATCTTGACTTTACCTAAATGATGGGGTTGTGCAATGTTGGGTAAGGAGATAGTGAACTATAAATAGGGTAGCTTTATAATTTATCATCCAAACCAAGACACTCTGAGAGTCCTTAATAATTATGCTGGAACAATAGATATAAACTGGGACTGTCCAGACATATTGTCACTTTAAAGGGTAACTCTCTAAAAGTTGACTTGGGACTAGTTGCTTTCCTGTTCTATTCCATGGTTCCTGGTTCCTGTTGAATGACATGGCCATGAATTCTACTGCATCTGGGCACTGGCCCTAAATGACTGATCCTTTTCTTGCCCCTTGGTTTTTCTAATAGAGAGTCTGCAGTAATTCTTAGGAGAACCTGCTAGCACTCAGAGCTCAGACTGTTATGTTTCCTTAATTCTTTTTTTTTTTTTAAAGATTTTATTTATTTATTAGAGAGAGAAAGAGAGCACATGAGAAGAGGGAGGGTCAGAGGGAGAAGCAGACTCCCTGCTGAGCAGGTAGCCCAATGCAGGACTCGATCCCAGGACTCCAGGATCATGACCTGAGCCCAAGGCAGTTGCTTAATCAACTGAGCCAGCCAAACGTCCCTGTTTCCTTAATTTTTTTAAATTTTATTTTATTATCTTATGTTAATCACCATACATTACATCATTAGTTGTTGATGTAGTGTTCCATGATTCACTGTTTGCATATAACACCCAGTGCTCCATTCAATACATGCCCTCCTTAATACCCATCACCAGGCTAACCCATCCCCCCACCCCCCTCCCCTCTAGAACCCTCAGTTTGTTTCTCAGAGTCCATGGTCTCTCATGGTTCGTCTCCCCCACCGATTCCCCCCCTTCATTTTTCCCTTCCTACTATCTTTTTTTTTTTTTTTTTTAACATATAATGTATTATTTGTTTCAGAGGTACAGGTCTGTGATTCATCAGTCTTTTACAATTCACAGCACTCACCATAGCACATACCCTCCCCAATGTCTATCACCCAGCCACCCCATCCCTCCCACCCCCCACCACTCCAGCAACCCTGTTTGTTTCCTGAGATTAAGAGTTCCTTATATCAGTGAGATCATATGATACATGTCTTTCTCTGATTAACTTATTTCGCTTAGCATAATACCCTCTAGTTCTATCCACGTTGTTGCAAATGGCAAGATTTCATTTTTTTTTTTGATGGCTGCATAATATTCTGTTGTATATATATATACCACATCTTCTTTATCCATTCATCTGTTGATGGACATCTTGGCTCTTTCCATAGTTTGTCTATTGTGGACATTGCTGCTATAAACATTGGGGTGCACGCACCCCTTCGGATCACTACATTTGTATCTTTGGGGTAAATACCCAGTAGTGCAATTGCTGGGTCGTATGGTAGCTCTATTTTCAACTTTTTGAGGAACCTCCATACTGTTTTCCAGAGTGGCTGCACCAGCTTGCATTCCCACCAACAGTGTAGGAGGGTTCCCCTTTCTCCGCATCCCCGCCAACATCTGTCGTTTCCTGACTTGTTAATTTTAGCCATTCTGACTTATGTGAGGTGGTATCTCGTTGAGGTTTTGATTTGGATTTCCCTGATGCCAAGCGATGTTGAGCACTTTTTCATGTGTCTGTTGGCCTCCTTAATTCTTAATGAGAGAATAGTCCAGTATCCCTCTTGTCCACTTCTCACTTCCTGTTCTCTCCTCAGTTAGTTCCAGCTGGGTGTCTCTTGCCACCACTCCACTAAATCTGCCCTTGTTACCATTGATGACCTCCCTGTTCTCAAATCCAGGGTAGTCATGTCTCTGTTCTTATTCGATACGCTTGATCATTTCTTACTTCTTAGAACAGGTTCTTCTTATTTTTGTGACCCCACACTCTTCTGGTCTCTCCCCCATTTTCAGTGTCGCCTTCTTAGTATCTTTGCCTGGATGCTTCTCCACTTGACCTCTCAGTGTTGAAGTACCTCAGGGCTCCTCTTCCCTGTCCACAGTTTCAGTTTTGTGCCTATAATTAGCATCTTCATGGTGATGCCTATGTTGGTATCTGCAGTCCTGATCCTTCTACTGAGCTCAAGACTCAAGTACCTAACTGCCTACTTCCTCTTCATCTGGGAATATAAACCTGACAGGTCAAAACAAAGCCTTTGCTCTCCTTCTGCCCCCCGCCCCACCTGAAACCTAATCCTCTTCCAACCTTTGCATCTCAGAACAAGGCATCATTTACCCACTCACTCAGACCCCAAACCCTTGGATCATCTTTGATTCCTTCCATCCCACTCTCTCCTTCTTCCCAGCAATTTCTGTCTACTCTATCTCTAATATTCTGTTCATCCCACTGCTGCCTTTCGAGTGCAGGCCACTGTCATCAATGCCCTCAGTGTTTTTAGTAGCCTTCTAACAATTCTCCCTGCACCCTCTTCTGCCTCCCTGCAGCCCATTTTTTACATAGTGGCCAGAGAGCTTGCTTGTTTGCTTGCCTATTTATTTATTTATAATTCCAGTGTAGTTAATATACAGTGTTATATTAGTTTCAGGTGTACAATACAGTGATTCAACAATTCTGTGCATTACCCAGTGCTCATCATAAGTGTTCTCTTAATCCCCTTCACCTATTTCACCCATCTCCCCCACCTGCCTCCCCAGCGGCCAGAGAGCTTTTAAAAGTTCCTTTCCTTCTCCAAGGCACCACATTGCACATTAGAAAAAAAATCCAAATTCCTTGCATAGCCATCTGGCTTTTTGTTTAGCCTCTTCTCTTTCTCCCCTCTGATTTGCTGGGAGCTGACAACTCATTGGCTTTGTTGGTCCTCAGAGCCACCAAGCTCACCCTATGTCACGGTCGTTGCACCTGCTACTCCTTCTGCCTGGGTTTTAATGCATGACTAGTTTCTTCGCATTCAGGTTTTAGCCTAATTTCATCTCCTTAAAGAGGCCCTTCCTCACTTTAGATAGTAGTAGTCCCCATCCAAATCAGTGTTTATGCCCTTTATGTACCTCTCTATAGAATATGTATTTATTGTCATCTCCCACCTTCTTTGCCTACTAGAATGTAAACTTCCTACAAGCAAGGATAATGTCTGTTTTGTTTACTTTCATGTCTCGGCACATAGAACAGTGCCTGGTGAGCGTTAGGCACTTGATTCTCATTGAGTGGATAAACAATGGTCACTCTGATCCAGGATGACTAGTGTCCCAGGCAGCTCTGCAACATCAGGTGTGACTCATATTCATTTCAAAACCAACACTGTGTATTGTTCTCTCTCCTCTATCTCTTGGTCAGCTCTGCATGGTCTTCCTGCTGTAGGCCTTTGTAAGCTGTGTACATGTTTTTTCTTGTTGTTGAGTCATTGTCTTCCCCATGGTATTTATGTGGAGAGTGGCCCACTTGTTAAGAGACCATTCTAGGCTGTTCACTAGATTCAGCTAATATAAGCACCCAAGTAGTCAGTTTGAAAATTGCTTTTTTAACTCCCCTTACCTATTCCTAAAGAGATTGCATTAACTGGGCACTTTGTGGAGATGAGAAAATAGTCAAGAGAAATTGAGCCCTGTCACCCAACCTATGGAATTTACTGTATGGTTAATGCTCATGGTGTGCTACAAACTTTGCAGTTTTAATTACAGTTTGGGTTCACTACATTCTCACCAGGTTATCCCTAAGTCCCTTAACCTGGACTGGCTTGATTAAGTGTCCTTTGGTATTCTGGTATCCAGTTCTTTTTTTCAACCTGCTCATTCTCTGTCATCCTCTGAGTCCCCATGTCACCCATAATGCCCCAGGCACCATTTCTTACTCTCACCGGAGCAGATACATTAGTTGTAGGCATCTCATGCCCTGTCTGCAGTTATTCAAAAGCCAATATTTAAATTATATAGGTTTTCTGCCTCAATTAATCTTTATCAAGTGTTTATCAGCTGCATTTCTTTTGCTAATAGAAATATGCTAATTACATAAATAAATGCAAATGTGGGTAATTCTGGATGCAGGATGCCTTCTGTGAAAATGAATTCTCTTAATGCCATTTTCAGAATGTTACTACAAAATGCCTTCTTTAAAATGGTAGCTATCATGTACATGTGTGTTGTATGTATGTGTGTGTATGTATATGTATATGTGTGTTATACACACACAGGCACATATGTAGTTGGGGTTGAGACAGTCCCTCACAGTTGTCCAATAATCTGTTGACTGATAGAGTGTCCACACTGTTTCCTTGAAGTATAAAATGACTGTCCACTGGGCAGCAAAACTGCAGTCTGTTTTTCTACTCTGATAGTTTCATTTGTGTTACCTCTTCAAGACAAGGATTAGAATTAAATTGACTAGGCAAGCAAAGCTGAAAATGGAATTAATTTCAGATTTGTAATGAAAAATGGGATCTCTCCTACTCAATGTTAACTAGGACCCTGTGGGCTGTACAAACGAAAGTGACAATCTCTCATTAAAATGATATTTTCTCCAGTGAAATGTACTGGCACTAAATAGTTTCTGAAATGCTTTATGCTCCAAGATCGCAGCTGCCATAAGGATTTAGAACCGAATGCAGTTTTTGTGAAATACATAGAATCCACAGCATTTATTAAATTTGGTGCCATTTTGCCAAGTATTTATGGAATTCCTCCTCTGTGCCAGGCGCTTTGCTAGGCAATAAGAATTAAGGATGATCACAAGTCCTGATTCTTATCACCAAAGGTCTTCCAATCTAATGGGAGAAATAGCTATATCTAAAGCCAAGCTCAAGCGACTTGGTTCGTGATGTGAGAGAAGTCCTGTGCAAATATGGAGGGAGAGGGGAATAATGCCATCTGCTTGGTTTGGACCAAAATGAAATAGGTAGTAATAGATGTGAATGTCAATGATAACACCAGACAGAGAATGATCATCCAGGACTGTGGAAATTACAAAACATTTCATGTAAAGTAAAATGCTGTGGGATCAATTTTAATTTTAACTGTGTTTTGTACCTTTAAAGAGATTTAAGAATTTCATTCCAAGAAAAAATTTTCCCTGAACTGAGGCTACCTTTTTGTTGATGAGAATGGCAAACATTTGTTGAATACCTACCATGTGCTGGATGCGGTCCCGGATAGTACTCAACAGCAGCTCTGCAGTGTAGGTAATATTATTAATATAATTTAGATGGGAGAGGTCAAGAGACTGGCCTACAGCTGGTAAATGGCAAAGCTGGACTTCATACCCAGGTCCCTTTGACTTCAGAGACCATGCTTTCCCCCACCTCACCCCTGAATCATGTCTCCTTTACACACGACTGTTACATATGTGACTGCTGGTTGATGAAACTGATGATGTAGGCAGAGTCCATGTGTACTATTCTGGATTAATTTAACCAGATTGGCCAAGTCTTGGAGCCAGGCACTTTTCAATATTTTGTTGGCTTGGTGATCTGAGAGCTCAAGTACTAATGGCCCAGGACAGGACAACATTGGCCTGTTCCTCTGTCCCCTCGTAAGAGGCTAACTGACTCATGGAGGATGAGGCCCAAATGCTCAAGAGGGTAAAAGAGCCCCTCAGTGATCTGAGATGTGCTTCCTCAGGAGGGGTCAGCCTTTGTGAGCTACATGTCCGGCTAGAGGCTGTGGGTCCCCCCAGGAGCTGATGCTGCGGGCCTCTGGCTACACTAAGAGAAACCTTTTCTCTCAGGAGGAGTCAGAGCTACAGTAAGTGGTCTGAGTCTTTAGGGATCTGAAGGCACCACTTAGCAAAACAAGGCCCATATGTAACCCAAAGCTGGGAGGACCAGCCACTTCAAAGAAGCTTTAGACCTGCCTTCCCTGGTGCTTCTTGTGTGTCCCCCTCTCTCCGCCAGCATCCTCAGCCAGGTCATCACATTGTTTATCTCAGATCCATAACTGAGCCTGGTCTTCCTCTCCCCGACCCTGAGCCAGGGAGGACTACTACTCCCTTCCTCCCCTGGCCTAGCAGATCACGCCTGAAGGACAAGCTTTCTTCCACCCCTCATTACTCAAGACAGGGAAGGGTACTGCTCATATTTAGAAGGAATTGCAGGCCTGGAAGATTTATGAGCCAATATCTATATCTGTAGGCAAAGCATCTTTAAATAACTACCTCCCATTTACATTGTCTAATCTCTCAGATCTCCAAGGAAGGAGCCATATCCCTGTCCTCTCTTCTTCAATCTCCTACAATATTTACCACTGGAAACTTATTTCTTGCAGCTAACTTAAAGTCTGCATGCTTTATTTGAACATTCATATCTCTTTACTCTGTGCTCTGAAGAGATGGATAATCGTAATTTGTACTTCCCTTAAGTGAAGTTATCACGAAATTTTCTCTCAGAGGCAACTCAGTGTGGTATAAGATCATAACCTTTGGGGTCATATCTGGACTCAAATCTAATTCTGCTGCTTATCATCAGTTTGCCTTTGGGCACACTGTTTAGCTCGGAGTCTGTTTCTTCATTTCTAAAGTGGGACCATATTACCTACCTCATAGGATTATGTATGAAATACTCCGCCTGATGACTGACCTAGCTTCTTTTTATCTTGCGGTCCTCAAGAAGGTAGCTGCTTCCATTCCAGTCTTCATGTCTGTGTTCCAGCCAGCAGGAAGGAGAAAGGGTGCAGGGCCCTCTCCTCCACTAACACCACTCCTGGAAATTGTATGACTTCCATATTCACCCTGTTGGTCAGAGCTTGATCGCAGGCTCTGCCTGGTTTCAGGGGAACCCAGGAGATGTATCTTTATTCTCGGCATGGTTTCATGCACCCAGCTGACACTTGGGTGTCCTATTTCTGAGAAAGAAGGGCTGTATCATAGGTTTAATTCCCCCAGGGAGTGGACTCTGAGACAAAGTTTATGTTGAGGGATATTTATTAAGGAGTGCTCTACGGATCAATAGTGATTGAAGGCAGGCAGAAGAAGAGTCAAGCTGTACTGCAGGCCCTTTGTGAGCCTTAGTGGGCCCCCACAGGTTGCTTTAGAGATGAGATGGCCAGAGCTTTATATTCCTGTATTCCTTGGTCATTAGGTAGGGGCTGACCTGGCAATAGGTGTGACCTTAGGCAAGGCAACTCTTGGCAGTTAAAGTGACCCCTGATGAGACTAACAGCTAGAGGCCATCTGCCAGCCATACTACCAGCAGTTGGGCCCACAAGTCCTTCATGGAAGGGCATTCTGGATGACTCATTTTATTGTCCCATCACAGGGAGAATGGGGGAGCTAGCATATCTGCCACACTATGTCACAGAGTGGCTGTGAGGAGCAAATAGAATGTAGAGGGCTTTTGCAGAGGACTGGACTTCCAGTAAGTATCCAGTCAGTCTTGGCTGTGGTATTAGCATTTCTCTAGGTTATTTTAACAGGATATTTTTCTCCCATAGCATCCTATGGGACTAAAAGAGTTGGCCGTCCCTAGTCTAATGACCAAATTTAGGAAATACTGCGTGGCAAATCTTTCGTTTCTCCTCCATGATGGCTGATGTTGAGTCCAGGCCTCTTCTCGTGAGTTGCACTAGGAAAGAGTGTTTACATTGCTTTTGACTTTGGTCTTCACCAAAGTGGAAATATAGAAAGTGCTTTTCTATACTTAAGATTCTGTGTTACTGATATTCATTATTTCTGTCAGCAAATGTATAACATAGAAATTTCCTGAAAATCAGATTAAGAAATGAAAAAATCCTTCGTTAAACAAGTACTTATTGAGCATGCAGTCTGTGGGTGGGCCTGCGCCACTCATGAAAGCCAGCATGTCTCACCTGTGCCCTGCTGTCCTCTCCTAGTTTGGTGTCACTGTTTCCCCTCCTGCCCCCTCCCAGGTGTTCATTGCAGCAGCCAGAGTGATCCTTTCAACATTTAAATCAGTCTTATCACTCCCTTTACTCTCCATCCTGCAATAGTTGCCTGGTGTATTTATGATGAAATTCAAAGTCCTGGCCATCCCTTTCCAGGCCCTGCAGCTCTGGACCTTGGCCACGTCTCTGATTTCATTTCTGCCCCAGCCGGTTTGCTCCAGCCACACTGGCCTCTGTCATTCCACAGATATTCAAGCAAGTTACTGAACCAGGACTCCTGTCCTTGCTCTTCCCTGTGCTGGAATGCTCTTTCCCTCCATCTGTGCTTGGCTTGTCTCCTCATTTCATGCAGGTCTCTGTGCCCTGCTGCCTCATCAGAGAGGCCTTTCCTGAGTCCTCTGTCTAAGGTGTACCATTTGTCTGTCTCTTTCACCCCATTTTATTTTTCTTCATGGTGCTTATTATTTCCTGAAATTGTGCATATATTTGGTTATCGTTCATTGCTCGTCTCTCTAACCAGACTATAGGATCTGAGAAAGCAGGACTTTGTTTTTCTTACTGCCATATCCCCAGAATAGTGTCCCCAAGCAGGCACTCAATACATTTTTGTGAGTGAAGGAGTGAGTATGCTGGTTTCTGGGAATACAACGATAACTAGGACAGTCATGGACTCTCCCTTCATGGGATATCTGGTCTACAACCAAGGCCCACTCTGACAGAAGGTGCAATGAAAATGACAGAATTTTCTCTTTTAATATATTATAGTAGTAAATAATTTTAATAGAGCTTCTAATGGTGAACTATCCTTGCATTCTTATGACAACCCTACTTGGTCATGATATACAACTTTTAAAAATGCTCTTCTTGAGTTTGCTCTTATGTATTTTATCTAGTATTGGCATGTAAGAATGGTTTTCTGTGGTTTTCTACTGTCTTTGTTCAGTTTTGATAATCATTAGCATTGTCATGTTTATGTCAGCCTCATAGGAGGACTTGGGATGCTATCCATTTATTTCTGTTTTCTGGAGCAATTTAAATAACCGTTTAAATAACATAGGAATCCCTGCTTAATCTAAGTTTGGTGAAACTTGCCTATAAAAATGCCTGGACTTGGTACCTTCATGTTGGGTAGAAGTTTGATTATCTTTATAATTTTTATGATTTTTGGCCTATTGAATTAGTTTCCTTTTCTTGAGTAAATTTCTATAATTTTATTTTCCAGAAAAGGTTTCATTTCATCTGGATTTTCAGATATATTATAAATAATAGGTTCCTTAAGTCTTCTTGTATCTATAACTGTGTCCCCTTTATCATTCCTAATATTGCTTATTTGTGTTTTCTTTCAGTGGTCTTAATCAAGCTTCACAAAGTTTTATCTACTTTGTTGTTATTTCGAAAAACCTCCTTTGATTTTATTAATCAAGTCAGCTTTGTTGTTGTTGTGATAGTTGTTTTGTTCTCTATTTTGCTGGGGTCTCTTTTTCTTCTACCACAATTGTGAAAGTAAGGACGCATATACTTCTGGACACCCCTTTGCTGTCCACTTCCATCCCTACTCTGTAGAGACCTGGCATTTACCAGACTCTAACTTGCTTCTCTTGGATCTCAACACTTACAGAAGGGGAGTTTCCCAGCCCTGAAGATGCATTTGGTGTACATCATAAAGTTTTAGCATGGAGTCAAACATCTTTTCACTGTCAGGTAATTATTGCGGGGGGTGGGGGGCGCTGTTTTGCAGGAAGTCATTTAATTGAGTATTTTGATGACTTCAAAACCACTCCTGCTTCTTACATTTGTTTGACTGAGCTTGGACTTTTCTGCCCATTTCTAGTTTGCAGGGTTTTGCTTCAGGTTCCATGTAAATTTGAGCCCTTTGCTTTCTGTATTCCAGATATACCTCAAAGGTTTTAGTCTGCTATTAGCACCCTTTCTCAGTATTTAATTTTTAGCAAAGCAAGACTCTAGTGTGAGCTTGGCGATGCAGAAAAAGCTCTGGAAACCGGAAACATAATTATTGTTTTGTTGCGTCCTTAAGGGGTCTCATTTAACTTCTGCATGTTGTAATTGGCCATTTGGGAGAGATGGAGCCATGAGTTCCATCCAGCACTAGCATTCTTTCCTCACCCTGAAAGTGACAGTGACCCTCAGCTCAGCGATTCCAGGGATAGAAGGAGCTTTCCCCATGCTTGAGCAATTGGCATGGAATGTTACGTTAATGAAAGCTCACTTGAAAGTACTCACATTTTCTCTGGAAATTTTTTATAATATGATTTATTTACAGCAGATTTCTGTTACCTTCAAAATAGACTTTCTAAAATGAATTTAATAAAATAATTGGGAAATATTTACATGTGAACAAATACTAGTAGTTCTATTTTCAAATCTAAGCTTATAGCACAGAGGAAAAAAATTTTTAATGTTTAAATGAAAAGATAATCTAGATGTTTATCATGTAAATATTCAAAAGATTGGAAATTTCAACTTGACCAGACTTTCTGTTTTCTCCTCAACTGTTTGGGGTCACTTAGACATGTTGGAGTAAGAGTTCTTTTCTATTTATATGTACTTGGGAATCTCAAGATGTTTGGTTTGTTTGGGATTATGTCAGAGTGTGCAAATCCAGAGTTAATTCTCAAAAGAAAATGAGGTGAAATCAGTTTAAGATGACAGGTGAAGGATTGGTATTAGATCCCAGTAAGGCTTATTAAGTGCTAAAATTTATTACTAAAGAGGGTTCTGATGTGAGCAAGGAGAGAGAGTTCGGCTGGGATGTTGTGAAAGTTCTATATTCCCTCCCAAATTGGAGCTGAATCATAATTCTGACCCCTAAAGCTGCCACATTTCCAAAAGATGATAATGATCACAGTCCATTTTTTCACTCTGCTTGAGATGTGGAAGCCAGGCACTAAGTCAGGTCCCACATATTTCTTTTTTATCATGGTTAGAAGAGACAGAACTGCAATATAAATAGAAGTGCATTGTAAAGAATAAAATTTATATGTATTAAATATGTAAAAGATCCTACTTTACACACTTTGTAATTGTGATGGTAAAAATAGTTAGTTTCATGCTTTTCCTTTTGAAATGACAGAATTTGATTTCTTAAAGTACAGTTTTAATAAAATCCGAGTAGGTGTTTTAAATGAAAGAGCCAACAGGAGAAACAGGAGAGGAAAACCATTGTGGTCACAGTCTCATGAGCTTGTCAGTGGTAGAACTCAAGAAGAAAATCGAAGTTTTTGACATGTTTCTCTTAGCCCTGTCTGACATGGCACTGCCTTATTCTTTTAGAATATCCTTAAAAAAAAAATAAATCTTTAAAAAGTTGAAAAAGTTAAACGAGATGATTGTAAAACCTTCAAAATATACAGAAATGTACAATGTGGAATGAGACTCCCCTGTACCCCTCAACTGCTAATCTTGTTTTTCCAAAGGTCACTACTCTTCACAGTTGAGAGTATATCCTTACAGACACTTGTCTATGTGGATGCCAACGTATATGCTTTTAACTAACAGAGATGTTTAGTTAAGTTTTTCACTATTATAACTATTACACAACTAAGTGCCTCTTAACCCAAATAGTGTAATATTTACTGAAATGTAATTGTAAATAAATAATTAATTATATAGGATAAAAATTTTTTCAGTCTATGCTACATAAATCTGTACAATTTACTAGACTAGGCTGTCTAAAGTGGTAGTTCAAAAACTAGAGTGATTTAAAAAGTTCAAAAACCTGGCATGCCTGGGTGCCTCAGTCAGTTAAGTGTCTGCCTTCAGCTCAGGTCATAATGTGAGGGTCCTGGGATCGAGCCCCTTGTCGGGCTCCTGCAGGGAGCCTGCTTCTCCCTCTCCCGCTCCCCTGCTTGTGCTCTCTCGCTCTCTCTCTGTGTCAAATAAATAAATAAAATCTTTAAAAAGAAGTTCAAAAACCAGAGCAACTTAATATCCGTTAGCATTTAAAATCCATCGGCAAAAATGGTATGTGTAGCTTTAGACTTGCACAAATGGGTGGTTGACTGTCCGGGAAGATTATTGACTTTCAATGCAGAGAACTTCTTTGCATGTGCTTACTCTCCAAAGAGGGCTGCACTGGGCAAGTGGTTCAAAAAGGCTCTTAGTTCTTCCTATGCTCTCTATTTTCAGCAATTAAGGAAATGATAATATTGGAGATCTGGAGGAGAATTCAAGGTTAAAAAACAAATACACAATGGTTATGTCATTCTCCAAGATAAGGAATAATAATCACAATTCTTGAGGAAAATGCCTCAAAATCTACCCAGTTTACCAGTGGAATAATTGTTCCCTAGCTATAAATATGCAATGGTGACCTGAACAAGGTATTTTCGTAGAAACATGGTTAAAGGATACTGTTTAAGGATAAACTGCATTTTTGCTTGTGTATCACATAAATAGTAAGTTAAATTCTGTGAATGCTGGAATTGCTGCAGGAGTATTGTAGATGATTCATTCTTGCCATTAAACGTTTGGCATGCCAGTTAATTGTAAAGGTTCAAATCCTATACTTGTTTATAATTTTTCTTTAGGCAGTAGGAAAAGAATGATCATCTTTGGTATTATGTGTTTGTATGTAAAATTTTATTTTATTTTTTATTTTTTAAAATAGGCTCCATGCCCAGGTTTGAGCCCAGTGTGGGGCTTGAACTCAGGACCAGATCAAGACCTGAGCTGAGCTCAAGAGTTGGATGCTTAACCGACAGAGCCACCCAGGTGCCCCTGTATGTAAAATTTTAAAAAATCGTGGTATCATGGGTCCTGAGATCGGCCCTGCATTGGGCTCTGTGCTGGGCAAAGAGTCTGCTTGGGATTCTCTCCCTCTGCCCCTCCCCCGCTCACACTCGTGCTCTCTCTCTCTAAAAATAATAAATCTTTTAAAAAATAAATAAAAGATAATACTAGTGTACAGTTTTCTGTACATGATGATATACTACCAAATAATAAAAGCAACAATTTATTGAGTGCTTCTTATGTGCCTTCACTTTTCTGAGCACTTAAACATGGAATGATCCCCCAAACCTTACTAGGTCTACCTGTTACTATCCTCACTTTGCACACGTGGCACAGAAAGGGGAAGTCTCTTATGCAAGGACACAGAACTAGTGAGTGGCAGGGCTGGCCTGGGTGGTTTCTTAATAAGAAGATGCAGCTTGTGGCTGTGAAATGGGAAACATTTTTATTCTCATAATTGTCTCACATAGAAATTAAAATATTACCACCATGCTTCATCTAAATGTCTGAAACTCTTGCCCACATTATGGCAGTTTTCCTCTACTGGTGAACATTTTGAAATATAATTGTATCTAGGCAATTGTATCTAGTGGCAGATTATTGAGGTTAGAGAGTCCTATGTTTTAAAGCTTATATCCAATACTAAAAAGCGCACAAATGTTATAGTGAAATACATGTGTAAATTTACAAATACATTTTAAAATTTTAAAAATTGGTTAATATGAGTTATCTTTGCTACTTTTAATAATAGTACATGTAACCAAAAGGTTTAGTCTTTCATGCCAACAGATTGCATTCTATGTTGTATAGAAGTCAGGCATAAAATAATATAACATTAAAAATAAATCTATGTTTTTATAGACTATTTAGTTATATTATAAATTTCTGTACCACCTAATAAGTATATTTCTGTACTTCTGCTAAATTTTACCTCAAGTATTAAAATTTCCTTTGTTGCTACTTTTATTTGGTGATTGGTTTCCTTTGGTATTCCTTTATTAGTAAACAAAACCTTTTTTTTTTTTTTTTAAGTGAGAGAGAGCATGAGTGAAAGGGGAAGGACAGAGGGAAAGGGAGAGAGAGAATCTTGAGAATCTTAAGCAGATCTTGGTGCGGAGCCAGATCTCACAACCCTGAGATCATGACCTGAGCTGAAATCAAGAGTCACGCTTAACCAACTGAGTCACCAAGGTGCCCCAGTAAACAGAACCTTTAAAAACATTTACAAAGTGTTATTTTATTTCTTATGAGATATTATTTGGTGTTTTTCAAATCAAATTTAAATATTGGGAAGCATGTTAAGGATTAGATTTTAGAGTAATTGACATAGTATTTTGAAATATTAGGATGATTTCTTAGGGAAATTGAAAAAGGTACGATTTTTCTGTATTAGGATTATTTCCTTTTTCTTTTTTTCTTTTTTTTTTTTAAAGATTTTATTTATTTATTTGACAGAGAGAGACGCAGCGAGAGAGGGAACACAAGCAGGGGGAGTGGGAGAGGGAGAGGGAGAAGCAGGCTTTCTGCTGAGCAGAGAGCCCGATGTGGGGCTCGATCCCAGGACCCTGGGATCATGACCTGAGCCGAAGGCAGACGCTTAACGACTGAGCCACCCAGGGGCCCAAGGATTATTTCCTTTTTCTTGATCAAATTCAGGGTCTTGCTTTTAATTTCGAAGTCCCAGTTCTTCTTGCTTTTATAGCCCACCTAAGATACATGCAATGATCATCTGTTAATTACTTTGGTCTTCTGGATACTCTTCTGGCTTCTCAACTCTGTAACAAGTATAATGAACGTGCCTAATCAAAGCTTAAGGGATTATAAGTAACTGTATTGGATCAACTTGAATTTTTTTTTTTTTTAACTAAGTTCTGTCTTTCTGTCTTGTTCTCCAAGATGCTTCAGCATTCCTGTCTTTGTTAATTGTTCATCCCTCCACTCCATCTCCATTTGGTAAACTCCTTACTTGGTTAAAAGCCCTAACGTCCACTATTGATAATGTTTGCAGGGGATATTAGGGCGTTCTGATTAATTGAACTTTTAAGTTCATTGAGAGCCAATACAAAAAAAAAAATCCCAAAAAACAAAATATCCCACAAAACACCACTTATTGCAAAAACCCAGGTTTGTTCTAAGCTGCATTTTTATATTCTTCCCCAAGCAGTATATTTACTGAATATAAGTATAAAGGTTACTGTCTGTAGCGTCAGACAATATTATGTCTCAGACCTTCACCACCATAAGCCCCAGGTGTCTCATTTGTAAAGAAGATGAGGGTAGCACCTGCCTTAGGGCTGTTGGGTAGATTAAGTGAAATAATCCGTGTAAAGGGCTTAGCATCCTTCCCAGTGCATAATGAAAACCCAGTAAATTATAGAAATTTTTATTGCTGTCAGTAACCATTAGCTTTGTCCCTGTGTATTATTCTACAAGATGGGGAAGTTAGTATATGTATGTATGGCAGGCATATGTTATGTCAATCAGTAAATAATAACTGATAAAAGTCTTAGACTACATCATATCCTACATGCTACCTGGAAAATGCTTTTTTACGATGTCTGAGAAATGTCACCTACTGACCGGTCATCATATCTTGTCTCATGAAACAAGAAATTATTCATATATTTTGGCAATTGATGGATATGCATATTTGTTTTTTATTGTTACGGGTGTAATATAAGTATGTAATGAAACACTAATATATTGCAAGCAAAAACCAAACTTAAGTCTATATTTTAAATTTATACTTTAAAATCTTCTCTTTAACTAGTTAATATTTTTAATAATCCTCAGAACATCACCAATAGTTTCCTGTATTACCATATAGTCAGTTTGTGCCCAGTTTGTAAAATCCTTTTTCACATCTGGAACAAAATTATATTTGATTTTAGGAGCTTACCTAACTAGATAAGTAGGTGAAATAGAGACATACACCTCTTCTCCATCTAATTTTTTAAATGTAGTTGAATATGGATATCTGGTGTTGCACAGAAAAATGTCCATAAAGTTAGTTGCCGTTTATAATGAATTGAGGCTAGCTTGACCCAACTATGACAGTTATATATACTGAAAACGTTTGAGGCTTGATTTAAAAAAAAAAAAAGATTTGGGGAAGACAAGGCTTTTAAATATGAGATTAAAATCACTCATTTTTTTTTACAACCCTAAAAAAATTGACTGTTTTTCATTTTAATTAATACTATCTCTATTGGTATATATCATAATATAGTAGTAATGAGACCATGATGCTATTTTGTATTGTTATTTTTATTTAATATCAGTATAATTAAAATCACATTGCAACATAATTATTATTTTAAATATTTGCATTCTAGGGTATCATATTCCATAATTTATTAAGCTGTTTCCTTAATATTCGATCTTTATGTAGTTAGAAGCTTTTAAATCAGTTAGCAAGCAATTAAGTCTATTGTGCCTTCTCTTTTATTTTAAATTAGGATAAATACTTATGAGTAAAATTACCATCTGAACAAGCATAAATACTAATAAAGCTTTTGCTACATATTACCATGTTTCTAAAAATGTTGTGATGTTTTACTCTACCACCAACAGTGAATATGTATAACCCTGCTTTGCCAACATTGGATGTTATATTTCTTGCAGTTTAGGAGTGTAACATGGCTTTTAAAAATACTCTAGAAGACATCCAGATGGCCAACAGACACATGAAAAGATGCTCAATATCACTCATCATCAGGGAAACACAAATCAAACCATGATGAGTTACCACCTCACACCTGTCAGAATGACTAAAATTAACAAGACAGGGAACAACGTATGTTGGCGAGGATGCAGAGAAAGGGGAATCATCTTGCACAGTTGGTGGGAATGCAAGTGGTATAGCCACTCTGGAGAACAGTATGGAGGTTCCTCAAAAGTTAAAAATAGAACTACCCTATGACCCAGCAATTGCACTACTAGGTATTTACCCAAAGGATTCAAAAATACTGATTTGAAGGGATACATGCACCCTGATGTTAACGGTAGCATTATCAACAATAGCCAAATTATGGAAAGAGCCCAAATGTCCATCGACTGATGAATGGATAAAGATGTGGTATGTATATATATGTATATATATTGTTGCATATAGCAAGAGTTCATTCTTGCTATTCTGAGTAATATTCTCAGCCATCAAAAAGAATGAACTCTTGCTATGTGCAACAATATGGATGGAGCTAGAGTGTATTATGCTAAGCAAAATAAGTTAGAGAAAGACAAGTACTGTATGATTTCGTTCATATGTGGAATTTAAGAAACAAAGGGATGAACATAGGGGAAGGGGAAAAAAGAGAGGGAAGCAAACCATAAGACACTCAACGTCAGAGAACAAACTAAGGGTTGATGGAGGGAGGTGGGTGGGGGATGGGCTAGATGGGTGATGGGCATTACGGAGGGCACTTGTTGGGATGAGCACTGGGTGTTATATGTAAGTGATGAATCACTAAATTCTGCTCCTGA
This sequence comes from Halichoerus grypus, assembly GCF_964656455.1. Taxonomy (NCBI): domain Eukaryota; kingdom Metazoa; phylum Chordata; class Mammalia; order Carnivora; family Phocidae; genus Halichoerus; species Halichoerus grypus. Next base: position 64,676,122 of record NC_135721.1, on the reverse strand, counting down.
AACCAATATTACACATATGTTAGCTAACTAGAATTTAAATAAAAATTTGGAAAAAAAAATAAATAAAAATACTCTAATTTTGCTGTTAGTAAATAAAAACACCTTCAGTTTTCTGTTGACCTCTTCTTGGGTATATTGTTTATCCAGCAGCATTGTCAGAGCTATCATTTCTTGAGTTCTTTGTCATGTTCCAGGCATTGTGCTAATGCTCCCAACAGCCCCAAGAGCTAGGAATTCTTAGGTCCTCATTTTATAGATGAGGAAACAGCTGAAAGAGGAGAAGTTATTTGCTCAAAGTTACGCAGCTAAATAAGTAGTAATTAGAGATTTGAACTCAGGCCATAGGATTCCAAAATTAAAACTAAACTTTTCCTCCGTATGTACAGATTTTGACGGTTACATTTAATGCAAGTATTTCCATCAGTCTTTGTCCTTTTAATTTTGGTTTTGTTCTTATTCTACTGTGTAAATGTTTAAATATGTTTATTTTTGAAAATGGGATCTTGTTCTTGGTGTCTGTTGCTTCAGATATAAGAAAGTTATTATCTTTAACATATCTGATATTCTGCATTTTTTTGCCAGTAATTTCAATTATTGAGTTTATTTAAGCTTTTGTGATTCCTCTGCGGTTTATATTGGTAAATAGATGCTTTTTAACTTCCCCACTCAACATAATATTTTAAACAATCCTTCCTTATTCTTTGTCTTAGAAATAAAAATTTATGAACTGTTAGTTTATATGTATATATTTCTGTCTCTATATTTGGGTTATTTCTCAACTGTCCATTTTTTCCCCCTTGCTATATTTGTCATTTATTTCTTGTTCTGGTGATCGGTTATGATTTGGACACGTGTAGACTATCATGTCATTTTTCTGAATTTGTGACTTTACAGTTCATCATTGCTTTGGAGACTCTCTTGCTGGACCACAGTGAATTAGAATCCTGGACCTTTTTGTTATTTTAGCTTTGCTGCAGTATTTGTTGAGTCAATCAGAAGACGACAGGACGATTTAGCATACCATAGACAAAATTCTGTTACCTCCTTCCATCAAAGATGCCATCTTTCCTCAACAGAAGTGGGGAGTGACGGACAGGGCATCTGTGGCCTGGACACCCCTTACCACATTGTCTTGCTTGTTCCAAATGAGACTTAACATGGATGAGAATAGACCTTTGAGGGAGGACTACACCAGCCGTAACACAGAGACCTTGGGCTGGGTGGAAGTTATTTTGGCTTGTTTGCAAAGACAAGTTCAATTTTTAAGTGCCTCGCTTTGTATACAGTAAGACATAAATGCTGTATGTTATTTTATTTTATTTTTTAAAGATTTTATCTATTTATTTGTCAGAGAGAGAGAGAGCACAAGCAGGGGAAGCCGCAGGCAGAGGGAGAAGCAGACTCCCCGCTGAGCAAGGAGCCCGATGCGGGACTCGATTCCAGGACCCTGGGATCATGACCTGAGCTGAAGGCAGACACTTAACCACTGAGCCAATAGGCATCCCTATAATATGTTATTTTAATTTCATTTTTTAAACTAAGATCATGAAGGGATGAAGTATTGAAAGTTTTTGGGAGGCTTTTCTATGATTTTACCTCAATTTGTGTATTTTGTATTATCATGATTAAGATCACTGAATTATTGTGTAGGGTTATTGCATAATTGTGTCGTTCGTAAAAAATAAGCTATTGGAGGTGTGAACAGAGTAATTGTTGGACTTGAAACCTGCCTCTGCTCTCTGGCCTAAGCCTCCTCTCTACCACCGTCCTTTCAAAACCAAACGAAACCTAGAAGCCTTGCAGAATAATGATGAACATTAAATGGCTTTTTTTAATAGGACCAAACTTTTTGAAACATTCTTTCAGAAGCTGTAAATTTATTTCTCCTAAAGTTTTTTTTTTTTAAGATTATTTATTTATTTATTTATTTGAGAGAGAGAGCAAGAGGGGATACACTGGTGGGGGTGGGGGCAGAGGGAGAGGGTGAAGCAGGCTCCCCGCTGATCAGGGAACCTGGCATGGGGCTCGATCCCAGGACCCCCAGATCATGACCTGAGCCAAAGGCAGACACTTAACCAACTGAGCCACCCAGGTGTCCCTCTCCTGAAGTTTTAATAACCCTACCATTTTTAATATACATTTCTTAGTCAATTAGTATGAAAAAGCTGTAGAACACAGAATATCTACTAGGATCATTTGATTTCTCTGGCTTTTGAATACTAAGTTAGAACAAGTTTCAGAGTGTGTGTTCACCTCATTTTTGGAAAGCTATATTTATATTTGCATTATATTATTTTTAAATGATGAAAAATGTAAAGACAACCTATACATTATTTGTTTGAAGAATGTCTTCCCAAATTTTAAACAGATAATAATATTAATTTATATATCTTAAAACTCATTAATTACTAGTGATCTTAAACAGTAAAGTTGAGTAATGGGCAGTTATTTCTAACAAGCCAGTTAAAAAAAAACTGGATTATTTTCTGTGTATACAATGGCAATATACCCATTTTATAATAATATTTCATCTCCCACTGTTTTTCCACACAGGTATATATTGTTTTCATTGATACATTAGTGAGTTAATTAGGTTAAAATTTTTATATTATGCCCAAGAGAATGTTTAGATAGTTAATTTCAGATTTAGTCTTGGTTGGGGGGAAGCATCTTCATCGTGCATTGTACTCTGAATAATAGAATAAATTTCCAAGGAGTGGGAAATATAAATGATATTTACATGCTATACACTCTTAATCTGTGTATGCACTACCACTTTGTTCTTCACTGTCACCACCCATTTTAAAGCTAGAAAGCCTGTTCTTATCTTGTGTCACGACATTCAGATATGAACATTTGGGAGCCAAAGACATAGTTCTAATAGACTTGGAAGCAAAATCAAAATTAGTTATATTAAAAACATACATAACACCAGGCTTTGCTACCGTTGATCAGTCACACCCATGTCAATATCAGTACCCCATAATGTGTGATGCACATTTGTGATTTAATTTTTAAGCTTTAAAACATAAATATTAGCTACAGGCCTAAGTTATTACATTGCCACCAGTTTCTTCCATACACAAATAAAATAGGTATAGAAATTAATTCAGAGTGGGGTATGAAGTTTTCAACTTTATTTTCTCCTTCTCTTGAGTTGTGTTTGGAAACACAGATGATGGGATGAATATGCCTGATCAGGAAGTGCTGTAGGCTGATGTTTGCATCCCTTGCAAATTGATATGTTGAAGCAGTCCTCAATGTGAGGCCTTTAGGAGGTGATTAGGTCATGAGGGTAGAGCCATCATGAATGGGATTAGTGCTTGTCTAGTCCCACCTATAGCCCAGCGTCATGCTCATTCAAGTGGGTCTTTTTCTTATCTCTTTCATCTCTTTTATCGGCAAGGTGCTCACATTCAGTTCACTTAGGGATTTCATTGGTAGTTTGCTAAGATGAGAACGAGTCCCAGTTTTTCTTTTTGTTTTTTACATAAATCAGTGCACCTTCAAAAGTAAAAGATATCCAGCAGTATCCCGCCCGCCCCCCCCCACACTTTTTGTACCTGTCATACAAGATTATTCATCATTGGTAGAGTTCTCTAACAACACAAACCCTGCAGTTGATCAATTTGTCCTTAATTCTAGTTCCAGTCAGTGCACTCTATAATTAGAAGGAAGAATTGCTGAGGGACTATAATAAAATATTTACCTTAAACAAACAAAAGGCCATACAGGTACCCTTTTGTTCTTCTCTATTTCTGTCCCTGAGTAAAGCAAACATTATGCCCATGATGTTAGCCTGTGTGCTAGAGCCATTGAGAATTGAAGATTTATATGACAGAATTATATTAGAAGTTCCATACTGTCCACCCCTCCGTTTGCTTTCCCCTTGTTACATCCAGCCCTGGATTCTGTCTGAGTAGCTTGTGCCCTTGGGCAAGTCTTTTCTCTGGCTTTGGTTTTCTTCTATTCTGTGAACTGTGAGGGGGGGATGAGATTATATTTGGGTTTCCTTTTAGTTCTTATTCTGTGGAGTAATAAGTCTTGTTTCACCCAGAGAAATCCCAGCAGGTCTCTTTAAGGATTAGCATAACATCTATTATAGGGAGTTCTTTAAAAGTTTCCACATAAGCAGACATCAGAAGGCTCCAGGACCTCCCAAAGCCATCCCCGTTCTCTTCAGTAATCCTTTTAAAACTCAGAAATGTGATTTGGAGGAGGAGTAATAGAAAGAAGTTTAAATTACAGCATCGATGGGAAAACATTAATCTTAAAACAATGTATTTCCTTATCACTTTTCAACATCTAATGTTTCCTCTTATTTCTGTTGTGTTGAACACAATGAAAAATGGATCTTGATACATTTTGTCTCTTTACTTCTAGCCTACTTTGTTAATGTCCCCTGGGCTGTCTCTTACAGTATTGGTGCCAATTTCTCTTTTTAGTAAGTTATTATGCAGATCTTTGGGGATGACTGTCAAAATGCTTAATAAAAACTTGGTATCTAAGCTAACTCTTGCTTTGGGGCTTTGGTAAGGATCTGGTGACCCAGCAATACTATGCCTACATATTTACCCAAGTGAAATAAGGACTTCTGTTCACACGAAAACCTGTAACAACGTTTGTAGCAGCTATATTTGCAATTGCCCAAATACAAGGGAAGAGTCGACTAAAGGGGGGCAAAGACAGAACTGCGGGAGATGACAGAACTGTTGTATATCTTGACTATAGTGATGGTGGTTATATGACCACAGGTGTTTGTCAAAACTCACAGAACTATACACTAAAAAGTTTCCCTTCATATAAAGTATAGCTTAATTTAAAAAAATGAATAAAAATTACTGTTAAAAAAAGTATCTGAAAACAAAAGTATATTTCAAATATCTATTGAAATATTTTTTAAATTTTTATTTATTTGATAGAGAGAGAGAGAGAGTACAAGCAGGGGAAGTAGGAGAGGGAGAAGCAGACTCCCTGCTGAGCAGGGAGCCTAATTCGGGGCTTGATTCCAGGACCCTGGGATCATGACCCAAGCCGAAGGCAGATGCCCAACCGACTGAGCCACCCAGACACCCCTATTGAAGTATTTTTTATGCCTAATACTCTGTTGGGCACATTGGGATAAAATAGAAATATAGATGTTACAGAAATATAAGATGTTCTTTACAAGGAACTTATACTTTATTTAAAGAGATCAAAATTTAGAATTTTCAAAAGACATATTATTGGGGGGGCACCTGGGTGGCTCAGTCAGTTAAGTGTCCAACTCCTGATTTCAGCTCAGGTCATGATCTCAGGGTTGTGAGATCAAGCCCCACACTGGGCTCATGCTGGGTGTGGAACCTGCTTAAGGTTCTCTCTCTCCCTCTCTTCTGTGCCCCCCGTCCCTCCCCTTTGTGTGTGACTGCCCCCCACGTCAAAAAAAAAAAAAAGATATATTGTTAGGACACAAAGATTATTAGAAGCAGTGACTTTTTGTTGTTGTGGTTGCCAGATAGCTGAAGTAAATATAAGAGCTGTAAACATGAAAAAAAATCACTCAAGATATAAACAATGTTTAAAGTATGGCATCTGGTTTTTTTTATATGTTGGTTTAAAATTTTTTATTTTTCAACCTTGGGGGACAGGAGAAGAGAGGAGAGCCAAGTCATAAAATAACTAATAAAATACAGATTAACCTTGTTTTTCTGAAGAGGTACAGGTAAGTATTTATGAATTTATTTTTGGTGCCAGCATATAATAAAAACTAGCTTTGATGACCTTCATTTCAAAGAACATTTACCTTATGAAACATCTCTATGTATATTTAAATTTTCTGTGCAACTCAAGGAAGACAAATGATTACTGTAAACACTAAATCCTATTGAACTTCCTCACACATACTCAGCACAGGGCAATTATCATTTCAAGATTGTGGGAGAGACTGCTGGTTGCCTACCAAGTATCTGTTCTTGCCCTCCTTAGCAACAGAACCCCAATTTTCTTCAGGGGAGCAGTGTATCCCCCAAAATGGCATTGATCAGCCTTTATTGGAGTCAAATGTGGCTGGGTGACTGCATAAGTGTTATGTGGATTTCCAGGAAGTCACTCATGGGGGGAGCTGGCTCCACTAGGGTGGTGGGGGCCATGGAACCTCTGCCTCTCCCCTCCTCCTGCTGCTGGAATACAGGCATGACAGTTGGAATTCTAGCCTCGTTCGCTTATCTTCCCTCCTCTGCCCACTCCATAAGCCCCTAGGACACCACTCTCTTTCCACTGAGAGAAACAGTCTTTACTAAACAGTCGATGAACAGTCCTCATCACTGGTTTTCTTTAAATGGCTTTTTGGTCCTCCCCCTTGACCAGCCTTGGCCCACTAGACATAAACACAAGCTGACCTTTACTGATCATTTTCCACTTTCCCAGCAGTGCACTAAGCATATTCCATACATCTCCTCATATAACTTTCACATCCCTAGGAAGTAAATCCTGTTAGTACCCACGTTTCACAGATAAAGCAATCAAAAGACTAGGATAGATTAGTTAGCTGGCCCCACAGCTTGGTCACACAGCAAGGGAGCTGGGATTTCAGTTGAGGCCTCTTTGCTTCCAGACTGTGCCATAACACTGTGCTACCCATTCATCTTCACTCAAACTCTTGTTGCTATAGATCATTTAAATACATTAGAGACACCAATTCAGCATCACAGAGTCTATGCATCACCTCTTTTCTCTGTCACTGAATATCATTTTCCTGTATTATATACAATTTTTTCATAGCTTAATTTGACCATTTGCCAGCTGTGTGATTTCATTATTAAAATATTAATTCTTAATCATTTTCTCTGGCAGGAATTTCCGAGTGTATGTTTAGGGGGTAGGGAGGAAAGGGCAAGAGTCCACTCAGTTCTCTTTAATCCAAACCCCTCCCACTACACCCCTCTGGTTCCTTAAACTGGTGTAGATGCTCCACTAAGGATCCTGTCTGCCTGTTTGCTCCATAAAACCTTCTTAGTGCCCAGCAGTTCCCTTTTCCTTTAAGTGGAGTAAAGTCTTGGTCATCTATGAATGTTTGGTGAGCTCAGGAATTAACTTTAATAATAAAAGGTACTAAGAATTTTTGGCTGCCTGGGTGGCTCAGTCACTTGGGCACCTGACTCTTGGTTTCAGCTCAGGTCATGATCTCAGGGTCGTGAGACTGAGCCCCTTGCCGGGCTCCATGCTCTGCACGGAGTCTGCATGGGATTCTCTCTCTCTAAAATAAATAATAAAAATAATAAATAAATAAGATAAAAAAAAGGTACTGAGCTTTCTTACATGACAAATGCCGTATTTGTTGTTTTACATAAATACTTAAAAGAGGGTCACTGGATCAGTAGGTTCTGGTACTGGGACTGGCTCTGTCTTTTTTTTTTTTTAAGATTTATTTATCTATTTGAGCGAGAAAGAGAGAGTGCACATGAGCAGGGGGAGGGGCAGAGGGAGAGAATCTCAAGCAGACTCCCCGCTGAGTGTGGAGCCTGATGCAGGGATCGATTCTACCACCCTGAGAACATGACCTGAACCGAAATCAAGAGTTGGACCATTAACGGACTGAGCCATCCGGGCGTCCCCTGGCTCTGTCTTCATGACAGCAACTAAACATGTCAGAATGCTGATTCATTTGTTAACTCTGCTTTGACCACACCATCTGCCACTGACCTACTCTTCTTTAAACTACTTCATCATTGATAGCCTTTATCCCAGAATTTTGTCATGCCATTCTATTATTTGGCAACTATTTCTATAGGTTGTTTTCCTTCTTCAACTAGGTTGTAAGCTTCTTGAGGGTATGAAATTAGTATAGTAAGGCTCATCAAACACACATTTAGCTCCTGTATCCTGGAAAGAGAGAGGGTGGGGTGAAAGCATGGCTGGCCTCCTGCTACTCCCTACAAGGAATGTATACCCCAAGGGATGGTCTAGTTTCTTCAGGGGGCCTCAGCACTGTTACAGAGTCGTATACACCGGCCACGTGCACTGCCCTGTCCCTGATAGTAAGCTACGGGACTAAGAGCAAATTGTAGAATCCAACCCCTTGTGCAGATGTGACTCCACATATTTAATACTGGATAACTGAGTGAGCCTAATTCCCTGGTCCCTGGAAGAAACAGTGACAAAACAGAGGAGCAGGTTAGGGAGGTACATTTTCAACGTTTAAGACAAATGGTACTCATTTGGCTTCAGAAGAAGCTGCTTCTATGGAATTTGCATAATTTCTATTTAATGGACAAACTTAGCAGCAGGTTACAACTGTTAGCGTTAAAAAGCCAACACCAAAATCTAGATGAAATACTCTCATTATCTAAACTTATTAAAAACATGGGTACTAGATAAAATTATATAAATAAACGAAACTACAGTCTTTCTATGTGTGAAAGTTTAAGGAGATAGAGATTTCAAAAGATTCTGAAAAAGGAAAGGAAAGTATGATACATAACCCATCTTGTATATGAATAAAACCTCCAGGGTATCATATCTATATATGACATCTCTATATCTATATCTAACTTTAACCAAAAGAAGTCCCCTTGGGAATCACTCTGATTAATGGATTCTAAAAATGACTGATGAGAGAAAATATTTCCTCCTGAATTTCCTATTCTATTCAGTCTTTACTTATTACACTCAGAATAACATAATAGGGGCATAAAGAAGCTAAATGACCTATTTCTTTAGAGAATCTCTTTCTTAAAGGAGAAATGAAATAGTCTCACTTCAGTTGCAATCACATTTATGTAATTCGTGCCTTTTTGAAGAGCATTGAGTAAATTGAGGGTTTTGTTTTTGGTTTTGGTCGATTTCTTGGTAAATTGAATCCTATTTGAAATATCCTTGGAGAGTTCACTATTTTATTTTATTTTCTTAAAGAGAAGTTTTGTTTTTTTTTTTTTTAAGATTTTATTTATTTATTTGACAGAGACACAGCGAGAGAGGGAACACAAGCAGGGCGAGTGGGAGAGGGAGAAGCAGGCTTCCTGCCGAGCAGGGAGACCGATGCGGGGCTCAATCCCAGGATCCTGGGATCATGACCGGAGCCAAAGGCAGACGCTTAACGACTGAGCCACCCAGGCACCCAAGAGTTCACTATTTTAAAGGAAGCCTTAATCCTTTTATAATGAAAATTGAATGTAATACACACAAAAGTGACTATCATTGGCTCAGCACCAAAAGACTTAGTAACAGGGATTTAATCATACTAGGCATCAGTAAAGTTTTTGGGATTAATACAGGCCCTACTTAGAAGAAAATTTCAGTTCTGTTGTAGTACATCATGTGAATACATAGAACAAACCATTTTAGAGCCCCACCACACCATATAGGATCCAGTGTAGGAACAAATGATTCAGACCAGCACTTCTTGCCTTACTATGCTTCTCACCCTGAAGCTTGAGTCATGAGGGGGTGGGGGGTGGCGTGGGGTGGTTGGGATCTTTTTAAAAAGTAAACTCTGATCTGGTAGGTCTGAGGTGGGACCTAAGGCTCTACATTTATAATAAGCCTCACCTGTTGTCAATGCTACTGGCCTGAGGACCACACTTTTTTAGCAAGGGGCTAGTGTGGAACAATTAACCATGAGAGTTCAAAGAAGGAAGAATTAATATGGTCTGGCATGGAGACCTCTCTCCAACCCTCTTTACCTTTAGTAATATGAATAGTTGTGTCTTAATTTCTCTGCTTAGGATACACACACACACACACACACACACACACACACACACACACAAACCTTTAAGCAGACAAGGCATCATAACTATAGCTGTAACTGTATATATATATATATCTGTATATGTATATGGTTTAATATAGATAGATGATAGATAGATAGATAACTATATGTATATGGTTTAATATAGATAGATGATAGATAGATAGATAACTGTATGTATATGGTTTAATCTGTTTGGGTTGCTGTAACAAAAATCCTGGGTGGCTTACAAATGACAGAAATTTATTTCTCCCAGTTTGGGAGGTTAGGAAGTCTAAGATCTGTGCCAACAGATTCAGTGTCTGTTAAGTGCCCACTTCAGGGTTGCACACTGCTGATTTTTCACTGTGTCCTCAAATGGCAGAAGGGGTGAGGGAGCTCTCTTGGATGTCTTTTATAAGGGTACTAATCCCATTCAGGAGGAATGGCTTAATCATCTCCTAAAGACTTCACCTTCTAATACCACCACCTTGGAGGTTAGGATTTCAACATATGAATTTGGGAAGGGACACAAATATTCAGACCATAGCATATATATATCAAGTAAGTTACATATACACACTTCTACTTGATGATTCTTAGGAGTAACTCAGTAAGTGGAAATTTGGGGGCAAATTTTGAAGTAAAATTTCTGCAAAATTTCTGGTAAAATAACACATATATAAAATAAGGACTTCTTTTTAGGTTTGGGACAGTTATAAATCAAATAAAGTACTGAACTTTATATTCTGAGTTAATTCTCTACATTTGTAGTGCAGTTGACTTTCTGAAAAATAATGTTATTTATTTGATTTCTCTATTTTTTTAAAACATCTTTTTGTCAGTCATTTTGAATCTAATTTGTGCATCATATAACACAATATAATCATAGGTTTGGGTGTCTTATTCATTTAATGAGAACAGAATTGAGATCTTTAAATTTACAGGAAATCATTTAGTGACTTAGAATTTTCTTGGGAGTTGTTTTTACAGCCTGACTGTGGTGAGTGTTCTGAAGTTTCTTAGTGATTGTCTTAAGGATTTTGGGTCATGTTCACATTTGATTATTTCATTGAACATGGTTGTCTTGGGGGAGTACATGGAGTTTCAGGCCCAACTGTACAATTAAAAGGCACAGGCTCCGCATAAGACCCCCCTTACCTCTGACACCAAATGCAAGTTTGGGGGTTCCCAAAACCTCTCTCAGTTTGGATGACTAGCTAGAAAGACTCACAGAACTCATTGAAAGCTGTTACACTCACTGTTATGATTTATTACAAGGAAAAGATCCAGATTAAAATCAGCCAAAGGAACACGTACATAGGGCAGAGTCCAGGAGCTTTCCAGATGCAGAGGTTTCATTGTCCTCCTTCTGATGGAGTGAGGGCACATTACTCTCCTGGTTTCACTGTGTCACAGTACAGACAGAGTGTTGCCAACCAGGGAGGCTCACCCAGGCTTTAGTATTCGGAGGTTTTACTGGGGCTCCATGATTGATGGACGCCCCTGTGCCTGAACTCAACCTCCAGATGAACTGTGTGACCTAAAACCCCATTGTTGGTTGTATTGTTAGACTTCCTGCATGACCCAAGGCCCCCAGGCAAAGACATTCTTACAAGGCATGACATTTTAATGGTCCAGAGATTATCCCCAGTAACAGAGGGTGAAGGTCAGACCTTCTTTTTGGACAAGACCCCCCCCTTTTTTTTTAACTACACCTGGGAGTATTTTTCAAACTGCTGGTTGATACCTATTAGTGGCCAGTGAAATCGATTTAAATAGTCCCCATGAGCATTTCACCAAAGGTCATATTTCAAAAGTTTGAACAACACTAGCTTAGAGTAATTAATGTAAATAAAATTGGAAATTGTTCAGGTGAGATGCTCTTGACTCACTCAGCAGTGACCGCACCCTTGTATAAGCTCTTTAGGGTTCTTGTTTTCTTTGTTTTGATAAATGCTTATCAGTGCTTACTGGGCTAATGCTTTAAGATCTTCTTGTCATTTTATTTGTTTGTTTGTTTGTTTGTTTAGAGCACTAGTGGGGAGGAGCAGAGGGAGAGAGAGAATCTTAAGCAGGCTGCCACCCAGCACAGAGCCCGACACTGGGCTTGATCTTAGAACCCTGAGATCATGACCTGAGCCAAAATCAAGAATTGGACACTTAACTCACTGAGCCACACAGGAGCCCCTTATTTATTTATTTATTTATTTATTTATGAGAGAGAGAGAGAGAGAGAGAGCTTGAGTGGGGAAGATCTTCCTGTCATTTTAAAACAAAACACACATTGATCTTTACAGTAATGCAAAGTATCAAAAATAATAATATAAAAAAATAAAGGCAACTATTAATACATTCTCATCAGGAATAGTTCATTTACATATGTATTTGAAAGATATTGGTGAATTATAAATACTTTACACATTTTAGTGATTATTTGGTATCCTAAGACTTGGTTCATCTAACAACAGCTTATTATGGTTGGTTTTGGAATCAAGCAGTTGTGGGTTCAAATCCTAATCCTGCTACTGATACATTGCCACTTGGATAAGTCACTTATCTTCTCTTAGCCTCAGTTTTCTTATGTGTATAATTGGGATAATAACAGTGGTTTTGTACATGCGTGTGTGTGTGTGTGTGTGTGTGTGTGTGTGTGTGAGACTGTTGTGATGGTTAAATATAAGTAAATTGTCAACACAATGTCTGACATGTAGTAGGTACTTAACAAATGATTATTATTATTATTGACATCATAATTTTTTAGACTGTTGTTGGTAGTAAGGGGTTTATGGGAAGCAATTGATTTCTAGTGAGTCTTTGTTATGGAAAAGTAGTCTGTGGAGTGGTTATAAGTACAAGCTCTAGAACTAGACTGCTGGAGTACAAATCAGATCTCTACCACTTAGCAGCTTTGTGATCTTGGGCAAGTTGCTTACCTTCTCTGGACTTCTGTTTCATTGGTCCATTTGTCTATTGTTGTGCCAGTACCACACTTTCTTAATTACCCTAGCTTTATAGTAAATTCTGAAATCAATAATGTAAGTCCTCTAAGTTTGTTGTTTTTCAAGACTGTTTTGGCTATTCCAGGATCTTGGCACTTCCATTTAAAAGTTTTAAGCATGGGTGCCTGGGTGTCTCAGATGGTTAAGCGTCTGCTTTTGGCTCAGGTCATGATCCCAGGGTCCTGGGATCGAGTCCCACATCGGGCTCCCTGCTCAGCAGGGAGCCTGCTTCTCCCTCTGCCTCTGCCTCTCTCTCTCCCTGTCTCTCATGAATAAATAAATAAAATCTTTAAAAAAAAAAAAATAGGGGCACCTGGGTGGCTCACACAGTTAAGTGTCTGCCTTCAGCTCAGGTCATGATCCTGAGGTCCTGGGATCGAGCCCCACATCGGGCTCCCTGCTCCCTCTCCCTCTGCCTGCCACTCCCCCCTGCTTGTACTCTCTCTCTAATAAAAAATTAAAAAAATCTTTAAAAAATAAAAATAAAAAATAAATAAAAGTTTTAATCAACTTGTCAATTTCTATCAAAAAGCCTGTTAGAATTTTAATTAGGGTTGCAATTAATTAATCTACTTTGGAGAATTGGCATCTTCATATTGAATTTTTCAATCCATGAACATAGTATATGTCTTCACTTACTTAAGTCTTTGTAATTTCTCTCTGTAATATTTTGTAGTTTTTCGGTGAACTGCACATCTTTTGTTAAATTTATTCCTAAGCACTCTATAGTTTTGATATTATGTAAGTGACATTTAAATTTTTTTCCCAGTTCACAGCCAGTATATAAAAATACAGTTGATTTTTACACATGATCTTATATCTTGCAACCTTGCTATACTTATGATTTCTAGTAGGTTTTTTTAGATTTATTAATATTTTCTATATAAAAAATATCTTCTGGGAGTAGAGACAGTTTTACTTTTTTCCAGCCTTTGTGCTTCTTCTTTCTTTATTCTTTTTTTTTATTCTGTTATTTCACTGCTAGGACCTGCAGTCCAATAATGAAAAGAAGTGATGAAATTGACATCCTTGCCTTGTTTTTCATCTTAAAGGAATGCATTCACTATTTTAACATTAAATGTTTTAGTTACTGGTGTTCCATAGTTTCTTTTTATCAGGTTAGGAATTTTCATTCTATTTTTAACTCTCTGAGAGTTTTTGTCGTGTATGGGTGTTACATTTTGTTAAATCCTTTTTCTGCATCTATTGAGATGATCATATGGTTTTTCCACAAGAGTTTGTATAAGACTGGCATTAGTTCAAGATTGTTTGGCTGTTCCAGGATCTTTATATTTTCATATAAAAGTTTAAATCAGCCTCTTGATTCTATAGAATAGGCTGTTGGAATTTTGATTGGGATTGCACTGAATTGGTCAGTGTTGTTTACAGTTTACCAGTGAAGCCATCTGGGCTTAGAGTTCTCTTTGTGGGAAAGTTTTTTTTAATTTTAAATTATAATTTAGCATAAAGCTATCCCGATTTTCTCTATGTGTGTGTGTGTGAGTGAAAGACAGAAAATATAATAATTTGTGTCTTTCAAGGAATTTGTCCATTTTATTTAAGTAGTTAAATTTATTGATGTGTAATGTTGGGTTTTTTCTGCTGTATCTCCCACCCATTTTGCCCATTCCCTGCCCCCCAGCTACCATCAGTTTGTTCTCTGTTATGGGTTTGTTTCTTCTTTTTGTTTGTTTATTCATTTGTTTGTTTTTTAGATTCTACATATAAGTGAAATCATGTGGTATTTGTCTTTCTCTGACTTATTTCACTTAGCATAATACCCTCTAGGTCCCTCCATATTGTTGCAAATAACAAGATCTCATTATTTCTTTATAGCTGAGTAATATTCTGTTGTTTCTCTGTGTGTATCACATCTTCCTTATCCATTCTTTATCCATTCATCTATCAATAGGCACTTGGGTGGCTTCCTTATCTTGGCTATTGTAAATAATGCTGCAATAAACATAGGGGTGCATTTATCTTTTTGAATTAGTGTTTTTTTTCCCTTTGGATAAATACTGAGTAGTAGAATTACTGGATCATAGGGTATTTCTAATTTATTGAGGAAGCTCTATACTGTTTTTCACAGTGGCTACAGCAATGTATATTCCCACCAATAGTGCATGAGAGGTCCTTTTCTCCACATCCTCAACAACACTTCTTATTTTTTGTCTTTTTCATTCTAGCCATTCTGACAGGTATAAGGTAATACCTCATTGGTTTTAATTTGCATTTCCCTGATGGTTAGTGATGTTGAGTATCTTTTCATGTGTCTGTTTGCCATTTGTATGTCTTCTTTGGAAAAATAGCTATTCACATCCTTAGCCCATTTTTAAATTCAAGTCTTTGTTTTTTTGGTGTTGAGTTGTATAAGTTCTTTATATATTTTGGATATTAATCCCTTATTGGCCATGTCATTTGCAAATATCTTCTCCCATTCAGTAGGCTGCCTTTTCATTTTGTTGATGGTTTCCTTCGCTGTGCAAAAGCTTTTTATTTTGGTGTAGTCCCAGTAGTTTATTTTTGCTTTTGTTTCCCTTGCCTTAAAAGACGTATCTAGAAAAATGTGGCTATGGCTGATGTCAAAGAAATTACTGCCTATGTTTTCTTCTAGAAGTTTTATAGTTTCAGATCTCACATTTAGGTCTTAAACCATTTTGAGTTTATTTTTGTGTATGGTGTAAGAAAATGGTCCATTTTCATTCTTTTGCATGTAGCTGTCTAGTTTTCGCAGCATAATTTATAGAAAAGACTGCATTTCCCCCCCATTGTATATTCTTGTCCACTTTGTCATAGATTAATTGATCATATTAAGTGTGGGTTTATTTCCAGGCTCTCTATTCTGTTCCATTGATCTATGTGTCTATTTTTGTGCCAGTACCACTCTGTTTTGAATATTACAGCTTTGTAGTATATCTTGAAATCTGGGATTGTGATACCTCCGGCTTTGTTCTTCTTTCTCAAGATTGCTTTGGCTATTCTGGGTCTTTTGTGGTTCTATACAAATTTTAGTATTTTTTTGTTGTTGTTCTAGTTCTGTGAAAAATGTTGTTGGTATTTTGATAGAGATTACATTGAATCTGTAGATTTCTTTGGGTATCATGGACATTTGAACAATATTTGTCCTTCCAATCCATGAGCATGGAATATCTTTCCATTTCTTTGTGTCATCTTCAATTTCTTTCATCAGTGTTTTATAGTTTTCAGAGTATAGGTCTTTTACCTCCTTGGTTAAATTTATTCCTAAGTACTTCATTATTTTTGGTGCAATTGTAAATGGAATTGTTTTCTTAATTTCTCTTTCTGGTACTTCGTTATTAGTATATAGAAACACAACTGATTTCTGTGTATTAATTTTGTATCCCATGACTTTACTGAATTCATTTATTATTTCTGTAGTTTTTTGGTGGAGTCCTTAGGATTTTCTATGTATAGTATCATGTCATCAGCAAATAGGGACAGTTTAACTTCTCCCTACCCAGTATAGATGCCTTCTATTTCTTTTTTTTGACTCATTGATGTGGCTAGGACTTCCAGTACTATGTTAAACAAAAGTGTTAAGAATGGATACCCTTGTCTTGTTCCTGATCTGAGGAAAGGACTTCAGTTTTTCACCATTGAGTATGATGTTAGCTTTGGGTTTTTCATATATAGTCTTTATTATGTTGAGTTATGTTCCCTGTAAACCAACTTTGTTAAAAGTTTTTATTATGAACAAATATTGAATTTTGTCAAATGCTTTCTCTGCATTTATTGAAATGGTTATATTATTTTTTTATCCTTCATTATATTAGTGTAGTATATCATATTGATTTATTTGTGAATATTGAACCATCCTTGCATCCCTGGAATAAATCTCCCTTGATTGTGGTGAATGATCCTTTTAATGTATTGTTGAAATTGTTTTGCTAATATTTTATTGAGGATTTTTGCATCTATGTTCATCTGGGATATTGGCCTGTAATTTTGTGTGTATGTGCGTAATATCTCTGTCTGGTTTTGGTATCAGGGTAATGCTGGCCTCATAGAATGTATTTGGAAGTTTCCCCTTTTTTTTTATTTTTTGAATAGTTGAGGAGAATGAGTATTAACTCTTCTTTAAATGTCTGCTAGAATTTGCCTGTGAATCTATCTGGTCCTGGACTTTTGTTTATTTGTAGTTTTTTGATTACTGATTCAATTTCATTCCTAGTAATTGGTCTGTTCAGGTTTTCTATTTCTTCCTGATTCAGCTTTGGAAGATTTTTGTTTCTAAGAATTTATCCATTTTCTAGGTTGTCCAACTTGTTGGAATATAATTTTTAATAGCCATCTCTTATAATCCTTTATATTTCTGTGGTGTGTAATGTTGTTTTTATATTCCCTTATTCTTTTTAGTGTCTGCAGGATCTGCAGTGATATCCCTTCTTTCATTCTTTATATTGATAATTTCTGTTCCCTCTTCCTCTTTCTCTCCCTCTCTCTTAAATCAGTTTTATTGGGGGATGCCTGTGTAGCTCAGTCAGTTAAGCACCTGCCTTCAGCTCAGGTCATGATCCCAGGGTTCTGGGATCGAGTTCCATATCATGTTCCCTGCTCAGCTGGGGGCCTGCTTCCCCTTCTGCCTGCCATTCCCCCTGCTCGTTCTTTCTCCCTCTCTCTGTCTCTTCCTGTCAAATAAATAAATAAAATCTTTTAAAAAATTATTTATACTGATTTTGTATAATCTTTTCATGCACATGAATTTAATTTTTGTGCATTTATTCAGGTATGTAAGCATCTGATACCTGTACTCAAAAGAGGTACTCAATAAATATTGTTTATTTTAGTTTCCTTTGTTATGTGAGGTAGAAAAGTCTCTGGGGGATTTGTAATGGCTAACAAATCCCTTTTCATAAAAAGTTATTTTACAAATATTTTGTTAAAATATAATGAAATACTCTAAGCATTGTATAACCCAACGTACTAGTCTTATCAAATCTATTTCAGTGAACACAAGCTCATAATATTTGCGGTAATAATAATAATTCTAAGTTAACTGATGAAATTATCCATATATGTTCATTATTGGAGGAAAAAATAAAACCATTGTCATTTCATAACATGTCATAATCTTCCTGGCTTAATGAGAAAGAACATGTTCCAGAGCCAGAATGCCTCAGTGTGTAGTGAAACTGTGTGGATTGAAAGAACAGTGCCCTGGGGTCTCCTATAGTTGGGAAGAGAGTATATGTTGTGGAATAACTTAAGAGGATATATTAAGGATAACCACAAAGGAGAGAAGCAAAGCTAGGAATGTTGACATCGCCGAGAATGCCAAAACCGGGAAGGCAAGGCTGGTGAGACTGATGACATACCCTTTGGCTTTAGCGCTGGTATGATCTTTATCATGTAACTTCCAAATCCATGTCTTCAGCCTTAACCTCTCTCCAGAGCACTGGACCGAGATGCCCCACCCCTTACTGGACCATCTGAAGCTGCCCAGAACTCAATCTATCCAAAAATGGAAATATTCATTACTTGAGCAGTTTCTCATCAGACCCCACTGTATGTCTGGCACAGTGAACACAAGAGGCATGGTCCCTGCCTACAGTTCATCATCTTTCTCCATCGGCTTCCTTCCTGGGTTCCTTCCTAGTCCCACCTGGAAAGCTGTGTTCCTGTCCCATCCACTCCTCCTGCTCTTCTGTCAGTCGGCTGAGCCCATCTCCCAGGTTTGCCTCCCTACCTATAGTCCCCTTTGTGTCCCTTCTCACACTGCCCTGGTTCAGTGGCTTCCTAATAGATTTTTTTTTTTAATTATTTTAAAAAACTGTGATAAAGTTACTTAACATGAGATCTACCTCCTTTTTTTTTTTTTTTTTAAAGATTTTATTTATTTATTTGACAGAGAGAGACCAGCAAGAGAGGGAACACAAGCAGGGGGAGTGGGAGAGGGAGAAGCAGGCTCCCCGCAGAGCAGGGAGCCTGATGGGGGGCTGGATCCCAGGACCCTGGGATCATGACCTGAGCCGAAGGCAGACGCTTAACGACTGAGCCACCCAGGTGCCCCTTGGGCATTTATTTTTAAACATCAATCGACTATTTGAAATCTAATTTGTATTTTTAGTTAGAAATCTATTGTTTTTGTTTGTTTGTTTTTTCCTTTTACTTTTCTCCCCATCCGTGTTTCCATTCACACACCTTTGCTCTTTGTTTAGAAACAAGGTTCTGCCTGGAATCCTTTCAGGCCCAGTGTCTCAGAGTAATAGCCTCTGTCTTCAACCGGGAGTCTGGTTGAGTCCTTGCAACTGTGTCATAAGTTTTGCCACAGGGCCCCCCTCACCATTTGGTTTCAGAAGTCTATTGTTTTTATTTCATGTAAATTTACTCCTGAATCATATTCTGTATACCATGATATTGTTATCCATTCTCCTCTGGGTAGACATATTGATTGCTTTCTTTCTTTCATTTTTTTTTTCTTCTCTTCTTTTTTTGGGGGGGGTACAGCTACACCAAATGTGGAAGTAATCTCACAATGTAATGTTGAATGAAAGAAAGCAAGTCCTAGAATTATACGTATAATAACACACTATTTAAATAAAATTCAAATACAAATCTGCATACATGCATAGTAAAACTATATATTAAAAAGACTAATGAATGATGAAGACAAAATTCAGGATAGTGGTATTTTCTTGGGGAGGGAAGAGGATGTGACTGGGGAGGGGTATGGAGGAGCATCATTGTTTGGTAATGTATTTCTTAAACTGGCTAATGGGTCCATGGGTGTTCATTTTATTTTTTATGCCTTACATATACACATTATATGTACATGAGTGTATATATATTTATAAGTTTGAAATATTTTATAATAAAAAAGGAAAAAACTTATTTTCTCTTGTAAGTCATATGCTCAATGTCAAAATTATGGATTTTGGTGCTGAGAAGTCAAATAACCCTTTGACAAACTAGATTTTTAACCCTTTGACAAACTAGATTCTTAATTGGCTGTTGGCATCCAGTAGATACTAAAAGAAGGATGGTATAACTCAGACTGGCAAACAACATCCCACAGACCAAATCCGGTTTGCTGCCTGTTTTTCTATGGCCCATGAGCTAAGAACGCTTTTACATTTTAAAGTTCTTTTTATTTTATTTATTTCATTTTATTTTTTGTTTTTATTTATTTATTTAATTTAAATTCTAGTCAGTTGACATACAGTGCAATATTGGTTTAAGGAATAGAGTTCAGTGGTTCATCATTCACAGCACCCAGTGCTCATCATAAGTGCCTTCCTTAATACCCATCATCATCTATCCCATTCCCCACCCACCTCCCTCTGTCAACCCTGTTTGTTCTCTATAATTAAAAGTCTCTCATGATTTATTTCCCCCTCTCTCCCCCTCCTATATGTTTATGTTTTGTTTCTTAAATTCCACATATGAATGAAATCACATGGTATTTGTCTTTCTCTGATTGACTTATCTCGCTTAGCATAATACACTATTTCTCCATCCACGTTGTTGCAAGTGGCAAGATTTCATTCTTTTTGATGGCTGAGTAGTATTCCATTGTATATACTTACCACATCTTTATCCATTCATTAGTCGATGGACATTTGGGCTCTTTCCATAGTTTGGCTATTGTTGATAATGCTGCTATAAACATCGGGGGGCATGTCCTCCTTTGAATGTGTATTTTTGTATCCTTTGGGTAAATACCTAGTAGAGCAATTGCTGGATCATGGGGTAGTTCTATTTTTAGCTTTCTGAGGAACTGCCATACTGTTCTCCATAGTGGCTGCACCAGTTTGCATTCCCACCGACAGTGCAAGCGTGTTCCCCTTCCTCCACATCCTTGCCAACACCTGTTGTCTCCTGTGTTGTTAATTTTAGCCATTCTGATAGGTGTCAGGTGGTAACTCATCATGATTTTGATTTGTATTTCCCTGATGATGAGTGATGGTGAGCATCTTTTCATGTGTCTATTAGCCATCTGGATGTCTTCTCTGGAAAAATGTCTATTCATGTCCTCTGCCCATTTCTTAACTGGATAATTTGTTTTTTGGGTGTTGTGTTTAGTAGTTCTGTATAGATTTTGGATACTAACCTAAAGTTCTTTGTAAATGAAATTTTCATTTTAAATGAAAAAAATCCAAAGAAGAATAATATTTCATGACACCTGAAAATTTTATGATATACAAATTTCAGTGTCCGTGAATAGAGTTTTACTGGAACACAGATGTGTTCATTCATTTACATATTGTCCATGGCTGCCTTCACACTACTATGGCAGGGTCGAGTAGTTGCCACAGAGATGCTATGGCTTTCAAAAACTAAACTCTTTACTACCTAGACTACAGAAAAATTTTGCTGGCTCCTGGTGTAATGGAAAGGAAACTGGTATTAGGTAAAATTACTTGGCTCTAAATTTTCAGAATCAGGGAAACCTCCCTTTGAATCTTTGCTCAGCTCCTTATTAAATGGTGCTCTCTGATCTTCAATAGAACTTCTTTAAAAGGATAGTCAATCTGAAAATGCCTAGCAAACCACTGGCACACATTAAAGACTTAATTGTTTCTTTCCTTTTGAGATCAAAATCTGCCTTATATCAGCCCAAAGGATCTGAGTAAGACTTTTCTTGATTCTTTGCAAGTTTTTATTAGTCATATTTGGATAATTTGCATCTATGGACTGAGCTTAGAAAAATCACTTCATATTTTGAGCCTTACTTTCCCCATCTGCAAGGTAAGAACATAATAACTATCCCCCAAGGTTATGCTGAGGATTAACAAAAACAATGCTTGTTAACTGTTACTGGTTCAGGTCCTTTGCTCACAATCTGATTATTTCTGTGGTGCCTTTCTCCAGAGAACATGTTATTCATTTGAAATCCAGCCTTTTGTTTTTTGTTTTTTTAAGGGCAGCAAGGGAGCTGATCTAGAGATCTAGAGGTCAAGCTGATGTAGAGCTTTGCCACTAACTTAGGGAGATTCTGGGCACAACACTTAACTACTCTGTGCCCTATTTTTTTTTTCGTAGTTGAAGAAGGGTCAGATAGCTGCCTAGAAGGGTCAGATAGCTCAGGACTTAGGTGTTAAAGGTATCACTCACTATTCCATCAAAACAAAGATTGAATTAAGGAGTACACTATAGCCAGATTTTTTGGGGAGTACCTGTTTTAAAACTATGGACATTAACTATCATCAAACATGTCCTAAAATAATCACCATTTTCAGAGACCCCCACTACATTGCATGCTTTCATTATTCTTTTTTTAAATTTAAATTCAATTAATTAACATGATGTATTATTTGTTTCAGGGGTGCTTTCATTATTCTTAAAACTAACATACATTGACTTAGAGGTTCATGGACCACACTTTGCCCTCCAAGATGGTAAATTCTTTTCTGGGTCTGTTCAGGGGCACAGCCTGCATTCCGTGCATTCTCACTGCACCCTCTGGCATATCAGATATTTGGATGGGGAGATGGATGAACCACCATTCTGGACAGAGTGCAAATTTTTTTGCCTCAAGCAATTTTTTAATTTTTCACCTTTAGTGGATGAAATCAGATATGGGAGAATGCAAGGGGAGGTAGAGCGTATTACCTCTATGTAGTATGTGTGTAGAACCCTCAGTTCCAGCCCCGCTAGACCCTTCTTGGGGGTTAAACTTGACCACATGGACAAAGCCTCTGGAATTGGAGCTGGCAGGGGACTCCCATTACATTAAGGGTTAAGGAGCCTAAATAGAGTTATCCTTCATGTACTGTTTTCTTAGATTTACTTAACCCTGGACATTAATTTCTGCTCTGTAAAAATTTCTCATTAGTGTTGAAAATCATTTTCTATGACATGTCTGTGAATATGAAGTAATGGGTGAGTGAGGTTGGCCTGGACACTGAAGAGCTGCTTGCATGAATTCCTGGTTCTGGAGGGAGCCTTCTTTTAAAGGGAGAGTTTATTCATGCTTGATTCCCCAGTGTGATGTCATGCCTCTGCTCTGAGGAGGGCATGCTTGTCCTTTTTGTGGAATAATAGAATATAGATAAAGCTCTTTTTCTCCTTGTTGAACCATTTGTGCTGAACTAAAATACAAAGGAAAATCAGTGACCTTGAATTAGGCTTGTTTGCTGTGTTCTTGGCTTTCAAAGACCCTTTCTTCATTTTCTGTTTAACATTTTTGCTATACAAACTATTGTAAGGAATCTAATATGCAATTTTTCAAAACCAATATCACAAACGTGGTTATTTTTAATTTTATACCTAATTTATTTAGAAAAGCATGAGGCCCTGTGAATTAAAATGTTATGCCAGTATGGCACTTGTAAAATTGGATTTTAATCTTCTGGATAATTTTAAATAAACATTTTGGGGAGCTATTCATGTTGAGTACAAATTGCATTTTTCATGATCTTTCTTCTCTGCAGAGTTTATGACAGGAATTATATGCATGCAGAGTGCCTATATCATTTAATGTGTTCTTTCACCTGTCTTCCTCTTATTCAGACATTCGGAGCTATGCGTGTTGACTTATTTACTCATTCAGCAAGTATTTATAAAACATCCTTTAGGTGCAGGCACTGTGCTGATCCAGTGTCACTGATGAGAAAACAGACTAAAATCCCTGCCCTCCTGTAGTTAACATTCTTTAAAAATACTGATAGAATTATAACGAGTGATCCTAAGAAGAGAAAGAATGAGAAAAAGATCATCATTTCAGTTTTTATTTTCCACATCTAAAAATCAAAATAAGTTACTTATCTCACATGTTTTAGGTTTTATACTTAGTTCACTTGGTAAAAAATAATTTTAGTTGTCATGCTAAAAACCTTGAAACTTAGAGCTTCTATTTGTTGAGTCCCAGACCTTGTGCTAAATGTTTACATTTACCCCATTTAGCAGATAAAAAACTTGAGGCCCAGAGATATTACTTAACTTTTGACATTCCTGTAGTCAGTAAATGCTAGAGTTGAGATTCAAACCAAATGCAGGTCTATAGGAGTTCTTATCCATCACTCACACTTCCTCCATCCAGGATCACAGATCAGGAGCAGAAATCAATGAAATCATGACATATACTCAGAACAAGATCTCAGATGATCGCCAAATCTAGAAATCACAGACTGTACAAAAACAATGATCTAGATACAAGTTGGGCATCAGTTAAAGATACAAAAATAAAATGTGATTCACCTAAGTCTGTATTTGAGTGTTTCCTGTGCAAGGTGCAGTGGTCCACAATGTGTGTGTGGATGAGAACATGTAAGGCTACGTGGATGAGGGTAGGTGGATGAGTGTGTGAGTGTGTGTAAGTGTATGCGCATTTGTGTGCTTGTGTATGTGTGGTAGATGGTGGCATTGTGAAATAATAAATCAGGCTATCTTTGTATGGTTCACAACATGAGATGCATGTTTAAAACAGGCCTAATCATGATTCTAGATAGACTGTAGTAAGTGCAGTGAAGGATTCTAAACACTAGCAAGGAGCCTAAATCAGAGCAGTAGTAGTGAGATTGTAGAAGAAGGGACAGACTTCATATTTTTAGAAATGTGCAAGATCAGATAACCTGAACAACTCTCCCACTGAGAATAATTTAAAATGCTGAATAAAATATTTAAAATATAATTTAAAATTTATTTCTAAATAAACTGGTAAGTCAAGGAATGCTTAGAGGCCAAAGATGAAGTGAAGGTTGAGACCCAGAGAAATCAGTCAGTATTCAAGATGGTCTTTGCTATGGCACATGTGCTAACCTCTGGTGTTCTTGAGCTTTCATTTGGATGACCTCATGGGATGTTGGTGACAGGAAAAAATGGTCTAACGGTAGATGCTGGTATAACGAGAACCCCAAAGACCTGGACCTACATTGTAACAGTAAACTAGAGACAAAACAAAACAAAGCAATTCCCTTGCATAAGATATTAGTGAGGAAGAGGGAAATAAAATCTCCTTTTTGAAAATTTATGATCACATGATAGCTCTCATATAGGCTTGAAACACAAATTCACACTGCTTGTGTGATCTGACAAAACCTCACACAATGATCCTTGCACTCTGGTGTCCCCACGTGCCCACAGAAGCAAGTACAAGTCCTCTAGAGGAATATACTTTTTCCCTGAGTCTCAAAGAATTCCCACAGATAAAAGTCCAAGAAGCATGAAGCTTCAGTAAAATAAAATAAATAAATAAATAAATAAATAAATAAATAAATAAATAAATCTATCTACCTATCTATCTATCTATCTATCTATCTATCTATCTATCTAAAGAAAATAAGGCATCATTGGTGGAGACAGGAAAATGTAGGGAACAGAATCAGGTCCATGAGGACTTTAGATATTAAAAATGAGTATGATTAATATGTTTAAAGAAACAAAATATGGGATTAAAATACAGATTAGGAGCAAGACACTATTTAAAATAACTAAGATTTGAAAAAGAACCAATTAGAGCTTTGAAATGAACAGAATTGAAAAAAAGAAGGTATATCTGAATAAATGGTCTAAGAGAGGTTTAGAAATGTGGAGAATAGAGTGAGGAGTCATATTAGAATTATGTATCTGGTGAGACTGTATTTCAAGAATAGGGACAAAACAAAGAAATTTTCAGGTAAAACAAGAATTTTTTTCAGACCTCCACTAAAGAAATGTAAGGGATATACTTAAGTTGGAAAGAATGATCAGAGATTGAAATGTCTGAGAGGCAAGAGACATGAGAGCAAAGTAATTGGTAAATGTACACTTAACTAAATAAATATTGACTGCATGAAATAATAATAATAATGTCTAACTTGTATGTTAAAGGAACAACTAAAATAATGGTAGAATTAGAATGTGAGTCAGGACAGATAGGAATTAAAAAGTGTTCTCAAGTTCTTACATGGTTAAAAAAGAAGGTACAGATAACTCTTAACTTTAGATTTTTGTAAGAATGCATGTTAACATTTCTAGATTAATCCATAATAAAACAATAGAAGACATAAGTTTCAAAGAATGGAAAAAAAGAATGAAAAAAAAAGAAATTAAAAAAGATTAAAAAGGGAAAAAAAATGTGCTCTCTGTGTCAAATAAAAATAAATAAAATCTTTAAAAAAAAAGATTAAAAAGGGAAGAAAAACTAGAAAACAAAAAACAGGATGAATAATGCATAAAATTAGTGGCAGAAATACATCCAAATATCTCAGTGATTATATGAAGTACAAATAAACTGTATTCTCCAGTTAATAGATACAGATTTTCACTTGGGATTAAAAATATCCAGCTATATCCTTTATAAGAGATAGCCCTAAAGGTTAAGAATGCAGAAAGGTGGATGGTAAAAAGATAGGAAAGATATACCAGGCAAATTCTAGCCAAAAGGAAGCTTATATAGCTCAATTACTGTCTTTTAAAATAGAATTTAAAGCATAATCAAATAATAGGGATAAAGAAAGTAACTACATGATAATAAAGTGGTTTACCAGGAAAATAACAAGTCCTAAGTTTGTATGTACCTAATAACATAGCCTAAAAAATAAAAAGCAAAACTCAACAGACCCACTTGGAGAAATTGATCCATTCACATTCAGTGGGAGATACTGGTACTCTTTTCTGTGGTTGATAGATAAAGCAGTCAAAAAAAGCAGCAAAAAAAGGGACATCCCAAAAGACATTTCTGAGGTTGGCTCTCAGGCTTTTGAGAACCCAGTCATCAGAAATGTACTCCTCCTCCCTTCTCTTTTGGCATAGCAGAGTCCAAGTTATAACCAGTTTTTGCCCCTAGAACCTGGAGGTCTGATAGTACTCTTTGGCCCCTGGTCTACTAAGGGCACAGGTGCTAGACACTTGCTCAGCAGTTTCTTATGGAAATCACCTCTTCTTTATACCAATTCATACCCACATGAAAGAGCCAGTTTGCTCATTCTGGCCTCCTCTCCCTGGGCCTCTGGGATCACATATTCTTGCTTTACCATAAGACGCAGGTGACTCAAAGATAGATGATCCTGCACCCCATTTTGATTTTTCCAGATTGCCCACATTGCATTGAAGATCTGCAGTGATGAAAGATAATGGTAGTGGGAGGGGGCATTGCTCTGTAACCATCTCTACTCACTAGAAACAGATATTCTTGCACATATAGATCTTAAAAAGATTTTAATTAGTCATTATGCCAAGTTCAGTGTTAGCTCTACAATGATAGAATCCCAGCGGTTCAGAATTGAGAGTGGTGGTCAAGAGTCAAGCAAAGACATCTAGTTCTGGCAATCATGTGGGACTGAGGTGACAGATGCATACATTCCCACCCTTCCGGGCCCTCTCCAAACACATAGAAATGCTGGAAAAAATATAACACCCCAACGTAAAGACAAAGGAAAATTTGAAAGGGAAGAAAAGAGGGGAAGGAAGAGGAATAAAATAAAAACAAAGGGAGGTGCTGTCAACCAAAGGCAAAATAAAAACCAAGGCTCTAAGTGCAAGAGTTGCTGTAGTGTGGTAGTCCTAGTTCCCAGATGCTCAGGGCGTGGTCTTGGAAGTAATAGTTCCATAAATATAAATTCTGATGACAGTCAACTAAGTCAATTAGATATGCAAATCTGGCCTTTATTAGGAGAGAGTGGGGCTTCAGCTCAACCTAATGCTTAGCCTTGGAATAGACTTGAGGGTTTGGAGGTTGAGAGTGGCAATAAGATTTAGGGCTCTTTTCTAGCTTTATTTTTGCCTCATACCTTCATCAAGCCACCCCATACCCTCTTCCAGCAGCTCCACGTCCCCAGTTATGACTTGGGTTTAAACATTTACCTTAGACGCCAACTGGTACAAAGGTGCCATTGTCAATGCGTTGGAGAATACCTTGCATTTTGATCCAGCTGGTTAGGGAATTAGTAAGTCAAAGGTTAATTCTGCATGGCCAAAGAACCAAAAAAACTTTAAAATAGTCATTTTAGGGCGCCTGGGTGGCTCAGTTGGTTAAGCGTCTGCCTTCAGGTCAGGTCATGATCACAGGGTGCTGGGATCGAGCCCCATGTCAGGCTTTCTGCTCAGCAGGGAGCCTGCTTCTCCCTCTCCCTCTGCCTGCCACTCCCCCGGCTTGTGCTCTCTCACTCTCTGTCAAATAAATGAATAAATAACCTTTTAAAAAATAAAATAGTCATTTTATGGCACTCTCACAGAGCTGTGCAACTCTGTAATTTTAAAAAGTCAAACCTGGCTGCTTTTCCATTTAGATGACCATCCACATGGAGGAAGTACTTCCAGGGTTCTCCTCATCCTGGAGTATTATAATCTCATAGGTGTGAAATACAGCTGGTTACCTCTCCCTGAGGTTCTGACTCTCCAGTCACAAATGGAGCACCATCTGAAAGGTTTGACGTAGAACATTTTGAGGAAACGGAAATGATGAAATCATTTATAATCAGCAGTGGAACAAGAGGCCATTTAATACAGCCTTGAAATCTTGTGGCTCAGCTGGCATGGTGTTAACACAGTTGTGAGGCTTGCCTTCCACCCTCCAGATCCCTTGAGAATGTAAACAGCAAATAAGGCTTACCCTGAAAATAACTGCATGCTGTTTTACAATAGAAGTAGAATATTCCAAGAGCAGAACAGATAGAGGTAGTAACATTTTGCCATCTGGCAAAGCCACTAGACCAGATGGATTCACTAATGACTTCTCTAAAGTATTTAATCAGACCTTACTGAAACACATGACTGGCATATTTAATTATCCGAAATTAACAGGACTTCTGCCAAATACAGCCCTCAGTGCTTGAGTCATGCTCCTTGCTTGAAGAGGAAAAAACAAGATGAATAGCTCCAGAAAGCTGGGTTTCATGTAGACCCCTTTCATTAGTGAACCTTCTCATTACCAAATTGTTGTGTTACAGCCTTAAGGCAGTATTTCTCCTTTTTCAAAGAATGAATTGTAAGACAAGCCATGCTGATCAAATTCATTTTATCAGTAACAATTGTACTTGATGAGAACATCTGGGGGTTGATAAATCTGATATAGTCATCAGATATCCCTTCCTACTTCCTGCCTGTGGAAGACTTTCTAAACCACCAGATACATTCTTTCTTGCATAAGTGAGTCAGTTTTTATTTCTCTGTAACTGGTTTTTTGTTTTTATTTGCTTTAATTTTTATATTTATATCAAAGCAAGATAGATACACAAATCAAAGATTACTAAAGGCTTTATATAATTAAAAACTGTCCCTGCCCCACCCTTCCCCATTCCCAATCTACTTTCCAAAGGAACACTTTTGAGTCTTAGGACTGTTTTGTTTTTGTTTTTGTTTTGTTCCTGGTGGTTACCTCCATATCTCAAACCAGTATGATTAATTGCTATTTTGTGATTAATCCGTTTTAGAATCCAACCCATGATTGACTTCCTTCCAAGATACTTGAGGATGTAGTTTACATACACCGTTCTTGCTTTCCTTTCCTTCTCTTCCCCGAAGGGTTATTTCATTATTTTTAATTCCCTTATCATTTACCTTTGTAACTTTAAGTTATATTTTTATGCCTTTATTTTTGGAGTCATCAACTTTGGATAGTATCTCTTGGCTCCCACCTTTGTATGGTGAAGATATTGACATGAATATTCCACTGAATACTCTAGGATTCTTTCATTCAATATAATGTTTTTGAGTCATCCATGTTGATGTGTGTGTCAGTAGTTCATTCCTTTTTATTCCTGAGAACAATTCCATTGTATGAATATATAATAATTTCTTTATCCATGCACCCATTGATCGCCATTTGCATTATTTTCAGTTTTTTGTTATTATAAATAAAGCTGCTGTGAACATTTGTATATAAGTCTTTGTTTAGACGTATCTTTTCTCTTGGGTAAATAACTAGGAATGGAATTGCTAGATCATATAGTAAGTATATGTTTAACTTTATAAGAAACTGCCAAATACTTTCCAAAGTGATTTATCATTTTACATTCCCATCAGCAAGGTATGTACATTCCAATTGCTCTACATCCTATGCAACACCTGGAATGTCAGTCTTTTTAATTATAGTTGTCTTTGACAATGTTCAAGTCTTTTGGCCATATCTTAAATTTGGTTGTCCTCTTACTATATTGAATTGTAAGCATTCTTTATGTATTGAGGGCAAAAGTCCTTTGTGAATTTTCTTTACCAGCCCATGGCTTGCCTTTTCCTTTTCCTAATGGTGTCTTTCCAAGAGCAGAAGTTTTAATTTTGAAGTTATCTTTTTTTCTTTTATAGCTCATGTTTTTTGTTTCTTCTCTAAGAAACATTGCCTTTCAAAGGTCACAAAGGTTTGGTTATGTGTTTTTTTTCCTATCAGTTGTATACTTTTAGCTCTTACACTGAGATCTCTGGTCATTTGAGATGATTTTTGTGGATGATGAGAGGTAAATGTTTTTTTTCTGTATGGATGTCTAATTGTTCCAGCACTATTTGTTGAAAAAACTATCCTTCCCCCTTTGAGTTACCTTAACACCTTTGTTGGAAATCAATTGACCATAGAAGTGTGGGTCTATTTCTAGACTCAATTCTGTTCCATCAATCTATATGTCTATCCTTATACCAATACTATACTGTCTTAAATCTGACACTTTTCTGTAAAGCCTTTACACAGAACTTCCCCTTCTATTAACATTTTTACTCAGATTTATTGATTTCAGTAGTTGAGTCCATATTCTCTCACTGTCAATCATGACTGGATTAGATTTCCAAAGCCTGTTCTTGCCTAGGATATTTCCTCCTCAGGATAACTTCCTTAGATAACCAATCTTGTCCATTTCATGTGGTTCTTAACAGTTTAATTCTCAGAGGGTAGTCTTATTTTTAAATTTTGAAGGTTAGTTTGCAATAACTCTATGGAGATGAGTTTCCTTGGCCTAGAATGTCAATACTCAGGGGTGAAGGATGGGTTTCATATATGTTTGTTTTGAGCAGATTCTATCTGTGGCAGTTAATTAATAATAACAAGACCTATAAAATGCTCACTAGGTTTTAAGCACTACTGTTTTAGTCACTGTCACTTAGAATTTATTAAATCCTCACAATTATACCTACCTTCTTTCAGGTAGGTACTATTATTATTCTTATTTTATGGAAGAGAAACTGGGGCACATAGAAGTTGAGTAATTTGCTGAAAATGATTTGTGAGAAACTATTTTGTGTCAGTAAGTAGAGGAGATATGCTTCAGTGATGTACTGATGATTGTTTAATAACCAGGTCTTCAAGAGAAAAAATGTATGCATATACCCTCAAAGGTTTGTCCTAAATTTTCCTGGTGTAAATGATGGGTGGCACACGATTTACAAATAATAAAAAAGCATAATGCTCTATTGTAAATTCCATACAGCCAATAGATTCTCATAGAATGCTTTCATTGATTTTTGTTGAACTCATGTATCTGTGGCCAAACTTTGGTTGCAGTTCAACTATGATCTGACAAAATCAGACGAGGAATGAATGCTTGATTACTCTCTGGTTCAGAAAAGAAGTCCCTCACATCATTGACAAATGAATGTAGTTCTGACATGAATGTTGGTATTTTCGATTATATTACTAAGACAAAAGTGAAACAACAAAGACATATATCAGAACTTTAATCATTTGCCAATGATGTGAGCAACTTCTCTGCTGAACTGGATGATATTTTTTGAATATTGGAAGAATATTTTCTCAATTTTTTGTGTTATTCACAATTTAACAGCTACAGACATGACATCTTTTTAAGTTTATTCTGCATTATTAACATTTTATCCTTCTATGTCTTAAGTGTAGACAACCAACAAAACAATAAATCAAGGCTTTATTTGTGGTATTTGTTGATTTCCATGACGTAAACACTCCTACAATGGCTGATTTCAAACCACTAATGTGACGGTATTGAAAACAGAGTTGAAAAGAGATGCGCAGTAGCACATCATTCTATAGTATTTCTACCACAGAGAGAGGAGAATGGTAAATAACCTCAAGATAATAGTCAAATGTATTTCAAATGTAAATCATTAGGAAGTAATGAGTTTTAGTATATATTTTTTTAGTTGTAAGTTTATATAATTTAATATTTGACAGTGGTTGTGTTTAACAGTTGATCTCAAAATTGCTAAGATTTAACAGCTCTTGCTGGTCAGTCTGAGCCGGCTTCCGCATGCCACTGCACGCTTTGATCCCAGGCAGCAAAACCACTATGCTCTTAACCACTTTTCGATGTGGTATTAAAGAATTACTAAAATATATTTCCATACCAATACAAGTATGGTGGTACTAAGCATGCAAGATGTATTACATTTCTTCATTTTTCTAAATCGCATTAATTCCCATTAAGTGTATCATTCATCCAGGTTGTTGAGAAGCCCAATTTGAGGGACCTTCATGCTCAACCATACAGGTACCCTCAAGCTCACACAGGTCAAGAACATGGCAATGGACCACTGGTGGTCTGTCCACGTTGCCATCCCTTCCATTCATCCTGCCCAGGCCCACCTGGAAGGCAGGGCCCTCCCCCTCTGTGGTATGAGATGAGATCACGGTCCCAGTGATGGCACTCTAGTGCTAAGGGCACCCTGGGGGACAAAGACTAGAGCACAGCCACCTCCATCGGTGGCCGCACTACCTCCAGTCTGCTGTGTTCAAATAAAGCCTTCCTTTGCCTTTTCTTCCTCTGGTGCACATCCACGGAGGCCGGCCACTCCCTCTCCAGCCCAGAAAGCAGCTGCCTCCCCACTGCTCTCAGACAGTTCAGTCCAATCACTCAGATGCACTTATGCCTCCAACATTGGGAAATTTCTTTTAGTGTTATTTGCAGGGTAGGCAGGGAGAAACTTTCATGCTTTCCTGGTGAGACGACTTTAAAAAGAGATAATACCATTAATTTATTACTGAGAGAATCACTGAAGTAGCCTGGGCATAAAATGACATGAGGCTTTAAAAAGTAAAATCGGGGGAGGGGGTGCTGGGTGGCTCTGTTGGTTGGGCATCGGACTCTTGATTTTTCAGATCGTGATCTTGGGGTCCCGTGTCGGGCTCTGTGCTTGGCAGGGAGTCTGCTTGAGGATTCTCTCTCTCCCTCTGCCCCTCGCCCCTCAAATACATACATGAATCTTAAAAAAAAGTGAAGTCAGGGCCTCCTGGCTGGCTCAGTCGATACAGTGTGCAACTCTTGATTTGGGTTCGTGGCTTCAAGCCCCACACGTTGGGTATAGAGAATACTTAAAAATAAAATCTTGGGAAAAAAAAAAAGTAAAGTCAGAATCATGAGCATTTTTTAAATGCTGCACTTGGAACAGGTACTCAAATATAATTTTTTGCCTTCAGGAATCAAGAATGATTAGTGTTGATTAGTGTTTTCTGTTTAACCTTTATAAGCAAGGCTCCCTCTTTCCACAACCCTATTAATTCTCATCTCCTCACACAACATAATTGGAAATCATCCTGATTTCATTTGACATCAGAAAGACATGCTTTTGCCCTCCTGGCATGCTGGAGAAACAAATCAATTCCTTCTCCCAGATAGGGTGATGAAAGTCCTTCTCTGCAGTGCTTTCTATTGCTATGGTAACAGAAGATGGGGTTTCCCAAGGGAACCAGATTTTTATATACACAGAGAAAAGCAGTTCTTTAAAAGCTTGATCCCCTTTTTGTTGCTGCGTGTATAATACTATCAATGCAATAAACTGAATACCAAAGGAAAAATAGAATAACACCGACCCTTTTCATACAGGTGTGGACTGAGACCTCGATTGTATCGAGACCTTCGGAGAAAGGGAGTCAATTTTTAAAGTTTTAATATTGTGGCATTGCTTTTATAACTATAGTGATTTGCAAGATTTGCAAAGGGCAAGTTTTCGTAGAAGAATATAGAAGAGACTTGATTTATGGATTCCCAAATGGCAGATAGACTTCCAATATAAGTAAGTAGTATCAACACTTCCAGTCTCAGAAAGACTTAACAACACTGTGATATGGTGAAGAAGATGATGGGAAACCCAGAGTAGAACAGATACATTGTGTAATGGTGGTGCTTTCCACTTCTGTCATTTTCTCCCTGGGAAGTACATAATAGTTGGCCATTTCATAGATGAAATCTTATCAGAAGGAATTCAGGAGGGATGATTCTTTCCATGACAGCCCCTTAATTGGATAAGGGGACCTAACTTCCTTTAATCTGTTGGCTCATCTAAAGGCATTACTGTAGGTTTTAGCTTTTTAGGCTCAGGGCACCTCTGTGGAAGGAGCGAAGAACAGTTTTGCAGTATGCAGCAGGGGGTGGATTTGGTTTTATGTGAGGAAAATACATACATATATACACATCTGTCATTTGAGTGCTTCTGAACTAAAATTCCAAAGATGTTTTGGGATTAGACAAAAGCAGATCTTGCTTAAAATGACTTTTCTGGAAATTCTGG
Source organism: Halichoerus grypus (assembly GCF_964656455.1). NCBI lineage: Eukaryota > Metazoa > Chordata > Mammalia > Carnivora > Phocidae > Halichoerus > Halichoerus grypus. The sequence goes on along the minus strand of NC_135721.1, from coordinate 64,642,069 downwards.
AGTTCCTAAATGCAGAGGTGTGGGAAGAAGGGAAGCTGATGGTAGCTTCCAACCTGCGTCTTATAGAAGTGCTTCTGCAACTGTCCCATTACGGACACATTATATATATATAATGCTCTTGCAAATCCAGAGATTAAAGTTTGTTGGTTGTCCCTCTGGTCTCTGATGAGGTTTAAAGAGTGCTGTTGAAATGATATGACAAATTTAAAATAAAAGTAAGGTGCCACTTGACTGTGCTCTAAAAGATACACAGATACCATCATCGGGGGGAAGAAGTGACATTTCTGGGGAGCCGATGAGAAGGTAACAAATGGCAAAATGAATAAAGGTTGTTCTCTCTATTCTTGACATGGACATGGATAAATAGGAACATTATGAGTCATTTTCAGCAATCAATTTGCATGCAAGCCAGAGAGGTGAGGTCAGAGAGTCTTGGCTTAACAAAAGGAGAAAAAAGATAACTGATAATATATTCAAACGGCAAAGTTGGAACCTGGATCAGTGGGTATCATGCGCTGGGAATAGATGATGTAAAGAACAGCATAAAAGGACTTCTGACAAAAAATTAAAAAACAAAAATTTCCAATGTGAACTTTTTAATGAATGTGATAAATTTATGGGCCTTGATATGAAGGAAAAGAATAACCAGAGTAAAAATACTTGAAATCCATAATGGGATGTTTATGGGTCATACCACTAATTGAGTAATTTAGACTGGTAAGTTATTTTGAAGGCCTCTTTTTTTTTTTTAAGATTTTCTTTATTTGACAGAGAGATACATAGCAAGAGGGGAACACAAGCAGGGGGAGTGGGAGAGGGAGAAGCAGGCTTCCCACTGAGCAGGGAGCCCAAGGCGGGGCTCGATCCCAGGATCATGACCCGAGCCGAAGGCAGACGCTACCCAGGCGCCCCCTCTTTTAAGAATTCTTGAAAGCTGTCTATGTCATCCCCCCACCCCATTCAAGGAAGCAAGAAAGTTTGGGAATCCTCAAATTATGGTAAGAACAACTGCCTGGAAGAGTGAATTTTTTAAAATTCCGGGTACTTCAGGACCCCAGGAGTCTACCAAATATCTCAAACATTTTTTTTTTAATTTTTATTTATTTGACAGAGAGAGAGATAGCGAGAGAGGGAACACAAGCAGGGGGAGTGGGAGAGGGAGAAGCAGGCTTCCTGCTGAGCAGGGAGCCTGATGCAGGGCTTGATCCCAGGACCGGGATCATGACCTGAGCCAAAGGCAGACACCTAATGACTGAGCCACCCAGCCGCCCCTCTCAAACATTTTTTTAAAGATTTTATCTATTTATTTATTTATTTGAGAGAGAAAGAGAATTGAGGTGAGGGGCAGAGGGAGAGGGAAAAGCAGACTCCCCCCCTGAGCAGGGAGCCCAATGTGGGGCTCCATCCCAGGACCCCAGGATCACGACCTGAGCCAAAAGCAGACGCTAAACCAACTGAGCCACCCGGGTGCCCCTATCCAAGCATTTTTAAACAGAAGCTGTGATCCAGCAAAAGTTTCATTTATGTCTCTTGATAGTGTCTCTGACCATCTAAGAGGAAAACACTCATTCTTTATTTTCCAGTTCCTGTGTAGAACCTATTGCCCACCTCAGTGTGGAGAGGCAATATGGCAGCCATGATTGTTGGCATTGTTTGCTCCCTCTTCAGCAAGCACTTTATTCCTTACTCTACCATATGATGTTCCCGGAACTGTGCGTAGAGTGATGGAAACAGCGCCCTCCCTCATGGATCATACTGTCCAGTCAGATCCTCTTCTTGATAGCCCTTAGGACTCCAGGCGTGGTACTAACCTGAGGAATCTCCTTGGTTTCCTCACTAAAAATTGGGTTAGGCCATCTTTTCCCAGGATCAGGCCGTGTAGGCTTTAAACTCGAATGCTGCAAGTTCTGTGAGTTTAAAAGTTGCTCAGGCAAATAACTTCAGGCAACTTTGACATGCTCAGGCTTTTCCTTAGCCTTCAGCATCCAAAACCTTTTTCTCTCTTTCCCTTAAGTATCTCTTGAGTCCTTTTTTCCATCTGCCCTACCCCTCCTTACCTCACTATCTGTCACGTGTTCCCTTATTGGCCTCCTTGCCTCTTCTCCTAACACTTCTCCCCCATCTGCCCTTCCCACTGCCTAGCTGCTGCTGGAGTTACCTTACTAAAATATGCAACTGTTCATGCCATGTCCTCTAATAATTGGCAGTGGTGCCTTAGCTTCCTGGCCTGCTTAAAAGGGCTTACAAGGCCGCCCTGGCCTACCTGACCCATTTCATTTTCTGCTACTCTCTGCAAGACTAAATTTGAGTATGGTCTTTGTACATGGATGCCCTTTGCACCTTTTATATGTGTTATCTTTTTCTGGTACTCCGTATAAAGATTCCCGAGGATATATTTTCTAGCAAGCACTTGTTAGAATGGCGACTCAGATCCTGGGCACGCAGGCGTTTCTTATCCCAGAGCTCCCAGGTGTTTCTTATCCCAGGACTCCTCCGCCGGCCCTTGGAACTCCCGAGATCCGTGGGACGGGGCTCCCTCCGCGGAGAGTGGTGGCTGAGGCAGCACCTGGGGCCGGTCCCGCACTGTGAAACACCTCCGACACACAGTGCCTCCCAGCCATCCCCTCCCTGCCCCTGCATCTGGCCCTGCACTCACTCCCCCACACATCAGAAGCCACGGAGCGCACCTGCCCCTTGTTTGCCTTCCTGGGAAACCTCGCACTGCCCCCACCCCGCCCAGGCGCCGCCCAGGCTCGTGGGCATCATTTGCTGGTGGAGGGGGCTGGGGTGAAGAGGCCAGCTGACCCGTCCCAGGGCGCTGGCAGTGGGGCTGTGTCAGAGAGGAAGAGCAAAGCTCTGAGGTTGTTCTTCGGGGGAGAGGCTTGAGGAACCGGCAGCAGGGATCTCCTGGGACAATTCTAGACAACTCGCTGTTGCTAGGAGAAACAGCTGGCCCTGAGGATGTGCAATGACTTTGCATTCCGGTTGCTGCGGCCTTGGACCTTTGCAGGTGTGGGATTGGGCCCCAGGGGCCGCTGCAGAAGACAGGCACTGTCAGAGTCCTTCTTCCTCCTACAAGCTCGTAGACTTGCGGCTGGGGCTGTGTGCATTTCACTCCCCGGTCCTGGCCTCAGGCGCCCCGGCATAGCCTCTGAGCCAGAGCCCGCCCCAATGCCTGGCCTGACCTCTGGGACGAAGTGCCCCACACTATGACTCTGAGTGCAGGGGGAAGGGACACAAGACATCACGGAGGATTGGGGTTTGCTTGGCAGGTGAGATGAGTCAAACTTCTTAGGAGTCCCGCGTGAGGGGCCTCTGGCACCTGGGGCGCCCAGGTTTTCCTCATCCGCGTACTCCCCACCGCCCCCGCAGAACTCTCAGAGATCCCCTTAGATGACGCTGCTTCTGACAAGAGGTGTTGTGGCAGCAGGCCCTGGGGCCTGATTGGCGGGCCCCTGACGCTCAGTCTCTCCCAGCCCATCCGCTCCCTGCCCCTGCATCTGACCCCACACGCACCCCTTCCTTCCCTCCAGCTACAGAGTGCACCCTGCGGGCTCCACCTGCACCCTCTTTGTTTAAAAAGAAGAAAATAACCCGACGAAGCACCAGCCTGGGCAGGAGAGTGCAGGTGGAGCAGACCTCCAGCGTGGGGAGCAATACCGTGAATGAGGACGCGTGCAGTGGGGGTGTTGGGAACACCCGGGAAGACTAGCTGCACTCCGGCACCAGGGTACAAGGGCCTGGGAGGGTCCTCAGTGAGGAAAGGGGATGGTACTCAAGGGTCCTGTGTAAAAGACCACACTAGGTTTGGTGGGAGGCCCAGGAAGGGAGCTCAGCGGGACGAGGACTAGCTCGTAGGAACAGCCTAGGGAGCTTGGTTGCTGCAGAACTTGGGGGAAGCACACGTGGAGACCAGAGAGGGGCAGGAAGTAATCTGTGTTTGAAGACACACTGTATCCACAGAGATGTGCATATGTTGGTTGTATATAAATGCCAGTTATACAAATGATGATAATGAAACTTGCTTTGAGTGCTTACTCTGAGCCCGGTGCTGTGCTGAATGCTCTGTGTTCTGTATATTGTCTACTTTTATGGCGTAACTCCATTTTATAGATGAGGAACCTGAGGCAAAGAGATGAACATGCCCAAAGAACCAGAGGTAGTAAGGGGCAGCAGCGTGCAAATCCAAGTCTGCTTATAGAGCATATATTTGTATCAAAATTATGCTGAAAGTTGAAGAGGAAAAAAATTCTGTTGTGTAAATGTTGAAATAAAAAAGGAAAAAAATTCTACTTTTATTGTGTAAACAGTCATCTGCTAGTTTTTCATATAGGTAATGTGCTTTTTAAAAAAATTTCTCAACACCTATTTTTAGAAAGGCACAACTTATTTACACAATGATTTTAAAACAGAGTATTTGCTCATCTAGGAATAATAATGATATTTCTTCCTCCTCACTGCTCCAGACTCCCTGAAATTCTAGGTGGTATTTGACAAAGTTTTATTTTGATTGGACTACAGAGGAAAAATGTTACACAAACCACAAGGCTGGTAATTTGTGGTCCTCTTGGTGTTACAGTGATTTATGTAAAATAGAAATTTTCATTTAAAATACATAATCTATGGCAACAGACACCAAAACAGCACTTGACTCTGAGACCCCTCCGTGCTTTGAAATCCTAATGAGGATGGCATCCAGAGCTTGTGTAAGCAGGTTTAATTAATTCTGAGAAGCACACCTTCTCCTAGCAACAGCTTTTTTTTTCAAATTAAAGTCAAAAGCTAACTTGAAAAAGCTGAGTAATATTTTCAAAGCCAGTAAGTAAATATCTTGACATAAAGCAATTATAGAACCGTATAGGTTTTCTAATCATAAAATTATAATCATTATAGCATCTGATTTTCAGGGTAACCAAATGGGTAAGATAAGATGAAATTATTGTTAAACTGTGCTAAGCCTCTCTTTGCCATTCAACATTTCCATTAGACTAGTCAGGTAATTTACCAGTTTGAGGACAGTTCAGACTCTTCCTCTTGAGATTCTCTTGTTAGATGATTGAAATGAGAAACAAATGTGGATAAAAGAAAATCAGTGTTTTTCTTAACTTTGTTCAGGAGGATATGAAAAGAGGTGTTTTTTTTTTTTTCTTTTTCAGCCTTGCCTTACACCCAGATAAAACTCTTGTTGCAACTGGCCAAGTTGGGAAGGAGCCATATATATGTATATGGGATTCCTATAACGTCCAGACTGTGTCTATTCTTAAAGATATCCATACACATGGAGTCGCCTGCCTGGCTTTCGATTCAGATGGACAGGTGTGTATCTTTTTCCATTTGTTTTCTTTAATGACTTCTCACAAGTCACCTGGAATTACAGTGCACATAGCTTATAGGCTCAGAAGGCTACTAACTCTTGCTGCCTCCCCTTGTCCGCCTCTTAGGATCCTCTCCTGTCAGATCCTTTTCCAGCTGTCGCGCTGACACCCGGCCCTGGGTGGGCCCCAGTTTTGTTTCTCTCAGTCTCCCCATCGATTGAAAAACCTCCAGAAGTAAGTCATGGACTCAGGTTGATCGGATCCATCGTGACTCAGCAATTCCACTTGGTCTTCCATTTTAGCTTCCTAAATTTGGAATCAGAGTTGGACCCAACCTTTTTCATAGACTTCAAGCCCTGAGCATCTCCTTGGTTCCCTTTGCTTTTAGAGGATAACACCACCTCCTAATAATTCACAGAGAAGATTCTTTTTGACTCTTTACCTTGACGTCTCTTCTAACTCCTGCTTCTCCCTACCCACTCCCTGCAATTCAAGCAGCCACTGAGTCGGCCTGTCGTGGCTATCTTTATAGTCACTCTCCATGCATTCTCACCTTCCCATTCTCTGCCACCGTCCTTTAAGTTCCAAATCCGTGCCCTGCCAGACAGTTTAAATAACCTCTAACTGGCCTCCACACCATTAGTTGCTTACTAATACTTTTCACCAACTGAAAAAATTGTAAAAGCATTATTTTATTTTATTATTTTTTTAAATTATGGATTTTATCCTTTTTTAAAAATTAACATATAATGTATTATTTGTTTCAGGGGTACAGGTCTGTGATACATCAGTCTTACACAACACCCAGTGCTCACCACAACACACATCCTCCCCAGTGTCCATCACCCAACCACCCCATCCCCCCACCCCCTGTCCACTCTAGCAACCCTCAGTTTGTTTCCTATTGTTAAGAGTCTCTGTTTGTCTCCCTCTCTGGTTTCATCTTGTTTCATTTTTTTCCTCTCTTCCCCTATGATCCTCTGCCTTGTTTCTTAAATTCCACGTATCAGTGCGATCATATGATAATTGTCTTTCTCTGATTGACTTATTTCGCTTAGCATAATACCCTCTAGTTCCATCCACGTCATTGCAAACGGCAAGATTTCATTTTTTTGATGGCTGAGTAATATTCCATTTGTGTGTGTGTGTATACCACATCTTTTTTTTTTTTTAAGATTTTATTTATTTGACAGAGACACAGCGAGAGAGGGAACACAAGCAGGGGGAGTGGGAGAGGGAGAAGCAGGCTTCCCGCGGAGCAGGGAGCCCGATGCGGGGCTCGATCCCAAGACCCTGGGATTATGACCCGAGCCGAAGGCAGACGCTTAACGACTGAGCCACCCAGGCGCCCCTACCACATCTTTTTTATCCATTCATCTGTCGATGGACATCTGGGCTCTTTCCATAGTTTGGCTATTGTGGACATTGTTGCTATAAACATTGGGGTGCAGGTGCCCCTTCAGATCACTACATTTGTATCTTTGTGGTAAATACCCAGTAGTGCAATTGCTGGGTCATAGGTTAGTGAGAACATTATTTTAAAAACACTAAAAGCTTGGAGAACTCAGTGAATGAAGTCCACACATTGTGGCTGGGTATTCTAGGCTTACCCAACTTTTCTAGCCTTGTCTTCACAATCTCCTTGCAGTCTAATTGGGCACATCGGTGAGATTCCTCTACCAGACATTACACTTTTGCTCCTCCAGCCCCTCCCTCATACTGTTTCTCCACCTAAAGTGCCCTACTTACCTTCTTTGCCCCTTAAAGTGATTCATTCTTCCCAGACACTTCAAAGGTCTTCAAAGGACACACTTCCTGAAGCCTTCCCAGGACCACCAACAAACTTTCCTTCTTGTCTTTGACTTCCAGTAACTTTTGGCAGAAAGGATTTGTTAATGTTACAGATGTCAATTACATGTCAATTTTCAAACTATGTTACAGAAAAGGTAGCCCACACAGGGAGGATTCCTGACTTCTACTACCTTCACCTCACTAAGGCTGTCCCTTTTCCCTAGCCTTTTCTGCGATCCTAGGCCACCCTTCCTCGTATTTCTGCCAATTAATTTTTTCAATCCAGTTTTTGGCAAATTTCAGAGTTAATTCTGTAGGGGCATGCTGTGGAAAGACCTGTGAAATTATTATTCAGAGAGGCTTGACCAGCCTGAGAGTTTGGGGCAGGTTGAGTGGATTATAGGACTTGAGCTGGTTTGCATTACTTTTTTAACAATTTACATTTACTTAGTGTTTCCTGCTGTTTTGCCAGGGTAATGATCATTAACTCTTTAATTTTTCTTTCTAGAACTAAATTCACTACATACGTAGACCCCTGGTGTACATAGTTTTTTATTTTATTACTCTGTAATCTCATCCAGGTTAGGGTAGTGCATCCATTCCACTGTGATTCCACATCTAAAGAGAAATAGCTGGGTAGTCCCATTTGTTGAGATTTTCAGTTACTGACTTCCTGACTAAATTCAATGAATGTCAGAATGCATACATAAGTACAAGTGTATGCATATGCTTAGATGGGTACTTATATGCACATTCTCTGATTTTGGTTTTCTAGCAACCATTATCAGAATTTGTTCGGAAGCATCGCAAGAAAAATGTAATGCAGCAGAAGGAAATCCAGCTTTAACGTTGAGTTCTTTGTTAATTTGTGTCAAAATCTTAGCCGTTCTCTTTTAGGTTCCATTTTGAAGGGTGAGGGTAGCAGTGGACCACATGGTACTTAACTGTCGGCTGAGAAAAATAACCTATTTGCTTGCGGTGAAGGATTTCCTGGCTTGTTGATGCCTATTGCTTCAGGTCTTCCCTAGTCCCTGGACAGAGTTCACTGGAATCGAGTGATATTTAGAAAATGACAAATGGCCCATCACCTCTTAAACAACAAAAGGCAATAGAAATGCTTTTTAGGTAGCCATGGGGCCTGTCACTACAAATGAATAAAACAGATTACTTTTGGCTTTTTTTTCAATCAAGAAATGTGGGTTTTACTTTAGTGCCCGTGTTTATTACAAAAAAAAAAAATAAGCTAAATGGAATGCACACACTTCAAATTTTTCTCATATGGACAAAAATGCAACCACGTATTATAATTTCCATTGCTGGGATGCTCTATTAAAACTTTCAGCAAAGAAAGAAACCCACAAAGACCCCCTTTCTTAAGGGCACATTTTTAAAGTTCCAACTGTGTATTATACTAAACATTACTGATGGAAGCCATCTTTACTGAAGAAAACTGAATAATCCCTGCATAACAACACATTTGCATTTAGCTATATGTGACTGTCATTCCACATGTATGCACGCACACACACATACACACTCAAACATAGTGAAATACGTAAGCTCAGATACTCTTATTACTTGGGTGATGCTGTATTTTCAAAACCCTTTGACTTACATTATTTTACCAATCCATAGGATAATTCTACAAGGTAGACCTAACAAATATTTTGCATTCATTTTACAAATGAGAAAACATAATTTAATGAGGTTAATTTTGCAAGGTCTTAGGTCTGGCTCCTCACAAGTCAAAAGAGAAGCCAAATCGACTCACACCCAGTCCAGACCTCTGTCCATTATACAGTGCTGTTTCCATAGGCGGGGACATCCTGCTAGAACCTCCCTCTGATGTTGGTATTTCTAATACATGTTTTGATACTTTTGATTTTGTGTATACTTAAATGTGTTAAATTTTCTTTTCCTTTGAGAACAAGTTCTGATATAAACCCAAAGAATTTAGGCTGGGAGATGAAGTACCAGATTGCATTTACCAACATGTCACCTGAAATGTTTGTGGAGCTATGAAAATTAAAAATGAACGTAATGTTCATTATGGGTTTTCTTCCCCATGTGTTTGTCAAACCCTTTAATTTCAGCAGTTTGGCAAGACTTTTGGGCTATAGAATCCTAGACTGTCTCTACTCTCACATTAATATTTTAATTTAAAAATTAAGAAAATTTGAAAAAATTAAAAATTTAGGGGCACCTGGGTGGCTCAGTCGGTTAAGCAGCTGCCTTCGCCTCAGGTCATGATCCCAGGGTCCTGGAATCGAGCCCCATGTCCGGCTCCCTGCTCAGCGGAGAGCCTGCTTCTCCCTCTCCCTCTGCCTGCCACTCTGCCTATTTGTGCTCTCTATCTCTCTGTCAAATAAATAAATAAAATCTTTAAAAAATAAAAGCATTTGAACCTTGCCTTCAAGTTGTGTTCCTCTGAAATCAACTTGTTAAATCAGAGGCTTTGTGACAAATGAGTTGTAGCTTTTAGGTTTTTGAAATTTCTGTTTGTGCTAATAGAAGTCATCTGTGATATCTTTAGTTGTGGACTTAAGATGGATTTTGAGAAATCTTTTTTTTTTTTTTTTTTTTTTGCATATGTTCAATGCCTGGCCCAGAGTAGGTCATCAGTGACCATTTGTTGAAAGAAGTGATGGATAATAAGAAATGTGCCCATCAGTTTCAGCTGTTAAATTATTGTTCTTATTCTTAGCGTTTGGCCTCTGTGGGATTGGATGCCAAAAACACAGTCTGCATTTGGGACTGGAGGAAGGGAAAACTTCTGGCCTCTGCCACTGGCCACTCCGACCGGGTAAGAAGAGCTTGTTGGATTGAACCATGCAGTTTTCATAAGTGTGAGGGAATTGTGAAGTAGCTTCCCAGAGTTGTCCTATTTTTAAAAGTAAATTTTCCATGTAAAGATTTTTCCTACATATTCAACCTAAAAACTGACTTAAAAAAAATTAATTCATGATTAATAACTGTGTCAGCATGATCTCTTCTGATGATCGGATGCTTTCTTTAAATTGTTACTACTTCTTATAGGCAAAGCAGATTTTTGACACTGGCATTTAGCATCTTCATAAAATCAAAATAGAATTGAATTTGAAAATATATGTAAAGTTTAGATGTATTCGTTTAGAAATGGAAGTAGTTAGAAAATATTCACAAAACGTGTTTCAAGTGTATGCATTTTATTTTTAAGGATTTATTTATTTCAGGCAGAGAACACGCGCGCACAAGTGGGGGAGGGGCAGAGGGAGAAGCAGATTTCCCGTTGAGCAGGGAGGGAGCCCAACCTGGGGCTGGATCCCAGGAACCCTGGGATTGTGACCTGAGCTGAAAGCAGACGCTTAACAGCTCAACCAACTGAGCCTCCCAGGTACCCCAGAGTGTATACATTTTAACTTCAAATGAATGTAAGGACAACTTTGGGATTCTTTCTTATTTTGAGAATCTTGAATGTAAACTGTGGCCTGCTTATCATCATATTGAATTTAGTGTGATCAAAAATAATTCCATATAGTCATAGCAGGCAAGATAGGATATGAAGCAGGTCAGAAATCTATTTCTCCATTGTCTTGCATAATTAAAATAATTTGACCATTTTATTGTCTTGATTTTCTAATTTCAAAAAAAAGGTGAATTTGCATGACTATCTTATATTGATTGCTAGTTTTGTATTTCTCCTCAATATAAGTGTCCATGCAGAATGAGGCCCAAATTAGATACTAAATTCACTGTCTCTTCCTTAGTGTGAACTCTAAATTTTTTTTTTCATTCACCGATGGAGAATCATGGTTTTAAGGTGACCCCATAGTTGTTGCTGCACATTCGGGCAAATTATACTCAAGGATTAAGTTCTCAGAAAGTCCAGGAATGACCAGCAGTGGAACTTTGGTGTTGGAAGAGGCCCGGCACCCTTCTGGTCCCAATGGTTCGTACTCCTGGCCACACGTAAGAATTCCCTAGGGAGATTTTACAGTGTAGTGACGCTTGAGCTCTACTCCCAGGTTATTAACTTCTTGGTAATTAATTGGTATTAACTTAGTACTTAATGAGCAGGTTGAAAATATTTGTGGTGCTCACATTTTGGATATTACTGTTTCTGCTTATGTGATAATCCCATCATATAAAATTAGTTGGATTAGACTAGATCAGTATGTGAATTTCTTACTATTTTGTCATGTATTTTACACCTTCCACTTAGAAGTAGATTGTGAAAAGTGTATACTACTCTAGTGCGACCTCTACAATTTTAAGAGCCTAGAATGTTTTAATGAAATACTGTCCTTTTAGAACACTGTTTTCCTAGACCCCATAATTTGTATCACACAGTTTTGTTCTTTATTACTGGTGCCAATATGAGTTATTACTGGCTCCTTATGGGCAAATGATTATCTTCAAGATGATTTTAGTGTCTAAAATGCTTAATCCCTAGCACTCATTTATGTAATGAGTGCTTTATAACCTGCAAAATGATTGTACATACATTAATTGACCTCATAACAGAACTGAGGTGATGTCATTTATTTTAGAGATGCTAAGACTAGCCTGAGGTTGCATAGCTAAAATGGGCCTCATTGGAACTTGGTACTTGGACCAAGTGCTTTCTTCAGTGCTCTTTCTGTGGTCTATAATTGCTCCTTTCTACCTAACTGAAGGTTATAGGTCCTTTTCTCTCTGATGATGGGTCCATATTTCTCCTTCCTATGTGATGAGAAATTAGCAGCCTAAACTCTTTCTCTGATTTAGACTCCAGCCCTGACAATTACTCCTTCTATTAGAGCTTCACAGAATGTGGTCCATGGACTGACCGCATAGGAATCTCTCAGGGTCTGCTTAAGAATGCAGCTGCCTGGACCCAATTTCTGACCCAGGAAGTCAGAATCTTTCAGTTGGGCTGGTAAGATACGCACTTTGAGCAATTACCACAGCTGACCTGACCCTTAAGGTTGACAGAGTCTTCTCTTCCTTGTTCCCAAAATTGAAAACTGCTTGCAAACTGGTAGCTTTTCTTAAAGAATGATAAATAGTATTAGTGGATATGTTTTCAGTTCCTTGGAAAACTGAAAATAAAGTAGTATTTTGGATCAGATCAAAATGACAGGCTAAAGGCCTATTTTAGGTGGGCTAAGTTAGGGGCCAAATAAATGCCTCTGCCTTATGTTTATGAATATTAACTTCTAGGATTACGAGAAAGTGTTGGCCACATTGAATTGCGGTTGACTATTAAACATTTTCCTACATAAACACTCTGTAATTCTTTTTGTTTTTATTGTAAAGCTATCTCAAAAGTATATTATGATCATTGTGTAGAGGTATAGGAAATTTGATCAAAAAAGTATTCTAAGTCATTGCAATGGACCAAGTTAAAAACATGACACAAGTTCGTCTCATTGATTGCAGTTAATTATTATTTCTTTATTCAGGCCTAAGGTAAGTAGATGTGAGGCAATAAAAACACATGTTGGCAACTCCTGACCCATTACCAAGCCAAATCCCACGTTGTTCAGTCTATGCAGGTAACACTGTGTCCTAAGTGTTAGGATGGAGTCTTGGCAGTTGAACTGATAACTGAAAGAAGGCAAAAACACATAAATGACCAACATAGCAATTTTTGATTTTTTTTGAACAGATTTTTGATATTTCCTGGGATCCATATCAGCCAAACAGAGTGGTTAGCTGTGGAGTAAAACATATAAAGGTAAAGTAGTTATTTAAAAAAAAAATTTGGTAACTTGTATGAGAAGAATTTAAGGTGCTTATATGTATAATTTGATGTTGAGAAGTGGCTCAACTTTATTTATCTTAAATTTGGAGCCGTTTTACCTGCTTCTTTGATCGTGAAGCAAGCTGACATCAGCTGATGGGGCTCTTTCAGAACTACAGTGTATGGACCATCAAGTGGAGTGTCCAGCAGGCAGCTGAAAAGAAAACTTTGTTAATTAAATGCTAAACTGAATACTCAAAGTACTTCTAGGATTGCAAGTTTTAAAACAGTTCTGATTTTAATACTGTAAATTAAGTTTTTACATTTTGATGAATGTTTACACATGCTGCATATCAAAACTCTGTCATGTTGAAATATGTTCTTTTAGAAGGAAGGTGCCATGTTGGGTTGGACATAGAAATACAGGGATACATGGTACAAACCTACTTGGGTCATTGGTTTTTAAATGCCTCTATCTTCCCCTAGACTACACAGACTGAATTATCACAGGTGGCCCAGGACCTACCTTCGGCTATTTGCTTCTTTCTGTTTTGTTTAACAGGTAGCAAAGTCAACACCATTAACTTTCTTTGCTCTGATATAGCAAAACTTTCCACTGGACCCTGGGATATGGCCCAGGATCTTCTGTCTACAGATTTGTAGCTAGTAGATGTTTAAAGTTCATAATTGAAAGAATGTAAGGATTACTTGCTTGATTCCAGCCTGTGTGGATCTCTGCTGGTAAAAAAATGTTGCATTTTTGTCTGAATGGAGTAGGTATCTATAATATTCCCCCAACCAACTCCTCCTGTTTCCCAATTCTTTTGTTCTTCTTTGAGTCTAGTTTTTTATGATTTCTCCCCATTGCTCCTACTTCATTGTTAGAAAGGGACAAATGATCAAATGCTCAGAAATAAATATAATGAGGGATGCAAGACTTACTTAAAGAATATTACAAAACTTTACAGAGGAATATAAAAGAAGGCTTGAGCAAATGGAGAGGCAACCTTGGTTCTGGACATGATGTCTAAAAATTACAAACATCCTTTCTTTTTTTTTTTTTTTTTTTTTAAGATTTTTTTATTTATTTATTTGAGAGAGAGAGAATGAGAGAGAGCACATGAGAGGGGGGAGGGTCAGAGGGAGAAGCAGACTCCCTGCCGAGCAGGGAGCCCGATGTGGGACTCGATCCAGGGACTCCATGGATCATGACCTGAGCCGAAGGCAGTCGTTTAACCAACTGAGCCACCCAGGCACCCCTACAAACATCCTTTCAATTACATTCAGTACAAGGTCAGTTAAAATCTCTAGAAGTTTTGTTATTGTTATCTGACATTTCCTTTTCAATTACTCTAAGTTAGTCTGGAAGGATTAAAAAATGAGAATAACCAAGAACTTGGATAAAAAAAAAAGGATAATGAAGAGGAAACTGCACTAAGCATATTATGAAATTAAAATAATTAAAATGTATCAGACTGGGATAAGGATAAATAAGAACAACACCACCAACAACAAAAAACAAAGCTGAGGGGCGCCTGGGTGGCTCAGATGGTTAAGCGTCTGCCTTCGGCTTGGGTCGTGATCCCAGGGTCCTGGGATCGAGCCCCAGATTGGGCTCCCGGCTCAGCGGAGTCTGCTTATTCCTCTGCCTCTGCCTCTCTCCTCTGCTCATGCTGTCTCTCTGTCTGTCTGTCTGTCTCTCTCAAATGAATAAATTAAAAAAAAATCAAAAAACAAAGCTGAGAAATAGACTTTAAAAGGGATAACAATTTACGTTCTGCATGGAGCACTGGGTGTTATGCACAAACAATGAATCATGGAACACTATATCTAAAACTAATGATGTAATGTATGGGGATTAACATAACAATAAAAAAATTAAAAAAAAAAAAAAGGGATAACAATTTAGAATAGTATCTTGACCAGTGGGCCCTAGGACAGTTTGTTATCTATTTGAGGGGAAAAAAGTTATATATTATTCATACCATACACTAAAATAAATTCTCTATGAATCAAAGAGTTACATGTTTAAAAACCTGTAAAATAACTAGAGGAATATCTAAGTAAATGCTTAACTGCTCTCAAGTAGGTGAAAGGCCTTTCTGAATGTAAAAGCAAAGTAAGAAACCATAAAGGATAACATTATAGATTCAGTTATATAAACATTAAAACATTCTGTCTACCTGCTCCCCACCCCTAAGAAACAAAAGAGGCAAACCACAAGTGAGCTAAGTGTAAGCCACAAGCATGGTAGATAGAATTTGGGTTTGTCCTTGAAATGTCAAGACCTCCAACAAACCTGTACAATGGACAAAGGACATGTATACTTGACAAAAACAGAAACATTGTTGGCAAGTAGATATATGAAAGTCTAAACCTCATTAATGAGAAATTTTAAAATAATATTTTTTTAATCCATCAAAATTATTAAAATATATCCAGTGTTGGCAAAGATTTAGTGACTGAACACTCTCAAACCTTGGTGGTGGAGGGGTAAATGAGTACCAGATATGAGTATTTCTGCTCTTTCTGCCCAGAAATTTGGTAATATCTATCAATAGCTTTAGAAATGTTGATATCCTTTGAGCCAGTAATTTCTTTCCAGTGTTAGTATGTGTGCTGCCAAAGAGAGCACAGCCAGTAATTTTATTTTATTTATTTTTTATTTTTTAAAGATTTTATTTATTTATTTGACAGAGAGAGACACAGGGAGAGCAGGAACACAAGCAGGGGGAGTGGGAGAGGGAGAAGCAGGCTTCCCGCAGGGCAGGGAGCCCAATGCGGGGCTCGATTCCAGGACCCTGGGATCATGACCTGAGCCGAAGGCAGACACTTAACGACTGAGCCACCCAGGCACCCCCAGCCAGTAATTTTATATCTTGGAATTTATCTCAAGGAAATCATTAGGCGTATGAACCAAGGATAGGTTCATTTTTGAATAATTTACCAAAAGCAAATAAAACCAGATAAAAGAAGACCTGAAGCCACCTAACTGCCCCCAGGTGGTTAAATAAAATACGGTATATCTGTAGGAAGAAATACTGTGCAATCATTACAGTCATGGTTTAGATGATTATTTAATGTTACTAGGAAATATGCAAGATTTATTTATAGTCTACTGGTTGGGGTAAATTTGTTGCTTTGATTTTTTTTTTTTTTTTTTACTTTAGAAGTAACCTATATTTTTGTGTAGGAAATGAATTGGAAAGATATTCCAAAATGTTAAACAGTTAATGCTGGGTACATGAGTTGATGATTAATTTTTTTCTTTATTTTTAAAATTATTTTACAATAACATTTCCAAAATAAGAAAAAAGTAATGAAAAAACAGAAGACAGAAAGATAAACCTATAGCTTCCATTATTCAAAGGTATCAAAGAAAAAAGTAATGAAAAAACAGAAGACAGAAAGATAAACCTATAACTTCCATTATTCAAAGGTATTTCTGCCAATACCTTAGGTCTTCATTAACGTTTTGTTATCCTTGTGCAAAAACCTGAGAATATGTTTGCTCAAATACAGGGACTTTTTGCTTCAGCAGCAGTTGGAGGGTCCTTCATTGTTTTATGTAGTCCACCCCAAAGACTCATTAAATTTGATAAACATTAGTTGCATTTCTATCATGTGAAGGACTGAAAACTGACCCTACTTGCAATTTGCTTGACAAAAGCAATTAAAACATAAAACAGGATAATCTATAAGAGAGGCAAAACCAAAATTCTCTAGTGATAAAGGAGAGATCCCAACTGGCTAGAGGAGTGTTAAGCGTTTCAGGAAGGGGATGGTATTTGAGCCGAGCCTTGGTGGGTAGGTGAGTTTGGTAGGGAGAGCTTGGAAGTCAGCATTACTCAAAGTAGGGGTGGGGTTGCACTTCTGTCAGGAGTTAATGGAGAGGCATTGGTCACCCATAGAATCTTGGGACTAGGGAGCAGAAAGGTCCTTAGCCCATCATATGTTCAAAGATTATCAATGTTTTCATCACTGAAGACCCTCTTTTGACCCTGTTTTCTAATTTTCCTAGGAAACCAGTATTTCGAAAAAGTTTGGCCAGAAAATAATTAGCCATTAAATAATTCCCTTTACAATTTTTATTAATCAAAGATATATGTATCTGCCAACATGAGTTTCTGTTCAGTCTAACAAATTGCAAAGGCACTGAATTATTCTCTTACCCACAATCAAAGAATTATGTGAGATCATGATAAGCCTGGTTTCCATCAGGCTCTGGTGGCTCTCTAGAAGTCTGGGACTCTGGCCCCGGAGCCATCATCCAATTTGCATATCCTAAGGTGAAGAAGCCAGGACGTAGAAGGTTATTTGACTTTGAATCCTCATTGTTATCTCCTTCTACTTGACTCTGGGAAAGCTATTTAATCTCCCTGAGGCTGAATTTCTCTCAAAAAACAAAACAAAACAAAAAAACCAGAGGGTTGTGGATCACTACCTTCTGGATTTATTAAGAGTTACATTAAACAGTGTGTGGGACCAGTAAGGGCACAATAATGTTAATTTTTTCCCCTTCTCCTGGGATCACAAATATGGTGGCACAGATAAGATTTAAATTCAGTCTCTGGCTCCCTGTGTAGAACTCTTTCCACTTGGAAATTATTTCTTCAGTGATCCATCTTGGCCTGACTTTCCCCCCCAAAGAACAGATTATGAAAAATAATAGATTAGCTGCTTAATTGGTGATTTCTCCAGCATCTTCCCTATTTCTTTCCATCCTTGGTTAACTCTTTTAATCAGTTAATTCTAAAAACAGAGACACATAAAACCCTGGAGCTTCATTTGAAAAGAGAGCTGTTTATCCCATTAAATTTGTTAATTATGTTTTAGCAGACAGGCATCTTTTTCTTTCTTTTTTTTTTTTTTTTAAGATTTTATTTATTTGAGAGAGAGGGAGAGAGCACAGGCAGGGGGAAGGGCAGTGGGAGAGGGAGAAGCAGACTCTCAGCTGAGCAGGGACCCCAGTGTGGGGCTCGATCCCAGGACCCCAGGATCATGACCTGAGCCGAAGGCAGATGCTTAACCGACTGAACCACCCAGGTGCCCCCAGGCATCTTTTTCTAAGCAAAAATAAGTACTTTTACCTCAAATGGAATGATCTGCAAATGCCCATCCAGCCATCTTTATTTTGTTTAGAAAGAAATCCACAAGTTTTAGTAGCCTTCAACAAATATTTTCACTCTCTGTATTTTCTATAACCAATTCCAGGATCCCCACCTTTTCCCCCCCAAACCTACCTAACAGCAAATGAATGATTCCAGTCACAAGTTGAATGCAAAAATCTTCAATGCACTCCAAGAAAATATTTTTATGTGAAATTGTGTAGCTAGGGTGAAATCCTTTCTGTTTTTGCAAATTCCCAGTGTTTGGCAGACAGGCAAATTTCAATTACCTGAAATGAACGCTTGAAAACAGTAGCAGTTGAGCATTGTCATGCTTGCTTGGTTTCACAGTAAATGAGCCTACCAAGTTTGTGGATATTGTTGATCCTTCTCCAGTCCCTAGTCATAGATAGAAGGGACATTGGAGATTACCTAGAGCCAGATGAACTCCAGGGTACCTGCCAGTTCTAACAAAATTAGCATTACAATCTGGAATGGAGATTGGGGAAGATAAACGATGTCTGTTCATTTGATGTGGATTTACTGATGTGTTGCTACCCTAAATTGTCACTGTTTTCCAAATAGGAAGTGCTTCTCAAGAAGAGAGAATCAGAGATTTGCCATTTCTGCAAAAAATCTCTTACCTATCCTGGCATTATATCTGTATGTGCCTTTTTAGAGAGTCATTTGATTATTTGGAATGTTTCATGTTGGCATTGTTGCTTCCTACTGGGTGATTTAAAACCTTTGTGTCTGAGGATGATGGACTCTCTATGTTTTGTGGTTGTCTATTAGAAATATTTCAGTAATTTAGGTATTATGTAAGTGATGAATCACTGAATTCTACTCGAGAAACCAATATTGCACTGTATGTTAAATACCTAAAATTTAAATTAAATTTAAAAAAACGTTTCAGTAACTCAGAGGTGCACATTCTAAGTTAACTAATAACTACAAAATAATTACTCTTCTTTAGGGATAATGATTACAAAATTATTACTCTCCTTTAAATCTTCATGTATGGGAGACATGGTGAGAAAAGGAAATGGCTACCTTCTTTGGGTTTTGGCATGTTTGTACTACCAGTAAGTGTTTACATCTAGTATTTTGTTCAGGTTCCAAGTTAATACTTAAATGTTTTCCCAAAGCTTAGATCTAACCATGTTTTCCCCAGATCTTGTTCTTTCCGTGTGTACTTTTCTTAAAAGTAGTACGTGCCCAAAGAAACCAATCACCAGAGTGATACTTGCCTTCTAATGAGGGAGGAATCCTGTATTGTCTCACATGATTGCACACCTGCCTCTCATCCTTCCTAAGGGCCCCCTCCTCCATAGCCACCAGAATCCCAGACCTCCCGGGTGGTACAACCATCCCAGAACTGCTTCCCTCAGTACTTAACTACTCTAAGAGGGCCACCATTTTTCCTCTCCTACAGGCACAAAATATTTGGCTTGTCACTGATTTTTCCTCACACTTTTTTTTTTGTGTCACTTGGATTTGCCTAATCCTGCTCTCCTGATCCCTGATGTAACTTCTTCCTCACCACTGATCCAAATCCTAGCCTTGCTCATTCCAAGTAATTCAACACGGTTCTCTGTTTTTGAATTCTCTTGCCACTTGTATGTAGTCTGAATATGGTTCCTTGAAATTGTCTCTTGCTTTATAAGTATCTTCATTAGATTTAAAGTTCTCAAGGCAAAGATCAATATTTCAATATTTTCTCATGTAAGACACCCATTTAACCCTTACCTTCAGCAAACCAAGTTGGCCCCTTTGCCCTCACTTCCAAATGGGGATGATAGGAATAGCTGCTTTAGCCTGTTCTCAGGGGTATTATGAAGATTAAATAAATGTAAAGAGACTTAAAGGTGAGGGGCTAAACGCATAGCAGGAAAGTTATACTAGTTCATACATTTAAGAAACCATGTCAAAGCAAAATACTTAATTTCTTAGATAACCATGGAAGTCTCGCTATTGCTTTCTATAAAGTAGCTCAAGCTTTATGCTTAATGATTCTTCCACATGATAAATTATACAATGAAACCTGAAAAGCTTAATCAGTTATTTGGCCATATGAAAGTATAACTCATATTTAGAAATCTTCTTGAGTAACATTTCTGCAGTGAAGATTTATCACATTTTTAAATTATAAAGACATTATTTCCAAATACATATATATATACACACATATATGTACACCAAAAAAAATGTCTAGAAGGTACATCAACATGTTAGCAGGACGTTGTAGATATTTCCGTTTTCCTCTTTATACTTTTCTGTATTTCTAAACTTCTCTACAATGAACCTATACTGCTTCTGTAATTTGACTAAAAATTAAAGACCTGATGATTTGTTCACTTTATTCCAACTCTGAGAACATTGACCTTTTGTATTTAATCACCATTAAGCAATTAGTAAAGTTTGGGAATTTTAGAACTTTGAAAGTTTAAAAAATGCCATTAAAAGTTTTTCTTATGTTGCTAGCAGTTGGCTAAAAGGTTTTGCAATTCTGTTAGTTGCAGTAGAACAAGTTAAATTATGTGTGCCTAGTTCAGCTATAGCAAGAGGCGCAAATGGAGGGTCCTCAAAAAGTTGAAAATAGAGCTACCCTACGACCCAGCAAATGGACTACTGGGTATTTACCCCAAAAGATACAAATGTAGTTATCCTAAGGGGCACCTGCTCCCCAATGTTTATAGCAACAATGTCCACAATAGCCAAACTATGGAAAGAGCCCAGATGTCCATCGACAGATGAATGGATAAAGAAGATGTGGGGTGTGTGTGTGTGTGTGTACACAATGGAATATTATGCAGCCATAAAAAAATGAAATCTTGCCATTTGCAATGACATGGATGGAACTAGAGAGTATTATGCTAAGCGAAATAAGTCAGTCAGAGAGACAATTATCATATGATCTCACTCATATGTGGAATTTAAGAAACAAGGCAGAGGATCATAGGGGAAGAGAGGAAAAAATGAGACGAAACCAGAGAGGGAGATAAACCATAAGAGACTCTTAACTATAGGAAACAAACTGAGGGTTGCTGGAGTGGAGGGGGGTGGGGAGAAGGGGTGGCTGGGTGATGGACATTGGGGAGGGTATGTGTTGTGGTGAGCGCTGGGTGTTGTGTAAGACTGATGAATCACAGACCTGTACCCCTGAAACAATACATTAGATGTTAATTAATTGAATTTAAATTAAAAATTAATTTAAAAAAGGGCAGGGGACAATAAAAGATTTAGCTTAAAAAATGTACTGAAATAGAAGCAAATACCAGTAATGTGATGCATCAGAATGAATACATTATTTTTGGATCTATTCATTTTATGACTTTCCAGTTTTGGACACTCTGTGGAAATGCCCTGACTGCAAAAAGAGGGATATTTGGCAAAACAGGGGATCTTCAGACCATCCTTTGCCTTGCATGTGCCAAAGAAGACATCACCTATTCTGGTGCTTTAAATGGAGACATCTATGTCTGGAAAGGGCTCAATTTAGTCCGCACCATTCAAGGAGCACACAGTGTGAGTATGTCCATGTGGAAATTGGGTGATTATTTATTAAATAAGTTGATATCACAGATACGTGTTTTTTCCTGTTGCTTTAGAATCAGCAGACTCCGATGAACACTCAACACATACACGAAAGATTTCCCAAATTATTTTTGTTCACCTAAAAGAAATATTTCAAAAGCTTAATAATTTAGCCTTCACCTCAATTATTGATTGGTTGATTAGTATTATTATTCACCAACATCTGGAAGAATAGAACTATTTTATCATCCTTTTCCTCTTATAGATCAATACTTCTCAAACTTTAAGGTATCTATGAATCTCCTGGGGATCTTGTTAAAATGCAGATTCTGACTCCGTAAGTCTGGGATGATGCCATTGCTGCTGGCCTGGGGCCTGTGCATTGAATAGCAAGAGTGTAGACAAGTGTTGTTTTTATGTTGGTTAGTAAGGGTAGATTTTTCCTCACTCTGAATGAGTGAGCATCACCTCCATGTCTGAATCAAACAGAAAGCTCTTAAAACGCAAACAGAAACCGTTGATAAACTGCTCCCTTTTGATGGTCTGCTCTGTAAGAACATGGGCAAACTTTACTTCTGACCATTCTGCTCTCTTGACACGTATGATAATGGTTACATTGCCATATCTATAGATGATGAAGTGGAAATGCCCAGAAGAATAGGGAGATGTGAAAGCTGAAGCCTATATTGTAGTAAATGGAAATTGGGTGAAAAATTTTTATAAAGAAAAGTTGAAGCGCGTCTTAGCAAAAGAGCTATGAAATTTTAGGCCTTTCATTGTCTTGTATGTTGAGCCAATTTTCTTGGCTTCACTAATTACGAAACAGCTCTTAAAACAATTCAGAGGTCAGTAGTTGTCCTCGTGCATAAAAGCAGCTGCCATAGTAACCTAATTTCTTTTCACACTGGATCGTATGTCAGCAGTATATTCTTGCAGCACTTTTCAATAAACAGGTAAAATATTTTCCTATGGAAAAGCACCTTGAAGTTATGAAACTGTTTCCCATGTGAAAAAAAGCATCTTTGTATAATCCCTAACAGACGAACACAAACGTAATTTGTCTTCAGTTAGGCTCAGGTGGTGCCTTCTTGAGCTCATTGAGATGCATTTCAGGTACCTGCTTACCAGTGAAAGTGTTTATGTTCCTAGCTGGCATATCTTTGCTTGATTATTTTGAGTGGCAATTTATATGAAGCACCTCCATTGTTACCTTTTCTTTATAAGGATCAGTAGTCACATAAAGGAGTTTGATCTTCATATGGACTTTAACCAAGGAATTAGTGAATATTTTTTTTTCAAATTGCCATCAGTTTAGTAATGATAAAGGAACATTTGAACTAATTTGCTTTAGTAGTAATTATGATTAATTTTTGAGCTAGCCAAAATGAAGGATATTATAAATGGCTACTTGGCCTATTGTCAGGATTTCAATAGAGAACAAGGTATTTAAAATTTTTTTGTTTTGTTTTTGCTTTTTTTTATCAGGACGATCCAACTATAATGACTATTTAGAATCACTGCAGTACTAAGTATTATCTGCATTACTCAACAGGCTGGAATCTTTAGCATGTATGCTTGTGAAGAAGGCTTTGCCACTGGTGGACGAGATGGGTGTATTCGATTATGGGATACTGATTTCAAACCAATAACCAAAATTGATCTCAGGGAGACAGAACAAGGATATAAAGGTAATATATATATATTAATACCCGTAACTCTAAGAGTGTTAAACACAATGTGAAGTTCTGTATTTATATTTGTCTCCCTGTACCCCATCTTATTCTAGAAAGGATTTAAGGCAGTTTACATAAATACATTGAAAGAAGATAAAAAAATGTGTTAAAAATAAATGGATACCCCTTCTTCCTTATTTGCACAAAGATATCTGTGTGTACTAGCGATGGTCCTGCTACAAAGATCAAGAACATAATGAGAAAACCCCTGAGTGGTATCTTGGGAAATGGACCTTTGAGTTATAAAACTGGGAAATTCTGGACAAGTTGGTGACCCTAAGTGAGACTGCTCCCAGCCTCCTTAAATAAGCAAATAATTGATAGGAAAAACAAGACCAAAAAAATAGCTTTAAAATAGTAACCCATAGTAGTGGGATCAGAGTTGGGGACTTGGGTTCAAATCCAAGTTTTGCCCATGATAGATTTGAGTCAATTTTTTAAAAACCCATGGGCCTCTGTTTCCTCATCTAAAAAATGGGGATAATACTAGTAACAACTTCATAGAGTTGTATGAGGATTAAATCTACTTACAGAGTGCTTAGAATAAGTTACGGGACAGTCAGCACTCAATAAACATTAGCTATTGTTACTATATACTGTGTATGTGTACCAGGGAATACAAAGCAGTTTGTATACATCTTTTAAAATTCTCATGATAGGCTTATAATCTCGTTTTCACAGATGAAGAATTTGGGCTTGAGAGAGTTGAAAGTGGAGATGTAAACAGAAAAGATCAGATGAAGTCACAGGTGGTATTCGTACACTAAGCACATGGGGGGGGCTCTGTTCATTTGCTGTAGGTGAGCCCCAGACCCTGCTCTTGGCTCCTGCAGCCTGCGTGCGCTGAGGGAGGGGCGCTCAGTACCGTGAGTCATACCGTCCACAAGGTGAAGACTCACTCATGGCTCAGGTGAAGGCGAATGGCTCCCAGTGCTAAGATGAGGGAGAAGTTTCCTGAGAATCTTCCTAGAGAGAACCCTGACGTGAGATCAGAAGTCCTCAAAAGGCACGGAGTGAGCTATTACTCATCAGGTTCTCTTTCACGAAGCCCCGTGATGCAGGCTCATGGCAATGTGGCCACAGAGGTTCTTCCAAAGGCCAAATTGTCTGGCGGTGCTTAGAGCTCTCTGCTGACCTGAGGTGGATTCCAGAAGACTGAGAGAATACTACCTATTCTTCAGGCCATCCTCCTTAAAGAATGTTGTCAACCCAACCTTTCTTAAAAATTAAGCAGGGAAGTGAGCTGGATATTGTACTTCCTGTGTATACCCAGAGTCCAGCTTCCTTAAATATCTATTAAATACAAAAAATCAGCCAATCTGGAGAATGGATTGTTGTTTTCTTATGGAAGCTCAAGATCTTGGTTTGGATGCATTTCTGAATTCCAGGCACAGGGGTCAACATTGCAAGTTGTAAAATTTAGTGTCTGCTTCAGTGCATCAACAAGCCGAGGCCCTTAAGTTCTTTGCCACAGAGATGAGCCCTTGTAACTTTATCCAGAAAAATACTTGAGGCAGATATATAAGCAAGTAAGCATCCAGAAGAGCAAGGTAAAACATCTTAGTAAAGCAGCCAAAAATGTTCAACCTTGAATCATGAAACTTCTTGGTGTATATTTCAAGGTAACTGAGAGCACATATACTAGATACTGGATGAGTTAACTTACTGGGTGGGATTATTGACCATAAACTGGCTGGTTGTTGGGGAGCATCAACCAGCAATGATGATTCCTTTCTGGCGGTCACTTTATCCAGCTCATCCAAAAACTGTATCACACAATTAAGGTATAAATTTTAGACTGGGTAGCAGAGCAGAAACCATATTTACCCTGCTCTGCTTTTCTATTTGATACCGAGTTCCTAACTTTGGGCTCTTAAAGGAGAGTTCAGGAGCCAGTGCAGAAGGAGCCTCCAGGTAACTGGGGGTTTATATTGATTGCATGGCCAACTCCTGTCCCCCAGAGTCAGACGGTCAGGGACGCTCTGCACTTTGTGTCAGTGTCAAAAGATTCACACACACACACACACACACAAATACATACACACACACGCCCTTGCCAAGGTCAAAGCAGACAATAGGTGGTGCACGGTAGACAGGAAGCATGCCTGCACCACACAGAGGCGACCTGTAGTGCCTGGGCTTACAGTTTATCAGGAGAGAGATTGGCATGCACTTGTAGGTGAATGTCCGGTCAGACAAGAGCCTCTATTTCCGTGGGAGTAATGGACTATGCTTTTTAAAGGATCTTAAAGACCACGCTGCAGTTTGAGACCAAGGGAGCCTTGAGAATTTGTGCCATTGCCCCAATGCAGCCATATGCTTGCCACCTTCTTGATTTTTACAGTGCCTGCTCACTACCAGTATTCTTATTTTCTCAGTCTTTTACTTTAAATTGATTTTAATACAGCTCTTTTTTTTACTTTTCCTCACTATAAGCAATAATATCTGTGAAATCATGGCTTTACTATTTTGTTTATAGATTTTTTACTCTTTAAAATACTATTGAAATAAAAAATTTTCTCCATGTAGTATCCTCCCCTCGTCAGTGGTGCCTTTGCCTGTCACGCTTTTGACAGCACTGTAACACACGTCTGCTATGTACCATCAAACTTCCAAAGAGATGTTGGCATTCATTCCAGCTCTCAGTGGAAAAACAGGCTGAATGTATAGCGTCAGAAGAACAAAAGCCTGGTTGAAGTGTGGTTAACCCCAGATCCAGCTGAAGTTCTCCAGTCTGTGAAGGGAGGGCCATGCGGGGAAAACCTCCAAGAGGCTCTTTTGCCCTCCACCCAGCCTTGGTGCATCCTCACCCTGAGGCAGGCAAGGGGGCTGTTGAGTTCAGAAGCACCTTTGCCGAGCTCAGAACCAGAAGAGGTTCTCAGAGTAGCCTTGTCTTTGGTGTTCGCAGAGGCGGGCTGCCAGGCCCCCTGTGACAGGGGCGCCCTCTTGGATACAAGGAGGTAGGAGACCCAGGGATTAAGATATGTAGGGGATGAGGGCGCCTGGGTGGCTCAGTCGTTAAGCGTCTGCCTTCGGCTCAGGTCATGATCCCAGGGTCCTGGGATCGAGCCCCACATCGGGCTCCCTGCTCGGCGGGAAGCCAGCTTCTCCCTCTCCCACTCCCCCTGCTTGTGTTCCTGCTCTCGCTATCTCTCTCTCTGTCAAATAAATAAATAAAATCTTAAAAAAAAAAAAAAAAAAGATGTAGGGGATGAGGAGAGGATTAAAAGTAATTGGAATGTAAACAGTTTTCTGATCCAGCTTCCCCTTCACTAGCCAGTACCTTACCGTTGGTCCTCTGAGCATTTGCTTAGAAGGTAGGGGAAAGAGTGAAGGAACAGGGACAGAAAGGGCGTGGGGAAAGGATGAAACAGGAGGAAGAAGGCAGAGTGGGCAGAGGACATTTAGGTGTACTTTGTCCCACCTGATCCCCCCTGAAAGAACCCTTGGCTTTCTCCTCTACCTTCAGGCCCTTCGCCTCAAAAATGGAAACAAAATACACTTGAAAGGAGCACATTCAAGCAAAGCAATGTTATTACGTTTTTGCTCTTGATCTGGACATGAAATGATATGTACGGATGGCTTCATTCTTGTAAGAATTTCTTGATGTAAATGAGCCTCCTTCCACATTTTCACTTTTTGAGTAACAATGACTCTTGAATTCACTTCCATGGAAATACAGTGATTTCCCATTTTACTCAAACAGCTTTCTAAACAAATTTAGCAAGAGAATTAATCATGGCCTTGTCCCAATTTCCATGACATAGTACTGATATTCTGTGTTTCTTAAACATAAAAGTTAAAATTCAGAAATTGCTATTCACTAGCTTTTAGGCCATTTATAAAGCATACGTACTTAGTCTGCTACCTATGAAGATGGCTAGTGCCCCTCCTGTAGACTTCCAAATGGCCATTTCCAAGTTGTTGTATGTAAACACTCTTAAGATTTGCATGTATTTGCATCTTCTAATAACTATTAATTACTAAACATCAAGAGAGATGGAACAGTTTACATTAAGAAAAACACTAAGGTCAGGGAAAAAAAGCAATTTATTAGAGAGAGACAGGATTAATCAGTTCTCTTACATCTTTCTGGTTGAACTTGAGCTAATTTAGACCTTTGGCTTCCAGTGAAAACAATGAAGCCCACTGTGGATTGAGGGTGAGCCAGCTTTGGGGATGGGTCATGCTCACATCAGCTTGAATCTGCAGGGTCAGAGCTGATGGTTGGGGCTTTCTGGCCTATGCCCAAGTCTTAGTCAAACAAAATGGCCTTCAGACGCCAGGAGGATCATTCCTCAATCAAAGGAATAGTAGTATTTCATTTACACCAATGACTTTTACATTTTTGTGAGTTTAAATGGATTTTTGCTGATTGGTAAGTCTGCAAACAAACTCTTGCCAAGAACACATGATGATATAAACCAACAAGTTAATTTGTCCAGGATCCCTTATCTACAGTTCTGAAAGCCAAAACACCAGGAATGCCAAAATATTTTTTTTTTGAGAACAACTTTTTTTTTAAGTGTGATAAACATTTTAACCATTTTTTAAATTTTAATTCCATTATAGTTAACATACAATGTTACATTAGTTTCAGGTGTACAATATAGTGATTCAGCAATTCTGTACATTCCTCAGTGCTCGTAGAGATAAGTGTATTCTTAATCTCCTTCCCATATTTCACCCATGCCCCCACCCACGTCCCCTCTGGTAACCATCAGTTCTCTATAGTTAAGTCTGTTTTTTGGTTTGTATTATTTTTTTCTTTGTTTTGTTTCTTAAATTCCACACGTTTGTGAAATCATGTTGTATTTGTCTTTCTCTGACTGACTCATTTCACTTAGCATTATATTCTCTAGATCCATTCATGTTGCAAATGGCAAGACTTCATTCCTTTTTATGGCTGAATAATATTCCATATTATATGTATACCACTTATTTATCCATTCATCTATCATTGGATACTAGGCCTGCTTCCATAATTTAGCTATTGTAAGTAATGCAGTAAACACAGAGGTCCATATATCTTTTTGAATTAGTGTTTTTGTTTTCTTTGGGTAAATACCCAGTAGTGGGATTACTGGAACATACGGTAGTTCTATTTTTAATTGTTTGAGGAACCTCCATACTGTTTCCACAGTGACTGCCTCAGTTTGCATTCTCACCAACAGCACACAAAGGTTCTTTTTTCTCCACATCCTCCCCAATGTTTTTAGCCATTCTGACAGGTGTGAGGTGATATCTCATTGTGGTTTTGATTTGCATTTCCCTGATGATGAGTGATGTTGAGCATCTTTTCATGTGTCTGTTGGCCATCTGTATGTCTTTGGAGAAATGTCTATTCATGTCTTCTGCCTATTTTTTAATTAGATTGGGTTTTTGGTGTTGAGTTATGTAAGTTTTTTATTTATTTTGGAGACTAACCCTTTATCAGATATATCATTTACAAATATCTTCTCCCATTCAGTAGCTTGTCTTTTAGTTTTGTTGGTTGTTTCCTTTGCTGTGCAGAAGCAGCTCTTTATTTTGATGAAGTCCCAATAGTTGATTATTGGTTTTGTTTCCCTTCCCGTAAAAGACTTATCTAGAAAAATGTTACTATGGCCAATGTCAGAAATTACTACCTATGCTCTCTTCTAGGATTTTTAGGGTTTCAGGTCTCACATTTAGCTCCTTAATCCATTTTGAGTTTATTTTTTCGTATGATGTAAGAAAGTTGTCCAGTTTCATTCTTTTGCAT
The DNA here is from genome assembly GCF_964656455.1 of Halichoerus grypus. Taxonomy (NCBI): domain Eukaryota; kingdom Metazoa; phylum Chordata; class Mammalia; order Carnivora; family Phocidae; genus Halichoerus; species Halichoerus grypus. The sequence continues at coordinate 64,613,138 of NC_135721.1, read as the reverse complement.
GTAGCTGTCCAGTTTTCCCAGCAGCATTTATTGAAGAGACTTTTTCCCATTGCATATTCTTGCCTCCTTTGTCAAAGATTAATTGATCATATAATCATGGGTTTATTTCTGGGTTCTCTGTTCTGTCCTTTGATCTATGTGTCCATTTTTGTGCCATTACCATACTATTTTGATTACTACAGCTTTGTAGTGAAACTTGAAATCTAGGATTGTGATACCTCCTATTTTGTTCTTTTTCAAGGTTGCTTTGGTTATTCAGGGTCTTATGTGGTTCCATACAAATTTTAGTATTTTTTGTCCTAGTTCTGTGAAAAATGCTGTTAGTATTTTTTATAGGAATTGCATTAAATCTATAGGTTGCTTTGGGTAGTATGGACATTTTAACTATTTGTTCTTCCAATCCATGAGCATGAAATATCTTTCCATTTATATTGTCTTCAATTTCTTTCATCAGTGTTTCATAGTTTTCAGAGTACGGTTAATTCACCTTAAGTCTATTCATAGGTATTTTATTAGTTCTGGTGCATTTGTAAATAGGATTGTTTTATTAGTTTCACTTTCTGCTGCTTCATTAATAGTGTACAGAAATGCAATGGATTTCTGTATATTGGTTTTATATTCTGTGACCCTCCTGAATTCATTTATCAGCTCTAGTAGTTTTTTGGTGGACTCTTCAGGGTTTTCTCTCTATAGTATCATGTCATCTGCAATTAGTGAAAGTTTTGTTTCTTTCTTACCAATTGGATGCCTTTATTTTCTTTTTGTTGTCTGGTTGCTGTTGCTAGGACTTCCAGTACTATGTTGAATAGAAGTGGTGAGAGTGAACATTCTTCACAGTCTTTACGGGGAGAGCTCTCATTTTTTCACCACTGAGTATGATCTTAGCTGTAAGTTTTTCATAGATGGCTTTTATTATGTTGAGGTATGTTCCCTCTAGACCTACTTTGTTGAGGGTTTTTGCCATGAATGGATGTTGTACTTTGTCAAATGCTTTTTTTTGCATCTATTGAAATAAACATATGGTTTTTATCCTTTCTCTTGTTGATGTGATGTATCACATTGATTGATTTGCAAGTATTGAACCACCCTTGCATCCCAGGAATAAATCCTACTTGATCATGGTGAATGATTTTTTTTAAAAGTATGGTTGGATTTGATTTGCGAATATTTTGTTGAGGATTTTTGCATCTATGTTCATCAAGGCTATTGGCCTCTAGGGTTTTGTTTTGTTTTGTTTTTTGTGGTGTCTTTATCTGGTTTTTGTATCAAGGAAATACTGGCTTATAGAATGAATTTTTTTCAAGTTTTTGGAATAGTTTGAGAAGAATAGGTATTAGCTCTTCTTTAAATGTTTGGTAGAGGACGCCTGGGTGGCTCAGATGGTTAAGCGTCTGCCTTTGGCTCAGGTCATGGTCCCAGGGTGCTGGGATCGAGTCCCGCATCAGGCTCCCTGCTCACTGCAGAGCTTGCTTCTCCCTCTCCTTTTATTGCTCCTCCTGCTTGTGCTCTCTCGCTCTCTGTCAAATAAATAAATAAAATCTTAAAAAAAAATGTATATAAATATATAAATGTTTGGTAGAATTCACCTGTGAAGCCATCTGGTCCTGGACTTTTCTTTGTTGGGAGTTTTTTATTACTCATTCAATTTCCTTGCTGATAATCGATCTGTTCAAATTTTCTATTTCTTCCTGATTCAGTTTAGGGAAGTTATATGTTTCTAGGAATTTATCCATTTCTTCTAGGTTGTCCAATTTGTCTAATTATTTTGGCATATAATTTTTCATAATCTTACAGTTTTTTATACTTCTGTGGTGTCATTTGTTATTTCTGTTCTTTCATTTATGATTTTGTTTGAGTCCTCTCTATGCTTTTTGGGGGGAGAAGGGGAGACTGGCTAAAAGTTTATCAGTTTTGTTGCTCTTTTTAAGGAACCAGCTCCTAGTTTCATTGATTTGTTCTATTATTTTTTTTAGTTTCATTTATTTCTGCTTTAGTCGTTATTATTTCCTTCCTTCTACTGGTTTTGGGTTTTGTTTGTTATTCTTTTTCTAGGTCCTTTAGGTGTAAGATTAGGTTGTTTATTTGAGATTTTTCTTGCTTTTTGAGGTAGTGCTATATTGCTGTAAACTTCCCTCTTAGAACAGCTTTTGCTGCATCCCAAAGATTTTGGATTGTTGTATTTTCATTTTCATTTATCTCCATGTATGTTTTAATTTCCTCTTTGATTTTTTAGTTGACCCATTCATTTTTTAGTAGCATGTTATTTAACCTCCATGTATTTGTGTTCTTTCTAGATATTTTCTTTTGGTTAATTTCTAGTTTCATAGAGTTGTGGTCAGAAAAGATGCATGGTATGACTTTGATCTTTTTGAATTTGTTGAGACTTGTTTGTGACCTAATATGTGATCTATTCTGGAGAATGTTCCATGTGCACTTGAAAAGAATGTGTATTCTACTGTTTTAGGATGGAATGTTCTGAGTATTATATGTTAGATCCATCTGGTCCAATGTGTCATTCAAAGCCACTGTTTCTTTGTTGATTTTCTGTTTGGATGATCTATCCATTGATTGTAAGTGGGGTGTTAAAGTCCGCTACTGTTACTGTATTACTATTGATTACTTCCTTGATGTTTAGTATTAGCTGCTTTATGTATTTGCGTGCTGCCATGTTGGGTGCAGAAATATTTACAATTGTTACATCTTGTTGGATTGTTTCCTTAATGACTAAATAGTGTCCTTCTTTGTCTCTTGTTACAGTCTTTGTTTTAAAGTCTATTTTGTCCAATGTAAGTTTTGCTATCCCAGCTTTCTTTTCACTTCCATTTGCATGATAAATGCTTTTCCATTCCTTCACTTTCAATCTGCATGTGTCTTTAGGTTTGAAACAAGTCTCTTGTAGGCAGTATAAAGATGCGTCACCCTGTCTTTTTTTTACATTTTTAAATTTAAATTCAGTTAATTAACATATAATGTATTATTGGTTTCAGAGGTATAGGCCTGTGATTCATCATTCTTATATAATACCCAGTGCTCATTACATTACATGCTCTCCTTAATGTCCATCACCCAGCTACCCCATCCCTCTACCCCTCTCCCCTCCAGCAACCCTCAGTTTGTTTCCTATGGCTAAATTCTCTTATGGTTTGTCTCCTTCTCTGGTTTCATCTTGTTTTATTTTTTCCTCTCGTCCCCTGTGACCCTATGGCTTTTGATTGCAGTGTTTAGTCCCTTTACATTCAAAGTAATTATTGATAGGTGTGTACTTATTGCCATTTTGTTACTTGTTTTATGGTGGGTTTTGTAATTGTCTGTTCCTTTCACTTGCTTTCTTCTCTCAGAGTTTGTTGGCTTTCTTTAGTGATATACTTGGATTCCTTTCTCTTTATTTTTTGCCTATCGATTACTGGTTTTTTATTTGTGGTTACCATTAGGTTTTATATAAAATCTTATGCACAGAGCAGTCTATATTAAGTTGATGGTCACCTAAATTTGAACCCATTCTTTATTCCTCTCCTCCCTCCCAGGTTTTAAGTATATGGTTTCATGGTTTCATACTTTACATCCTTTTATTTTGTGAATCCTTTGACTGATTTTTGTAGATATAGTTATTTTTTGTTTCCTATTTTTCTTACTCCTACTTATGGTCTTTCCTTTCCCCTCAAAGAGTTTCCTTTAACATTTCTTGTAGGTCTGGGTTAGTGGTCATGAATTCCTTTAAGTTTTGTTTGTCTGGGAAACTCTTTATCTCTCCTTCTATTCTGAAAAATAGCTTTGCTGGATAGAATATTCTTGGCTGTAGGTTTTTTTCCTTTAGCACTTTGGATATATCATGCCACTCTCTTCTGGCCTGCAAAGTTTCTGCTGAAAAATGAGCTTATAATCTTATGGGGGTTCCCTTATAACTGTTTTTCTTTTCTCTTGCTACTTTTAAAATCCTCTCTTTATCACTACTTTTCACCACTTTAATTACTAGGTGTCTTGGTGTGGACCTCCTTGGGTTGATTTTGTTGGGGGCTCTGTGTGCCTCCTGGATCTGGATTTCTGTTTCTTTCCCCAAATTCAGGACATTTTCATCTATTATTTCTTCAAATAAATTTTCTGTCTCCTTTTCTCTCTCCTTCTGGGATCCCTATAATGCAAAATGTTATTACTACACTTGATGGTGTCCCTAGTAATGTTATTACTACACTTGATGGAGTTCCCTAACTCTACTTTCGCTTTTTATTATTATTTTCTTCTCTCTCCCATTCAGCTTGATTGCTTTCCATTACTCTGTCCTCCAGGTCACTGATCATTCTTCTGCCTCCTCTAGTCTACTGCTTATTCTATCTAGTGTATTTTTAATTTCGGTTATTGAGTTCTTCACCTCTGATTGGTTCTTTTTTTGTTTTTATCTCTTTAAGGGTCTCACTGAGGTCCTCCATTCTTTTCTCAAGTCCAGTGAGTATCTTTGTGACATTTACTTTAAATTCTCTATCAAGAATATTACTTATCTCCATTTCATTTAGTTCTTTGATTGTGATTTTGTTCTGTTCTTTCATTTGGGACATATTCCTCCATCTTCTCATTTTGTCTAACTCTCTGTATCTGTTTCTCTGTGTTAGGAAAGTCAGCTATGTCTCCTGTTCTTGAAAGTGGTGGCCTTACAAAGAAGAGGTCCTGTGGTACCCTACATGTAGGGCAATGTCCCCTGTTCACCAGAATGGGGCTTCAGGGGCGTCTCCCATGTGTGTTGTATGTGCCCCACTGTTGTGGCTGAGCCACTTTTGCCTTCAGTCTAGTCATCTGAAATGGGTATCTTTGCCTGTTGGAGGCAGTGTTTGGTCCCTTGTATTGTTAGTGGGCCTGTCTGAGTCCACCTTGGGCTCGAGTTGCATCAGAACAGGCATTTGCCAGAGATGCAGTAGCACTGAACTGCAGGAGAACATGGGGGTGGATTGTGTGTTGTTAGCAAGGTTTGCATAGGTCTGCTGTGGAAGGGACCTGGAGCCAAGGCTTGTCCGCAAGGGAACACAAAGGTGCAGCATAGTATTAACAAGTTAGGAGTGTTGGTGCTGCTGTGCTGGTCCCTGCAGGTGTCCATGTGTCTAGTGTAGGGGTGGGGAGGGAAATGGTACCTGCCAGCTCCTGTGTTGCTGGAGAAGTCTCCCAGTGATCCCTGCCCCTCCAGCATGCTCTGAGATTAGGAAACAAATTTCCTTCTTGTAGAATCCAGGCATTTTTCAAACTGCTGCCTTTATGCTGTATCTCCACAGAGCTGTTTGTTGTGCTCTTTAAGGGTGGGGACTCAGTTTCTTCTCACTCTCTTGGCTCTCCCAGAGCTGATTTTTAAAGTTCCAGGTTTTAGGCCTCACTGGTTTTTTGTTTTTTTTTTTAAAGATTTTATTTATTTATTTGACAGAGAGAGAGATAGTGAGAGCAGGAATACAAGCAGGTAGAGTGGGAGAGGGAGAAGCAGGCTTCCTGCCGAGCAGGGAGCCCGATGTGGGACTCCATCCCAGGATCCTGGGATCATGACCTCAGCCGAAGGCAGACGCTTAACGACTGAGCCACCCAGGCACCCTAGGCCTCACTGGTTTTAAGAACTCACAAAATTCAGGCCCTCTGCTTTTCAAAGCCAAATGTTATGGGGCTCCATCTTCCCTGAGTGGGCTCCCTGGTATGAGAGTGTGTTTTTCTCTTCTCTGACCTACAGCATCTCTCCCTCCCCTGGACAGTCCTTTGGGTCCATTTAGTTCTCAACTCTGTGTCCACCCTTCCTATCCTCTTCAGTGTAGCCTCTTATCTATCTTTAGCTGTGGAGAGTTTGTTCTGCCAGTCTTTGGGTCCTTTTCTGGGTTACTTACACTGATGTGGGTATTATCTAGTTGTGTCTGTGGGTCAGAGTGAGCTTAGGAGCTTCCTACTCTGCCATCTTCCCCATTTTAACCATTTCTAAGTGGATCAGTGACATCGGTTAAGTCCATTCACATTGTTGTACAACTATCAAGACCATCATCTTCAAAACAGTTTTCATCTTCCCAAACTGAAACTTCATACCCATTAAACAGTAACTCTCCTTTCCCCTCTTCTTCCGGCCCCTGGCAGCTACCATTCTACTTTCCATTTCTATGAATTTGCATATTTCAGTTACCTCATATAAGTGAAGTCATAGAGGATTTGCTGTTTTATGACTGGTTTGTTTCTCTTAGCATAATGTCTTCAGGATTCATCCATGTAGTAGCATGTGCCAGAATTTCCTTCCTTTTTAAGGCTGAATAATATTCCATTGTATATACCACATTTTGTTTATCCATTCATCTGTGATGGATACTTGGGTTGCTTCTACCTTTTGGCTATTGTGAATAATGCTTCTGTGAGCACAGGTGTACAAATACCTCTTTGAGACCCTACATTCAATTCCTTTGGATATATATCTAGAAGTGGAATTATTGGATCATATGGTATTTCTATTTTTAATTTTCTTGAGAAACTGCCATACTGTTTTCTATAGCAGCTGCACTATTTTACATTCCTATCAGCATTGCACAGGGTTCCGATTTCTCCACATCCTTGCCAAGTCTTTCTTTTTTTTAACAGCAGCCATTCTAATAGGTGCAGAGTGGCATGTCATTATGGTTTTGATTTGCATTCCTTAATGATTAGTGATGTTTAGCATTTTTCATAAGCCTGTTGGCCATTTGTGTATCTTTGGAGAAATTTTTATTCAAGTCCTTTGCCTATTTTTAAATCAGGTTGTTTGTTTTTTTGTTGCCACATCTTAAGAGTTCTTTATAAATTCTGAATATTAACCCCTTATCAGATATGTGGTTTGCAAATATTTTTTCCCATTCCATAAGTTGCCTTTTTGCTATGTTGATTGTGTCCCGTGATTCACAGAAGTTT